>NC_066585.1:426965294-427269975 GCF_024323335.1 Lathyrus oleraceus | reverse complement strand
GTGATGTGTTATTTAGTGTCTTGTTTTATTATGTGATAACTTACATACAAATCTGATTCTTTAAATGATCAACTTAGAAAAAGATAACAATTTGTTGTTGTGAGAGATCCAACAACAAGTTGATTTCATAATAAAAGTAGTTGAAAAAAGTAGGATAGAGATATTCACTTGATTAGTTCACTTAGAGATAAAGAACTACAACTAAAGGGATTTCAGAATACAAATAGATGTATTTTAGGGTTATAAGTGTGACTTAGAGATTTGCTCCCTTGCCTTATAATGCATCCTGTAATGTTGTAGAAATACACTTCTAGATCACTCTGACCTTTTCTGGTACGACACTACACATCATGAATACATATTTACTTCACTAATATTAATGGACCATAGCTCAACAACTTAGATATGGTTTAAGAAGAAAACTGAACTTATAACACTCATATATTAATTTTATCCTTGCTCATGCTTAATTTTAAAAGATAGTTTCTTGCAAAATTAATATAAGTAACATTCTCCATGTGGGTACGATATACGTATTTTTTATCACTTCCTACTTTTAAACATACATGTATACTTGCATGTGACACATTTTCAAGCAACAACTTTAAAAGGAGAACAATTTCCCAAGCTGAAGATAAATATGAGAATGGTGGCATTTGATTCAGAGGTTGGAATGACTTTTAGATCACTAGCCTCTGAAGCTTTGATGACTTCTGAATCATCAGCCTCTAAAGGTGTCAAAGGCTGGAACAACCTAGCCTCTGAAGCGGAAGTCTATAAAGGTGTCAGAGGCTAGAATAACCTGATCTCAGAAGTTTTGTTAGCTTCTGAACCATCAGCTTCTGAAGGAGTCATGAGTGGCAACTACTTCTAGACTGCTGGAGTCTGAAGCAGCTTCTGAAGAGTGGCTGAAGTATGAAGCAACTTCTGAAGAGTGGCTGGAGTCTGAAGACACAGAGTCTGAAGTATTAACTTCTGATTTGATGTAAGTTTGAATTAATGGTGCATGTTGTATATTAATTCAAGCTTAGTTAGTTAGTTAGTTAGTTACTATATGTGTATAAATACTAACTACTTGTGTAATTTTGAACAACCCGTTCCATAATAACAATCATCTCTTCTCATTCATCACTCTCTCTTTTCTTCCATTCCACTCTAACACATTCTCTATCTTTCTCTCAATTAACTTCCGCATTCGCAAGATGTAATAACACCAACAGTTCCAAGGTGGGGATTTGTAGCTTATGAGTTATAGCAAACTTTGTCGAAGTAGAAAAGCTAGTGTAGCTATCGAAAATATGATAGGTTTTTAGCATGTCGAATTGGGCTAGTATGTTAGCCCAATTGTTTTAGTATGTTAGTTGAAAGTTAGAATTTTGTAGTTTTCTTATAAATAACACAATAGTCATCACTTCTCAATAATCATATAATCATGATAGAAGAAAAACGTGATGTGGTTGAGATTCAATTGTAAATATTACTTCCTAATGTATAATTGAATCAAGAATCCAAAATTTTATACCATTTTAAATTATCTTTCTTTTCTCTTTTTTCGCATTGTGGTTTTCTTATTGATAAAGAAATCGATTATAGTTTGTTTATTAGACATCGCTTTCAATATTAACAATATCATATTTAACCTTAAGGTGGAACTATTCTAATTTTATTTTCGAAGGGGTAACGTGAACAATATTCCGTATCAAGTTAATATCAACAAATCATTATTATGCATCCTTGTTTTATATTATTACACCACGTAATTTATCACATTTAAATATGTGTATTACATTACATATACATCATCACATATATCCAACATCATATATAAATCATGGTAACTACAACAATTCGAGGGATCACTTTTATTCAAATACGAGTATAATATCAATTTAACAATTACATCAAATACCACATATTCAACCAAAAAAAAGTCAAGAATTCAATAATATTTCTAATTTGTAGTGTATCTTTTTGTTCATATTAGTTTAACTATCTCTCAAATGGATACAAACGTACACGTCAAGCTCGTGAATAATTGTGGGAGATGAAAAAAAATTGGAATTCACATTGAATACAAAAATTTGTATATAAATGAGTGAAATTTATATTTATATATTAATGATATTTAGTAGGTAGTTAATTATAAAGGAAGATATGACCTTAATACTACACATAGATTTCAAGGAATATTAAAGATGAATGAGAAGATATGACCTTTATTTGAAAATTATATGAAATTTATGACATCTACCTTTTGGTTACTCCATTTAGGATGTTACATTTCTCCCATTGTTAAAGAAATAATATCCTTAAAATATTTGAGAAATGACGAGTGTACTTACACTTTACTTAACTTTTTCAACTTCTTCAAGAAGAGAAGGGTTTCTATTGCTCAACTTCATTCTATTAGATACAAATCAATTATAAACTATTAATCCATTAAAAATTTAATAGTATGAACTTCTCAGATTAATCTTTTACTATAAATTATTTACATTAAAAAAATACATTTAAATAATCAATTAATAACTTTCACTTTCTCATCTCTTATAAAAGTACAACACGTGTCATTCTTTTTCTAACATTCATCGATTAAATCATAATTAAATATTACATTAATTTATTTTCATTTTTAATTAAAATTTAAAATATTGTTCACATTTCTTTTTCTTACGTTTTCTCACTTTTATTTTAATTTTAATTTATTTATTATTATCACTAAAAATACTAGTAATCTATTCTTTTTTAATTTTAATAAAATTAATAATTTATTTTATTTTACAGATCACTATCAACATAATATCTATTTTATTTTAATCAACTATTACCTTAATAGACAAAATCCTTATTTCTAAATATTATTTTTTTTCTTTCTCATTCTCACAGTTTTTTGTATGATTATTTAATACAATTAGTTATCTCAAACTCATTCATCAGCACCTTATTGACTTAACTATCTCATGTTCACAACTCCCTTTAGTAATATATCATCAACATAGAGACACACTTGAATCATATTGCTTTCAGAAGTATGTTGAACATACACACCATACTCCATCTCACACTTTCTGAATTCTTGATGCTTGAAAAATGAATCAATCTTCAGATTCCAAGCTCTAGGAGCTTGTTTCAGTCCATACAAGGCTTTATGCAACTTGTACATCATCCTTTCCTGATTCTTTTTCTCAAATCCAGGAAGTTTTTACACGTATACCTCTTCTTGTAATGGACAGTTCAGAAATGCATATTTCACATCTAAATACATCAGAGGCCAATTCCTGTTAGCAGCTATTGTAGTACCCCAAAAATTGCCCTCCCCTTTTCTTCATATCTTCGTCTAACCGTTCAACTAGGGTTCATTCACATGCATTATTAACTCATGCATAATCATCATTCATCACCATGGATTTTAAGTGTTTGGCTTGCATGGCTTTGATTTGTTCACGCAATAACTGGAAGTGCTTGGTTTGGACTTGCCCCGAAGCTTCCAAAACCTTAATCTCAGGTGACCTCAGTGTGTCGCACTCAGCATCCGATACTTGGTCCGTCCGTTTTGTCTCCATTGGTGCTCGAGTCTTTTGGTCATAATCCAAGTCCTTGGTCTTATAACTTCCTTCCACCTTCATGCATTCACTCGACCACTGTCATGCCAATATGCTTGGTCCTTGGGTTCCCGCTTCTCGCCTTTATGTGTCAATTATAAATCTCGGGTTTGATTTATGGTCGTGTTCATGCATTGAGTCAAGTCGTTTTCATTCAATTTTTCAAGTCCATGCATTTTTATCCCTAAAATATTCACTACATACATAAAAAGGTGCAAAAAAGGTGTAACATTGCAAAAAACTCAATTTTGGAGGTTTTTAGCCCTGTGAGTCGACTCATGACTTAGCGCAAAACCCCCGGGTCCGAATAGGCCGACCCACCAGTCGACTCAATTCTGGGAAACTTGAGTGAGTCGACTCACTCACCCTTTGCGTCGACTCACGCTCCTTCTTGCTTTGAACCTGGTTCCCTCGGGTCGGAACAGGTCGACCTACCGATCGACTCAATGCTGGAAATTCATGATTGAGTCGACTCAGCCGTCACTTACGTCGACTCATTTCCTTTTTTTCTTTCAATCATTTCGTTGCGGGTCGACTCCCAGGTTGACTCAACCCTGGGAAAATCACTGTATGAGACGACTCATTCCCTGTTTGAGTCGACTCATAGCTTGTTATGCAGGATTTTGCATCACTGTTGTGAGAAGGGAGCTTTTGAGTTGAAGCATGATCCTCCATCATTGAGGCTTGCAATCCAAGGCAAGTAGACACCTGCATGAACACCGGGATAACCGCGGGCACTCGACGACACTCTGAGGTTCGATACTTCATCAAGTTTCAACCACATGCATTATGAATACAGTGATTTTGCAGCAAACCAAGTGCAGTAAACCAAGACCAAAATCACATAACACAACCACTGTTAACCTACAATTGCAAGTCATTATAGTGATATCTTGTGCTTAAACCAACATCAAAGCTTAATCCCATTCAAGTTTTAACCTGCAATGACCAGTCACAAACAATCACTTGAACATATTTCCACTAAATTAACCAATTAACTAACCTCCAACTCAGTGAGTTAACCACCTAAACTCACCGAGTTCATTCCAACTAACTCCAGAACTCATTTAACTAACTCCAAGCCTTAGGAATCCCAAGCCTAATCACTATAAATTATCATCTTCACCATCATTTGAAGGCTCAACTATTCACTTCACTATTCACTGCTACCTCACTTTTTCTGCAAACATCACCTTCAACTTTCTGCATTCATCTACTCCATTTCTTCATCCTACACCAAAGCTCAAACCACCATTGAAGCAAGCTTCACATTGAAGTTTGTTATCAATTGAGATAAACCTCTTGCATTCAATAATCATCCATACATTCATATGATCAACATCAACAACAACAATGCAATTCAGAATTCTTCAAAGTTGATTCTTGAGGAGGAGGAGGAGTTCTTAGTAGAAGGAGAAGATTAAAGGTCCAAATGAGTATATCTCTGGGTTTCTCTTCTTCATCTCCATCACTTCCAAATTGCAACAAATTCCAAGACAATCCTCCGTCTTGTAGGTTGGTGAATATTCATCTTTCATATGTTCTTGTTTGCTGAATTTTTATACCACATTGTGGCTTGTGTGGTGGAGAATCAAAACCCTAAGGTTTGATGGTTTGATTCTCCTCCACCTCTATTTAAGTGCATATTTTCATACTTAGGGTTCTTGACCTTATTGGCTCAATTTCCAGAATTAGTTAATTTGTAGCTAGAATGGATGAGGGATTAGGATAGAAGAGTCCGAGAGGAGTAAGAAAATGTTGCTTTTTCTTGTTTCTGGCTGACTCCGCCGCCTCCGGCGCGGTGGTGCCGGAACTCCAGTGGTGGTTCTGTTTCGACATGAAAATTGAAATATGATGTGTAGAGATGAGAGAGTGAGTGTTGATTTTTCCACATGTCTCTTTGCAATTTCTGTTGGGCTTAGCCATTAAGCCCAATACTCTGCTTTTTACACCCCTGTTTTGCTGGGCAACATAGTTGTTGAATCCAACTACATTTTAGTATTTGGGTTTATCCTGTTAGGCCCAAAGCCTCTATTGCTGAATTCTGCACTCTTTGTTTAGGGCTTGCACCCCCTTGGCCCAATATGTTAATTACCATTACATTCAATCATAATTTTGCTTTGTGTCCATAATTTTACTAATTGTCTTGTTAGCATTTTAATTAGGCTTTGGAATTTAATTATAATTAATTGGAGTTTTGTATAGTTTTCTAAGTTTGTGTTCATGATTTGATACTTTTGGAAGACCATTTTACCCTTTAGGGGTAATTTTGGATATTTTACTCATAATCACATGCTCCCTCAGGAATAAAATTTGACTTAGAATTTCAATCCAAAAGTAACATACCCCATTAGGATCTTGCTAACATAGAATTTTCAATTAACCATAACATGCTCCCTTAGGCTAGTTTGGTCAATGCTAACCATGAGATTAGGTTTTAACCAATAATTCCAAATCACTCCAAACCCATAGTTCAAATTGATCAAAAGCAATTTTGATCAATTAAATTCTTTGAACTTGTATAATCCCACAGTCTAATTTGAGTGACCAAAAGACCCTTGGTCACTTAATAAGACTTTTCTTCCAAGTTGTGGAGCTCAAAGCCTCAAGTCAGATTCTCGATCAAGGAATCCTCAGTCATACCAAGCAGCCAATTATACAAATGCTTCAAAGGTGGAAACTTCAAAAGCTTGTGAAATCAAAGTTTGAATTGTGTGGCACGAGCCTTAAGCAAGAGAGGAGGAATGAGACTGGAGTATTCCTACCCCCATTCTGAGTATCTTTGGGTATGGGGACGAATGATCCAACGCTCATCGTATTCACCTCTATTCATAGACTTTATCACAACTCTAATCATATGATTGACAAGTCTCTCTCACTATAAAGCAATGCAACAAGCGAAGGACTACATCAACAACTTATCAATCATGGATCAAGTTGTACGACATGAGCCTTAAGCAATGGAGAAGGAATGAGACTGGAGAATTCCTACCCTTATTCTGAGTATCTTTGGGTATGGGACGAATGACCCAACGCTTATCATATTCACCTCTATTCATAAACTTTAGCGCAACTCTAATCAAACGATTGATAAGGTCTTCATCAACACAAGCGACAACGATAATTCTTCCCTTTCCGTTCATATCACCTTAATTCCGATCAGTCAGTACTCAACCATTCCATGCAAGGTTTGCATGCCCATTTCTCAATCTTTAGCTTCAGGCATTGCCCATCAGTTCAGACTATGTCTTACTTTGTTGCTTTCCCTCAAGGTGCAGACCTTGGCAACCTTCTATCCCATGGAGTTCAGAATCTGGCTTGATCCTTTGCCTCAAGGTGAAGACCTTGGCAAACCCCTTTAGTCCATGGAGTTCCGACTCTGGCTTTATTCTTTGCCCATGAGATACAAATCTTGGCATTCTTGCCTTATGGAGTTCAGACTCTGGATAAAACTCGTTTGCCCTTGTGATTGATCACCATCTTTGGTTAGTACCACCTCCTTTCTTGCTAAGCAATCTACCTCGCCTCTGGGCAATCCTATAAAATCACCTCACTTTCATCCCTAGTGGGTCGAACTACGATTGCTCTGATTTCGTCATTGCACAATGAGGGTACGTAGGCAGGAGGATTCTGATTCTTCACGAGCTACCCTATTTATTAATCCATCATTCTTCATTCATCAATCAATACCATCTTTTTGAGATTAAATATTACTACTCCTTGGTTTCCATGTTCATCCTTTTAGGACGCCGAATGAACAGTCCACCTTGTGAACCAAGGGTTGTTTGGCTTGTACCCAAATGTTTGATTCGCTTTGTTTCTGGTTATGACAGGAGTGGGTATGCCTAGTTCCCTCCACATCCTAATCAATACCTCTTTCGCTCTCCGGTTCAAAGTTTATTCCTTCATGGATCCAAGACATTATTCTCCTTTGATCTCGAATTGTTTGTGTTAGACTATGGCACGGATCTAGAAGGGGGGGTTGAATAGATCCCAATTAAAAACTTGAGTCGGTGCTACCAATTTAAAAGAAAAGTTGGTTTTAAAAAATTGTTTTAGGTGCGGAAGCGGCCGAGGAAAATTTAGTCTAAAACGAACCGTTATTGGAAAACCGGATATGCGTTAAGCTAATGGATAAGTGATAAATTGAGATACAAGTTACTACACTAATTGCACGATCAATGATATAATTCACTTACTAGCAAGCCTAGTTCCAATGAATCAAAACACCAACTTTAGACTGATGCAAACTTAAGACAATTTTGGCTTAAGCAACTTTACAAACACTTGGTGTGCATAAACACTCCAAGTAATATTTGAGTTGAGTAAGTGATTCAATTTATCCTAGTACAATATAATATTGTACTTAGTATTCAAACAGCAGTTTTAATCACTTACTCAACTTATATCAGCGTTTGGTAAAAAATTGCTTAAACTAAAATCACTTAAATTTTAAGCTGAAAAACAGATTATGCAGAAAATTAAAGAAGACGCAGATTTGATGAGGCAGTTCCCCCGCCGTCCTCGCTTCGGGGTACGTCTGCCCTCAATTCTAAAATTAGAATTGAGATATAGATTAGCTATCACCTGTAAGATTTAATCGTTTTTACAAGGATTGCAAAGTATGTAAACAACAGAACTTCCACTGTGTTGAATGATACTTCTTATCCTTGCTCCTTGATTCAAGATGAATCAAGACCTTTGATCGTTGATGTTGGACCTCCGTTTCCTGCCACTCGTTGAGGAACCTTCTGTTCTTCAATCCCTTGGCCCGGCTGATCACGAACACAAACGTATCAAACCCGAATCCTTCACTACACAAACACCGACTCCGCTACTAAACTGATGAAGATGTTTTCTTATCAGCTACCTTCGCTCAGCTGAATGTTAATGAAGGAATTCGTCCAAAAACCCCCAAACACAAACCGGTATTGGAGGATAAAACCCTAATGGTTTTATTCAAGAAAGAACCTGCCAAGACTTCAACTCGAACCCGATTCTCCAATCGCAACTACGAACCTTATCACCTTCTAACTATCACGAATCACATCAAAAGTTATTGTGTGCAGTTGATGTATTGTGAACTGTTGAAGATGAAGATGATGAATCTTTGACACCTTTTTCACTCTTTCTTGTTTCCTTGAACACTTGAATACAAATTGACAAATGTTAGTTAATAGAAGTGTTTTGACTTCTATATATAGTAACAGACAAAATCAAACAAACATAACAGTATTTCAAATATTTGAAATAACTCAGAAAACTGAGTTGGCGCGCGAACGGTCGACCATAGGTCGGCGTGCGCTGACCCGTGGGGCATGCGTCGACCCTTATGGTCGACTCAAACATTTCATGCGCTGACCCGTGGATAGCATCACTATGCCATGCGCTGACGTGTGGTCGACACAAGGGGTTTATGCGCCGACCCGTGAGCTATGCGCCGACCCTATGGTCGACGCAAGCAGTTTTGCGCTGACCATCCTCCAGTTTGGGTTGAGCTTTGCGCTGACCCGTGAGCTTTGAGCTGACCCCTATGGTCGACTCAAAGCTTTCAAACCTGCAAAAAATTGTGATTTGTGCTTTTCATGCATTTAGTCATGATCACACTTTGTCTACATGTTTTTTGATGATTATAGTAGATTTAGAGGAACATAGAAAAGGATATGGTGGGTAATGTGTTGCATTTGTTTGTAGACGTGCATGATGGTCTTTTGTCATCATCGAAACTTGATATCGTATGTTGTATGACACTTTGTCTTTACATACTCCCCCTTTTTGATGATGACAACCTGTATAAATCAACGTGACAAACAGCATGCGGTATTGACACATTTTGCACACCCCCCCTTTCTTTTGTAATCTAAGGCTATTTGCAGAAAGCGAAAGCGACTGTTAGTTGTGGACATTTTGTCAGACTGTTAGTTGTGGACATTTTGTTCAGCACTTTTCTCCCCCTTTGACAACATCAAAAAGAGAGACAGAGTGATTTTTCAAGAAAATAACGAAAAAAAAATTTACAGGTAGTAGCAGAGATATAGATACCAACGAAATAATATCACACTTATATCATTTCTTACTAATAGTCATTAAATAAAAGGAGAAAATACATAAGGAAATAACGGTTGCATAAACATGCAGAACAGAAAAAAAACAGGAATGCATTCAAAGACAACAAGCAACATGTAATATGCATATGAAGGGCTATTGTCTTAAGTGACGGTGGCCGGGATGGTAGCAGACGCTTGGGTTTCTGCTAGGGTCAGCCAGAGTTTCTAGGTAATCACACACACCTTCCAGATGCCTAAGACTCCCGGTGACAGTCCAATCCAAATTTGCATACCGTTCATTTAGACTTGTGGAGAGATTGTCGAGCCGCTCATTTTGGGTCTGAAGTTGACTGTTAATTTGAGCAAGTCGGTCATCCTGGGATTGCATGAAGGATTGTTGGGCAAGTTGCATGCTTTGCATCATTTCCAACAGCTCTGAAGAATCAGCTTGATGTGGGGGGGATGGAGGAAATTCTTCCTCAACTTGGTGATACGGCTGGTAAGATTCACGTTGAGTTGTCCAGCCCGTATGTTGCCATTCGCCCCAGCCACCCCATCGTGGAACATCTTCTTCATTTAAATCCGGCTGCTGAACCCAAGCAGAGCCGGAGTAGTCATGCGTGCCAACGGGTGAAGGACTGTCGTCTCCACCATTGTAAGCAGCATCGTGCCTAGCTTCTTCTTCTTCTTCTTCTTCATTTTCCACTTCATCGTCTTGTTCTTCGCTTTCATCACTGTCAGCACTTGGAGGAACGTATCCTCTTCTAACAAACTTATATTTTCTCCGCTCCTTGCACCAAATATATCCCATCATAGACATGGTTTTTGTGCTAAACTCTTTGTCAGGTGAGATTGATGTGAACGGGAAAGACGGATGATTAACATTGGCGGCAGTAAGAACTTCTTGAATGAATGATCCGTAGGCAAGAGCAGTCCCTCGCCCGGAATCACGTAGATTATACATTCTACTAGCAATGTAGTATGGCCAGTTGATTTTTATCTTATTTTTCAGAATGTAAATCAAATGAACCTCGGGCTGTTCGACTCTGGAGAGACCGCCCTTCTTCGGCCGCAGGATGCGTGAAACAACCCACTGAAGAATCCTTTCTCCGGCGTTCAGCTTGCCGGCAGTGACGGTTCATGGGAACAAGTCACTTTGCACAAACTCATCAGAATATGGTCGTGCCAGCATGTCATTTAATGCACTCTTAAACTCATAGCCCTCTATGTGGTGAGAGTCAGTCACCTCAGGTAGAGAATTTCCAGCTTCATCCACAGACATGTTAAAATACTTGTTCCAGAAATTTGATTTGATCGATACCTTTGTAGAGCCAACTCTGGAGGAAAGCTTGTGCCCGCGGAAGTTCTCATGAAGACCGGAGTAGAAAACTCGGACAAGGTCTTCACTGTATTGAGTGTTGCACTCCAAGAAGTTGATGAGTCCTTGATGCTGCAGCAGAGACAGGACTTCCGGTAGGTGCATGCGTTCAGCTTCAAGCTTGTAGAACGCATGTTGTTGCACAACTCCTCGTTTACCGATGTCTTTGTTGAAAATTTCGACACGAGCAGGTGGAACGAGTGATACAGCAGATACGGGGAGAGATGCACCGGATGATTCTCGGGGTCTTTTGCCGGAGGGTCTGCGTGATGAGGAAGCCATTTGAGTAGGTTTGAGACTGAGTGTTTGGATATAGAGAGAAGGTTTAGTGAGGGTTTTGAGAGTGATTCTTCTAGAGAGGGGTTTTTCCCAATTTATAGTGGAAAGGTTAGGGTTTTTGGGAAGATGGAAGAGCAAAGAACAATAGCCACTAGGTAGATGCAAGTTACAAAGTAGTGGGTAGTTTGAAAGGTAATGGAAGGTAATTGCACATTTAATGATGTGAATGCATGAGAGATGATTTAAATTTTTTGCAGAAACATGAAATTATCGAGCGATGCGTCGACCATACCCCTGTATGCATCGACGCATACTGTTTGATGTTTGAGGAAATGCAAAAATTATTTAATCATGCGTCGACCATAGCCCTGCTGCGGTCGACTCATACAGTTCAAATTTCCATTTTTCACTATTCAGCACATGCAATGACCAATTTGATGCATAAATAACAGTTCATACAACAATAAACAACCAAAGAGAGATATCAAATATATGTATATAAACCACATCATTATGAGACATAACTATTGTAGTCATGAGACTTAGCAGAGAGAGAGAGGAAGAGGAACAATACACCTTAATGCCGGAGTGACTTAGTGAACATCAGATATGTGCTTACAACAACATAGATTTGTCAGAAGTACAGTATTAAGGTTTTAAATGGAATAATGTAAACAACAGATTAGAGTGCCCGTTCCGAAATATCGAGAATGCCAAGTTCTCGGCGAATATGAAAGAAAGGTTCAGTGGCTAGCGGCTTTGTGAAAATGTCCGCTAGTTGATTTTCAGTGTTTACGTGTTCAAACACGATGTCACCTTTCTCTACATGATCCCGAAGAAAGTGGTGTCGAATTTCGATATGTTTAGTGCGAGAATGTAGCACAGGATTCTTGGTCAGGTTAATAGCACTCGTGTTGTCACAAAAGATGGGAATACGTTCAAGTTTGAGGTTAAAATCCAATAGTTGTTGCTTAATCCATAGGATTTGGGCACAACAGCTACCGGCGGCAACGTATTCCGCTTCGGCGGTTGACAAGGCAACAGAAACTTGTTTCTTGCTATGCCAACTAACCAAGGAGTTTGAAAATAGGTGACAAGTGCCACTTGTGCTTTTCCTATCCGATTTGCAACCGGCAAAGTCGGAATCGGAAAAACCTACCAAGGAACAATCATTACCTTTGGAATACCATAGTCCATACTTCGGAGTACCGGATAGATATCGAAGTATCCGTTTAACGGCTTTTAAATGGGATTCCTTGGGACATGATTGATATCTTGCACACATGCATACGCTAAACATAATATCGGGACGGGAAGCAGTAAGATAAAGGAGTGAACCTATCATACCTCTATACCGTTTTACATCTACTTCCTTACCGTCTTCATCTTTGTTCAAGTTGGTGCACGTAGGCATGGGGGTGTCTATGGCCTTAGCTTTTGCCATGTCAAATCTCTTGATAAGGTCCAAACAATATTTTGTCTGGCTCACGAAAGTTCCTTCTTTGAGCTGTTTGATTTGCAGACCGAGGAAGTATGTGAGTTCGCCCATCATACTCATCTCGAACTCGCCCTGCATAAGGTCAGAAAACTCTCTCACAAGATTCATGTTAGTAGACCCAAAATGATATCATCTACATAAATTTGCACTAATATCAAGTGCTTTCCTTGACGTTTAATGAAGAGGGTTGTGTCAACCTTTCCTCTTGAGTAACCTTGATCTAGTAGGAACTTGCTTAGTCTCTCATACCAAGCTCTAGGAGCTTGTTTGAGGCCATACAAAGCCCTTTTCAGTTTATAAACATGATCCGGGTACTCATGGGATTCGAAACCCGGAGGTTGTGCGACATAGACTTCTTCATTTATGTGACCGTTAAGGAAAGCGCTCTTAACATCCATTTGGAATAGCTTAAAGTCCTTTGCACAAGCAAAGGCAAGGAGAAGGCGTATAGCCTCGAGTCGGGCAACCGGCGCATAAGTTTCCTCATAGTCGATGCCTTCCTCTTGGTTATACCCTTGCGCGACTAAACGCGCCTTATTACGGGTTATTACCCCGTTTTCGTCCAGCTTGTTCCTAAACACCCATCGGGTGCCGATTACTCGATGATCTCGCGGAGGAGGGACAAGGTCCCAAACCTCATTTCTGGTGAACTGATTTAGTTCCTCCTGCATTGATAAAAACCAGTGTTCATCGAGTAGGGCTTCTTTAGGGTTTTTAGGTTCCATCTGTGAAACGAAAGCGAAGTGATAACAGAAATTACTTAGCTTAGATCGAGTTGTTACACCCTTTGAGATATCTCCGATAATGTTGTCGATTGGATGGTCTTTGGAGGACTTCCAAGCTTGAGGAAGATCATCGTTTGAAGGTGGATGATCTACTTCGGTTTCATCATGGTGTACATCTTTGTCCTCCTCAATTTTGACTATGTCGGGTTGATCAATCCCCGGCTCGCCACCTTTGAGTATGTCTTCGGTAGATGTACCTGCACCATGAAAAACACTACCCTTTCCAACGTTTCTCGGATGGGATTCATCAAAAGTAACGTGTACAGACTCTTCTACAGTAAGTAATCGCTTGTTGTATATTCTATATGCTTTGCTAGATTGAGAGTATCCGAGGAAGATACCTTCGTCGGCCTTGGAATCGAATTTCCCTAAGTTTTCCTTTCCATTGTTCAATACAAAACATTTGCAACCAAAGACATGTAGGTGAGAAACATTTGGCTTTCGCCCTTTTAAAAGTTCATACGGTGTTTTGTTTAGAATGGGGCGAATGAGCACCCTATTCAAAACGTAACAAGCCGTACTAATGGCGTCAGCCCAAAAATATTTTGGTAAGCCACTTTCATTGATCATTGTTCTTCCCAGTTCTTCCAAAATTCGATTTTTACGCTCCACAACCCCATTTTGTTGAGGGGTACGTGGAGCGGAGAAGTTATGATCAATACCATGGTTACCGCAATATTCTTCAAATAAGTGATTTTCAAACTCACCTCCATGATCACTTCTAATTGCAACTATGTTTGTATTTAGTTTATTTTGGGAAAGCTTGGCAAATCGTTCAAAGGCGGCGAATGTGTCACTCTTGCTTACTAAGAAAATAGTCCAACAAAATCGAGAAAAGTCGTCCACTATTACGAAACCGTAATAGTTTCCTCCTAGACTTTTAATCCTAGATGGCCCAAATAAATCCATATGGAGAAGCTCGAGAGGTCTAGTTGTTGAAACGATATTTTTGGATTTAAATGAGATCCTCGTTTGCTTCCCTTTTGACAAGCATCACAAAGGTGATCCTTGGTGAACTTAATTTTGGGGAGACCTAGGACTAGATCTTTTGAGACTACTTTGTTGAGTAAGTCAAAGTTAACTTGTGCTAAACGCCTATGCCATAACCATGAGTCTTCACTCATTGTTACGAGACATTTGTCACTTGTTAACGATACTTCATTTAAGTCAAGCATATAGACATTGTTCACACGAAGACCATTAAACATACTCTTCTTATCATCATTATGTACAATTTTGCAACAATCTTTTGAAAACGATACATTGTATCCTTTGTCGCATAATTGACTGATGCTAAGTAGATTGTGTTTAAGACCTTCGACAAGCAACACATCAGAAATAGTAGTAGAGGAGGGATTACCTACACTACCTTTACCAAGTATTGCTCCACGGTTGTTATCACCATAAGTTACATATCCCTTCTTCTTAGCCACGAAGTCAATGAAGAGAGATATGTCTCCTGACATGTGCCTTGAGCATCCACTGTCGAGAACCCATCTTCTCTCAGTAGTCTCGAGGCATTGTACCTGTGATAAGATAATTAACAAGAGAAGGTACCCAATGGCTTATTGGGTCCTGAGTGGTGAGGAACAAAATGGTTGCATTTGGGCATCCATTGATAAATGCCTTTAGGAACCAAAAATCTCCTAAATCTACATTTAGCAATGGAATGGCCTTTCTTGCAACAATAAAGACAAGAGAACTTTTCATTTTGATCACTTTTGCTATCTTCATCCTTTATAACATATTTGTATTTTTGATATGGATTAACCATACTCTTTCGAAAATTAGATTTATCAATAGCAAATGTAATCTTGGGCTCAAGAGCCTTGTCAAGTTTGGCTTTTAGGTTCCTTACTTCACCTTGCCAAATGTAACAAGTATCACACCCAAAGTTCATCATTCTACTTTTAAGGTCCTCATAACTTGTTTTTGTGCTTTCCACTATAGAAGCCTTAAGTGCCTCAAGTTTCCTTTCGAATTCTTGAATTTTTTGTTCTAAATGAGAAAAG
Organism: Lathyrus oleraceus; assembly: GCF_024323335.1. Taxonomy (NCBI): domain Eukaryota; kingdom Viridiplantae; phylum Streptophyta; class Magnoliopsida; order Fabales; family Fabaceae; genus Lathyrus; species Lathyrus oleraceus. The sequence goes on along the minus strand of NC_066585.1, from coordinate 427,254,374 downwards.
ATTTTCTTATTTGAGGCAAGCCTTTTAAAGGTCTCTTTTGCTTCACAGTGTAAAGTTTCAAAAACAGTTTGCAATTCATGATGAGACATACTAGAGGAATTTTCATATTTAGCATGTCGTACCTATTTCTTCTTGTTCTTTTGATGAGCAGAGAGACATAGATTTGCATTTTCATCTTCATCACTAGAGCTTTCATCATCGGAGGAGTCGCTATCGCTTTCCCAAGCAATGTATGCCCTCCTTGGCTTTGATGGTTTCTTATGTGATTTGTATGAATCTTTTTCTTTTGTCTTTTTGTTCATCGGACAGTCCGGTTTGTAGTGACCCGGCTTTCCGCACTTGTAGCACGACCCTCTAGTTGTTTTTCCTTTGGAGTCATCATTTTTGGAGAACCTAGATTGCTTCCGGAAGTTTACTAAGTTCTTCTCGGAATGTTGGATGCCGTTCTTTCTCACGTAACGGTTGTAGCGTTTGACGAACAGCCCCATATCTTCACTCTTGTCTTCTTCTTCTTCGTCACTCGATGAATAATCACTTTGCTCTTTAGCTTGAGACTTTGAGGAGGAAGTCTTTAGAGCTATTGATTTCTTTTCACTCACCTTTGCTTTGTCTTTCTTATCTTTCTTTTCATGTTGTTCCAAGCTTAAGAGAACTTGTTCGTGCTCTTGTAGTTTACCGAACAATGTTGTCAAGTCCAATATGGTAAGATCATTTGCCTCTTTGATGGCGGTCACTTTCGGCTGCCATTCCCTGTTAAGACATCTTAAGATTTTATTAGTAGCAACATCATTGGAAATGGGTTTACCTAGTGAATGTAATCGATTGATTAGATGAGTGAATCTCTTTTGCATGTCGGCAATGGTTTCCCCTTGCTCCATGAAAAAGAGATCAAACTCTTGCGTTAGTGTATTGATTCTAGCCAATTTAACATCGTTTGTCCCCTCATGGGCAATTTGAAGTGAATCCCACATGGCCTTAGCAGTAGGACAATGGGATACATGATAGTATTCGTCTACCCCTAATGAGGAGATTAAGATGTTTTTGGCTTTCCAATCATAGTTGTATTTCTTTTCATCATCATCGGTCCATTGTGCTTCAGGCTTAGGCACTATTTCATTATTCTCATTGGTCATGGTTATTTCAATTGGACCATTGAGAATAACATTCCATATTTTTCTATCTATGGAATTTATGTGCACCCGCATACAGTCTTTCCAATAACTATAATTTTCACCATTGAAAACGGGAGCTCTATTGTAAGCCCCTTTAGGTTCGTTAGCCATTTTCTATCAACGTTGTATTTTGAAGCACGGAGTGAACCGGAGCTCCTGATACCACTTGTTAGACTATGGCACGGATCTAGAAGGGGGGGTTGAATAGATCCCAATTAAAAACTTGAGTCGGTGCTACCAATTTAAAAGAAAAGTTGGTTTTAAAAAATTGTTTTAGGTGCGGAAGCGGCCGAGGAAAATTTAGTCTAAAATGAACCGTTATTGGAAAACCGGATATGCGTTAAGCTAATGGATAAGTGATAAATTGAGATACAAGTTACTACACTAATTGCACGATCAATGATATAATTCACTTACTAGCAAGCCTAGTTCCAATGAATCAAAACACCAACTTTAGACTGATGCAAACTTAAGACAATTTTGGCTTAAGCAACTTTACAAACACTTGGTGTGCATAAACACTCCAAGTAATATTTGAGTTGAGTAAGTGATTCAATTTATCCTAGTACAATATAATATTGTACTTAGTATTCAAACAGCAGTTTTAATCACTTACTCAACTTATATCAGCGTTTGGTAAAAAATTGCTTAAACTAAAATCACTTAAATTTTAAGCTGAAAAACAGATTATGCAGAAAATTAAAGAAGACGCAGATTTGATGAGGCAGTTCCCCCGCCGTCCTCGCTTCGGGGTACGTCTGCCCTCAATTCTAAAATTAGAATTGAGATATAGATTAGCTATCACCTGTAAGATTTAATCGTTTTTACAAGGATTGCAAAGTATGTAAACAACAGAACTTCCACTGTGTTGAATGATACTTCTTATCCTTGCTCCTTGATTCAAGATGAATCAAGACCTTTGATCGTTGATGTTGGACCTCCGTTTCCTGCCACTCGTTGAGGAACCTTCTGTTCTTCAATCCCTTGGCCCGGCTGATCACGAACACAAACGTATCAAACCCGAATCCTTCACTACACAAACACCGACTCCGCTACTAAACTGATGAAGATGTTTTCTTATCAGCTACCTTCGCTCAGCTGAATGTTAATGAAGGAATTCATCCAAAAACCCCCAAACACAAACCGGTATTGGAGGATAAAACCCTAATGGTTTTATTCAAGAAAGAACCTGCCAAGACTTCAACTCGAACCCGATTCTCCAATCGCAACTACGAACCTTATCACCTTCTAACTATCACGAATCACATCAAAAGTTATTGTGTGCAGTTGATGTATTGTGAACTGTTGAAGATGAAGATGATGAATCTTTGACACCTTTTTCACTCTTTCTTGTTTCCTTGAACACTTGAATACAAATTGACAAATGTTAGTTAATAGAAGTGTTTTGACTTCTATATATAGTAACAGACAAAATCAAACAAACATAACAGTATTTCAAATATTTGAAATAACTCAGAAAACTGAGTTGGCGCGCGAACGGTCGACCATAGGTCGGCGTGCGCTGACCCGTGGGGCATGCGTCGACCCTTATGGTCGACTCAAACATTTCATGCGCTGACCCGTGGATAGCATCACTATGCCATGCGCTGACGTGTGGTCGACACAAGGGGTTTATGCGCCGACCCGTGAGCTATGCGCCGACCCTATGGTCGACGCAAGCAGTTTTGCGCTGACCATCCTCCAGTTTGGGTTGAGCTTTGCGCTGACCCGTGAGCTTTGAGCTGACCCCTATGGTCGACTCAAAGCTTTCAAACCTGCAAAAAATTGTGATTTGTGCTTTTCATGCATTTAGTCATGATCACACTTTGTCTACATGTTTTTTGATGATTATAGTAGATTTAGAGGAACGTAGAAAAGGATATGGTGGGTAATGTGTTGCATTTGTTTGTAGACGTGCATGATGGTCTTTTGTCATCATCGAAACTTGATATCGTATGTTGTATGACACTTTGTCTTTACAGTTTGTACCCCAGCAAGTGATACATTCTTCCTTGCACCCAACAATACTATCTTGTGGGTCTCGTACTCATCCTTTTAGGACACCTAGTAAACCGCCCGCCTTACGAACCAGGAGTTGTTTGTGCTATGCAATCAAACATTTAATTCAATCTTTTTTTGGTCGTTCTACCAGTGTTGTAGGCCCTCACTTGTTGGTTCATACCAGTCTTGCTCATGAGTTTGAAGCCAATTATCTTTGTGAGTTCCCTTGATACTATTCTGTTGGTGCAAGTTACAATTTTCATCACTCTCAACCTCTTTCTTTGTTCTCGTAGTCCCGAACTCCGATTGCTCTGATTTTCTCATTTCACAATGAGAATACATAGGAACGAGGACGCGAATCCTTGGCGAGCATACTTCTTATTATTCCTTCTTCCGCCTTAGGGCATCACTCATATCTTTCATAACCCATTACCTACCTTCGATCATAAATCGTACACCCAGTGACATATTATTCCTTCGACATCGAAATACACTTCTTTTGGAATTCCATATACATCCTTTTAGGACGCCTAATGAATAGTCCGCATTCGCATATAGAGTTGTTTGGCTTATTGCCATATATTTAATTCCTTCTCTTCGGCCAATATGCATGTTTCCCTATATGGTATGGATTTCATTTCTCTTATGGATTCCAATACAGTGTTATAGGCCCTCACTTATCGATTCATACCAGTTTTACTCTTGGGTTCATGCTTTCACCCCTTGTTGGAGTTCAAATCATATTATCCTTTGGTTCAGACCATACTTTGATCACAATCCTTTTCATCTCCTTCCATTAGTTCTTCGAACTACGAAGCTCCAAATTCCTCATTGCACTATGATGATACGTAGGCATGAGGGCCCCAATCCTCACCGAGCACTTTATTTATTTCTTTTCCTTTCCCTTTATTCTTTTGCGAGTAATCTTTAGATATAACATCTATTCGAGCGAGAACAATCAAAACGGTTCCCATGGAGTACCATGGATGTTTGGGGTGCTAAAACCTTCCCCTTGCATAACCGACTTCCTTACCCATCATATCTATTTCCCCTGGGTTTTATCGATGTTTTCCCTTTCCTTCGGGGATAAATAAAGTTTGATGGCGACTCTGTTGTATGTTCGAGCGTGTGATATGTTCGGGTATATTTCCGCTAGCTTCAGCTATTGCAATCACCAATCTGATTGTCTCATGTCTCAATACAGGAGAAAACACCTCAAAGTAGTCTAACCCAAGTTTCTGTAGAAAACCTCTTGCCAATAACTTTGCTTTGTGTTTGCCAATTGATCCATCTGGCTTCAGTTTCTCCTTAAAAATCTGTCGGACGCTGATGACTTTCTTGTCATTTGAAAGCTCAGTCAACTCCCAAGTCTTGTTTCTTTCTATAGCCTCAAGTTCTTCTTTCATGTCCTTCAGCCACACTTTCTTCGTGAGCACTTCTTCTACACTGACCGGTTTAGAGTCTACTAACATGTCACACTGAATGACTTCTCCTTTAGAGTCTACATCCGTGTCTTACAACATTTCAAACTCTGTGAATCTCCTTGGAAAGTTTCTGATTCTTTGTGGCCTTTGAACTTGTTCATAATCTCCTTCGGATGCTGGAACAATATCAGATGCTGGAACCCTAGAAGTACCACCTTCAAAGGCATGACCACCTTCATAGTCAAACTCGCCTTCAGAGTCTTCTTCATATTAAGAGTCGCCTTCAGACTCCGACTCATCTTCAACTTTAGAGTCATCTTCTGACTCCGACTCATCTTCATAACATTCAGATTCTAAAGTATCTTTAGAGGTTAATATTGCACTAGAGTTTGATTGAGATTTACTCTAATCCCACACTTCTGATTCTTTCACAATGACATATCTACTGAATTCAACCTTGTTAGTGACAGGATAATAGAGCTTATAGGAACCTATATTGTGGTACCATACAAGCAACATAACTCTACTTCTATCATCCAACTTCTTTCTCTTAGCATCTGGAACATATTTGTAACAAACAGAACCAAACACCTTCAGATGGATCACACTTTGCTTATCTCCAATCTACTTCTCTAAAGCAATGATTTCCTTCGACTTCTTGGTTAGACACCTGTTGAGCACATACGCTGAGGTGGCAATAACTTCTCCCCACAAAGTGTTAGGTAGCTTCTTCTCCTTCAGCATGCTCCTTGTCATATCAAGCAAAGTTAGGTTTCTTCTTTCAACAAGACAAATGTGTTAAGGAGTGTACAGAGCAATCACCTCATGCTCAATTCCATTATCCTCACATAACTTTCTAAATTCTATCATCCAACTTCTTTCTCTTAGCATCTGGAACATATTTGTAACAAACAGAACCAAACACCTTCAGATGGATCACACTTTGCTTATCTCCAATCTACTTCTCTAAAGCAATGATTTCCTTCGACTTCTTGGTTAGACACCTGTTGAGCACATACGCTGAGGTGGCAACAACTTCTCCTCACAAAGTGTTAGGTAGCTTCTTCTCCTTCAGCATGCTCCTTGTCATATCAAGCAAAGTTAGGTTTCTTCTTTCAACAAGACAAATGTGTTAAAGAGTGTACAGAGAAATCACCTCATGCTCAATTCCATTATCCTCACATAACTTTCTAAATCCTGTAGAGTTATACTCACCTTCACCATCATTTATGATAATTTCCAGCTTCTGACCACACTGATTCTCAACCTTGGTTCTGAATTTCTTAAATTCAGCAAACACTTCGTGCTTGAACTTTATAAGGGATACCCATATCATTCTTGTGAAATCACTCACAAAGGACACAAAGCATTTATTCCCTCCAAGTGAAGGTACTGGAAATGGTCCACTCACATCAGAATGCACCACACCCAGACCATGCTTTACTCTTGGAGGCATTTCAGATGTAAATGACAGTCTTGGTTGCTTTCTTCTCATGCACTCATTGCATGACTTCGCTGGCTTCTTAATTGCAGGAATTCCATCTACCAAATTCTTTAAATTCAGATGCCCCAAGCCTCTGAAGTTCAGATGATCAAATATTTTGTGCCACTACTCATTTTCCTTCATAACACTTTTTGTACTAAGGCATTCAGAGTCTGCAGTTCTAACATTCACTTTGAGTGTTATATGTTGGTGTAAGCCCTAGAGGCCAATACTTTTGGTACTAGTATCGAATTATTTATTAATTAATAAAAGGCTTTTTCTTTATTATGTTTGTTTAATAAAGTCCCTAGAATAGCTAGTCCGTTTAATGTATCAAGTATGACTTAATCATGAGATCACATTAAACATAAGGACACTATTCTTAAAGTATCCGTAGTCGAGCTTTATTGTGAAGTGGGATAACATTAAAGCATTGTGTAACACCTCAAAATTTTCCCTCCTCTACTTGGGACTAGTTTGACACATTGCATTTCATATTTTAGAGCATTAGGCATTGCATTTTGCATATCATATGGAAACAAGAAGGTCATCCTCCAAGGTCTTTTCAAAAGATGGAGAAGTTGCATGATTCAAGCCTGAGGGTTTCTATGAATTGATGATCAACCATTTGAAGGTTTGCACTTCAAGTAGGGTTTCCTGATCCTTCAAAGGTTTTGAGCATTATCTTGTTTGCAAGGGTATATCACCATCATCATGGTTCTATCCTCATCAAGGGTTTCATTGTTCATTCTCAAGTTCCTTTGGATTAGGGTTTTGACCTCTGGTCAACCCTAATCAATGACATTCTTTCAACCAGGGCTTCTCAAAGAAATAAGGTATTTGCTGATGAAGAGGATCACATGATTGTTATGAGGAGCTTATATGAGATAGGGTTTCATTTCTGAGCAATTTTATCAAGTGGTGGAGGTTCAAGCTGATCAGGGCATTTCAAGGTCATTTGAGGACCACAAAAGTCAACTGTACAGGATCTGAGGACTTTGAGGTTGGGGAGATGAATTTAAACACCTCAATCATGTTCAAACAAAGTCCATTTGTCATTCTAAACATCTATCCTGAAGATTTTGAAGTTATGGCAAAAGTTTCCAAAAATGGAAAGTGACCTGTAATTTCAAGTTTCCAAAAATGGCAAGTTTCTGGTCCATATTCAACTTGACTTATCAACATCAAAGAAGCTTCAAATGGATTTTTTGTGAACATGAAAGTTGAATATCTTTGTCTCCCATTTTCAAAAAGTCCTAGATCATGTTCATATGATGGATGGTTGAGAAGTTATGGCCAAATGATCACAAGGTGTGCATGGAAGTTCAAAGTGACATAACTTTTGATACAAAACTCCAATTTGGTCCATTCTTTTTGCAAAATACTCCTCATGACCAATACTTCTCAAAGCAAGCCTTTCCATGCATGGAAAGAGCGTGTATGGTCATTATTCCTCAAGTATGCAAAATGGAGGGAAATTCCATAATTCAAAATTGGCTTATGATACAAGCAATTTAACCATTCCATCATGATTACTGGTTGATTTTAAGTGAATTTCAGCCATTGCATGAAAGAGATCACGTGTAGCATGGCTTCATGGGGCTTCATGTGCAATTTTACAAGATACTTACATTTCACTAATCATGTTTAGCCAATGCCTAATTGAGATTTCAGTGAGATTAACACACCATATAAAAGCCAAACCCTAATTTCATTTGCTCATAACAGAATTTCAGATCCAAATTTTCCATTTCCCTCCAAAATTCTCTCTCTTCGAAACTTCAAATTCTCCACACAAACACCAAATTTCTTTGCATAATCTTGATCATCATCCTTCATTGATCAAGATTCAACCTCTGTTTTGGACAATTGAGCTTGATTTTGAGCAGATCGAGTGCTTCACCATGGCAATGGATTTCTGAAATTTAGGAGAATTCAAGTGGTTTCAACGGTTGATCTTGGCACAAAGCTTCAACAGAAGCATAGAGGAGTAGATCTGGAACTTTGGAGGCCTTGAACACGCGTGAATAGTGAACTGCAATTCCAAGTAGGTTGAAATCGATTCTCTCTTTTTGCTATTTTCTTGATATGATTGTGTAGATCTCTTTGTGCTGAGCATGCTAATATGTTTAGTTTTGAAAATGGATGAGAAATGAACATGTTATGTGAACTTTCAATTTAGATCTTGAAAATGTTTTTGCTCGATCCATGAAACCTAGCATGAATTAGGATGAATGATTATGATATTTGAGATGTATGTTAAAAGATCTTTCGAATGGTACCGGTTTCATGCATTTCTGGAAATTTTTTGTTGGAGCTCCGCCGGAGACGGCCGGAGAAGACGACCGGCTCCGCCGTCTGCAACTTCCTAGGGTTTTGTCCTACCTGGCTTCCACGTATGTGCCTCGTGTCCGTTTCATTGGCTAATGTTTGTTTGACCGTGCCACGCGCTTGCTTGACTAATGAGTGTGCTTCCATGTAATAAATGAAACGATGCGTTTCATTTTGGCCTTGCTGTCTGCTGAGTGTGCCGCTTATGTGTGTGTTTGGTTGGTCCTTATTGCTTTGACTCGCTGCGTGTGCATTGACCTGCTGAGGTGTGATGCCAACTCAATTAGTGATGCTGTGCGTTTTGCCTATTTGAATTTGGTCCGTTGATGTGCTTTTCGCGCTAGATCTGATGGCTGAGATTAATGTTGATTTAATTTGAATATTATTTTCCCTCCATTTCATTTTAATATGTCATATTATTTTGCTCATCTTTAAAAAATCATTAAAAATAGTAAAATGCTCCAAATTGACTCCAATTTTTTTTCATAATCTTGTTTTGATGTCTAGTTTTTCATAGGATTATTTCCATGAATTGTTTGCTTCTGGATTTTTATTTTGGAAATTTTGATTGAACCTTATGTTAACTTGAACATGTGCATTCAATGCTTTGTGAAATACTATGTGTTGATCCATTTGATCGGAATTTTTGCATGCCTGATCTTCACTCATGATATGAATTTTTGAGCATTGGTTTGAATTTTTTCTCATATGCTATCATTGTTTCTGACACATGAAGATGTATGTGACAATTTGTGTCACATTTTTGGTATTCAATTTTTGCATTTTTATTCACCTATCATTTGAACTCTTCTGGATTTGATATTTTGCATATTGTTTGTTCATGACATGATGAATTCATATAAATTGGAAGTTCACTTTGTGCACATTTGCTTGCCTTTGCTTTGCATTGATAATTTGATGCCTTTGCCTTGTGAATTGATGTTGGTCCTTTTGAGGACATTTTATTGAATGTTTGAATGTGCAATATGTGAAAGATTGAATTCTGTTTTGATCATTTGGTTTGGTTTTGGACCTAGTCTTTGTACTAGTGTTTTGTACATGAACTAACCTTGACTTGTGTTTCAGGTTTGGACACTTGGCTTTAATGGTTGAGTTACTCACCTTTTGAGATGCAAATTGGATTGTGTTATGACTTCTTTGTGTTTTGTAGGGATTTGAGTTGATGTGTTGAGCTCATTGCTTCATTTGATTGCTTGAACATTGCTCATTGAATTGTGTAACTGTTGAATGGTTTCACTGTTTGTTTTCGGATTGTTTGTCTGAGATACTAACTGGTTAGCTTTTGTACAGGTACATTAGTTGCTTGCTTTTAGCTCTTGCTTGAGCTTTGGATTATGGTTCATACACCACTTAGGAAGCTACCTTCTTACTCCATGTAGTCTGGAAGTCCTGTCACCTTTTTGGCAGGTATTTTGCTGGCAAGTCCTCCTTAAGAGGCTCTGTTTGTGTTTGTTTACATTTGTGCCAAAGACCTCCAAGATGACGCATGTGCTACTTGACAAGTCCTCCAAGTTGAGGCAATTGACAGATAGAAGGGATTAGTAGCCAATCCCCTGTTATTCAGTGAGTCTTTCTTTATGCTCGCACTACGTGCTGATGCTCTAGAACATGTACTCAAGATCTTTGTCCAGTGTCTGTCAAGTGGAATAGGGTCCCTCTTTCTGGATCCCCACACTTTCATTGTCATTGAGCTCACCCTGGCCAGGGTTAAGAGCATGAGGTCTCATCCTCATTACCATTTTAATCTGCTCACCCTAACGTTCAATGTCAGTGGTTAAGAGCCCAGTTGATTACCCTTACAGTTTGGCTTGTTTGTCGAGGTTGATATGACCCCTCTTGACTAAAGCCTACCCATTGTTTGGGCCTCTTGTGTGGATATAGTGTGTGATGCTTGTTCACTTGTGTTGGTGTGGTTATTTGCTTTCCTCTGAACTGGCTTGCTTCCTGTGTGAGTTAGGTTCTGATTAGAGACCTCAACCTAGGGATCTTGTGTGCATGATAACTATTAGGCTCGAGTCAGTCTCCCTATTAGTTTGTTATATCCCTGGTCTCTGGTTAGGAGAGTGTTGTACCCCTGTTAAGGGGAACTACGTCGCCCTGATTCTCATACCAGATGAGATACGTAGGCAGGAGATTGAGCGAAATCTCTCCGGGCAACCTTTTCTCTTTTTGTTGTTTTGTGTGTGTGTGTGTACCCTTTGTTTGTCTTCTTCGGTGTGAGTACTCGTTGGTTCAGCGTGGGTGTGTGTGGTATGTTCATACCTTGGGATTTCTTCTGTTATCATTTGGGGTTCAGATTGGGGTTCACCTATATTCACATTTGGGGTTCATCTTTGGATATTTGGTTACCTTGTTGGGGTTCAACCTGATAACCTTTTCTGTGGTGTACGCTGGTTAGCGTTTGTTATTGTTAGGAGTCGGGTGTAAGTCCATGTATTGGCAGTCTGTTTCCTTTTGTTTTTGTTATTGGTTTGGAGTCGGATGTAAGTCCATGTATTGGCATTCTGTTTCCTTTTGTTTGGTTACTGTCAGGAGTTGGATGTAAGTCCATGTATTGGCATTCCGTTTCCTGTTGAGTGTTTCTTTTGACGTCTCAGCGTCTCTTTTCGGTGTTTTCTTTCGGCGTGTGTTAGCCGAGCTACGAGTGCTCTGATTCTTCTATGGATAGAGAAGATACATAGGCATAGGATGCGATATCCTAGCGAGCATGTTCCCTTTCCCCGAACTACGTTGACTTTGATGTTTGTTTCTGACAAACTACGTAGGCCCAGGATGCGACATCCTGCCGAGTCCGCTTCCTCCATCTTCTTTCACCTGTTTTATTATTCCAGTTTGTGCAATTTCTTTGAGCAGTTTATTAGCAAGCTTATCCTATTCTTTGAGCTATCTTTTGAGCGTGGATCCCGTCGAGTACGACGGACGTGAGGGGTGCTAACACCTTCCCCTTGCGTAACCGACTCCCGTACCTTGCATTCTCTGATCGTAAGACCGTTCCTTTCCCTTTCTTAGGTTAGTCCTGTGCTCCCTTTCCGTCATAGGATGAATAGCGCGGTGGCGGCTCTGTATTTTCCCGCCGGTTGTTTTTCGCGTTGCGACAGCTGGCGACTTTGCTGGGGAGATAAAGTTGACCTCTTGCTGGTCCGTCTTCCCTAAGCGAGTCAATCCTAGCGCCCTTTAGCGTAGTTTTTAGGGTAGTTTGGGTTGCTTTTACTGTCTTATTTATTGCATTTGTGATTATTATACTGTGATTGTATATATATGCATATATGTTTGCATGCATCATATTATCACTGTGTTGGATTCTGGACAGGTGTGGTTACTCTGATTTGGGGGTGGGTGTTTTGAGTGGGGCTAAAACCCAGGCCCGAGTATACACCTAGGATTAGCGTGGTCTCATGTCTCCTCACATGTTGGATTAACATGATGTTGCGACGTGATATACCACAGCCGGACAAGGTTCTTTTGAGAGAAGCTCTTCCTTGTGGAGTTTCCACTATGGTTGGGTTTATCTCTTTTGAGCTGTTGACTTCGGTGACTGCTCTTTCCCGGATCTTTGGTTTAGACGATTTTATGAGAGCTGCACGGCACACCCGAAAGGGCAAACCCGTTGAGTATCTCATCCGATTGTCGAGACCGATTATCCGCCTTAGGATGACCTTATTAGAATTCACCTGTGAGGGGAGGGTTTGATTCTTACAGATACAGGTTCTGTTGGTGATTCTGTGATGGTGACTTTGGTTCAGTTGGATTTATGGATGTTTATTTCTGATACGCCGGAGTTCTGTCAGTGGTATTTATCAGCGGGTTCCGTTTATTTCGGATTCCCCGGGTTGAATTTGGGGTTGCTTGTCCAGAGGATCTTGTTGCTATTTGGTCAAGTGATTTACCTGTGATGATGGTGATGTATCCTCCGGTTCCGTTTATTTCGAAACTCCCGATTTGGATTTGTGGTTACTTAGTCCCTTGGGTGGTTGTGATCAGTTCAGAGACCGGACTCCAGTATAGTAGATGTTCAGATGACTTGGAGGATGGCACTATGCATTGCATTCATGCATCTGCATCATTCCCATTTTGCATTTATCCGCATCTAACTCATGTTTATCCATATGCAAGGTACATTCTTGATTGATATCCTGGCTGAGAGACATCCTTGTTCCAGATATGAGGGCCAACTTGAAAGCTGATGTTGTATACAGTTTCTTCGATAAAGAAATTAGTGTGCTGAAGGGTATGATATCATTGATTACGCCTGACCATGTGGGGATGTTCCGTGAGGCTTATGGCAGTATTACGAAGATGGTTTTCAGGCTCACAGATGGGGGTAGGGACGTCATCCATACTCTTCTCCAGTTTTATGATCCGGGTTTGAGATGTTTTGTCTTTCCAGATTATTTGTTGGGACCTTTGATGGAGGACTATGCCGGTATCCTGGGTATTCATGTCAGAAACCAGATTTCTTTTTATGTTACTAAGGAAGAACGGGATATTGGTGAGATTTCTCGTGCTCTTTATTTGAGCCCAGAGGTGACTAAGAGGGGTTTGAAGGAGAAAGGAAAGTTGCCCGACTTTCATCTGAGTTTCTTGGAGGCTAAATCCAAGGAGCATGCTGTTTTGGGTAATTGGAAGGCCGTTTGTGCTTTGCTTGCTGTGAGCATTTATGGAATTATTTTGTTCCCTAATCAGAAGAACTTTGTGGACATTAATGCCATCCGGGTGTTTGCTCAGAGGAATCCCATTCCTACCTTGATTGGGGATGTTTATTACTCGGTCCATAACCGGAACGAGAAGCGGCGTGAAGGATTGATTAAATGTTGTGCTCAACTGTTATATAAATGGTTCATGGGATATTTGCCTTCCAGGGGTGCCTTTGTTCTTCTTGACCATACGGTTAATTGGGCAACCAAGTTGATGGGTTTGAGAGCCAAGGACATAGTTTGGACTCACATTGATGAGGCGGGACAAGACTTTATTTACAGTTGCGGGAGTTTTCCCAATGTACCTCTTATGGGAGTTCAAGGTTGTATTAATTACAACCCAACGCTTCTAAAGAGACAAATGGGGTTTTGTAGGTGTTTAATTGGCTGCATTATTTGGTAAAACACTAGCTGGTTACAAATGTCTTGATTGATGTCATGACATAGTATGTATGTGTGACTACATTGTAGGTTAGAATATCTAACTGTACTCTGATGTCTTGACTGATGTCATGACACACTTGAGTAGTTACTGCAGGATTAGCTAACACAGGATTTATTGAATGTCAAACTGGATGCTGTGACATTCATACCTGTCAACAGATACTAAGAAATAGAACAGCTGGTGTTCTATTAGAACTTAGTATTTATTTCCAGTCTGGTTATCAAGGAAAGACCAGACCTGGCATAAGGCCTACTGACTGAATGTCAAATTGGATGTTATGACCTTCATCACTAACAGCAGCTACTGAACATTAGACAAAGTGGTGTTCTGCTATACTTCAGCATGTAACTTAGTTTGTTCTTCAAGAGAATAACAGAACTAACTTAAGGCCAAATGTGTAAATGTTAAGTTGGACACTTTAACATTTATTAATGTAAGCTGTTACTGTAGTATGGTCATTTTGATCATGTACAGGTCAACAAAATTGTACAGTCTGTTTTCTGGAAAAACAGACTCAGCATATGGACCTTGATGTCGAGCTGAATGTCGTGACATTCATCCTTGACAGCATATGCTATATTGTAGGTTGTTCAGTTTTCTGTTTCAGCTTTTCTTGGGCTATTCTTCAGGAAGTCAACAGCTTAGAGAAAAACCAGGAAACCAACAACCAAGTTACATTTAATGAACCTAACAAATAGCCTATTTCTTAGTAACCTAAATGTTGAATTTATGGGAACTCGTGTGACCTTAAATTCAGGAGAATACAGGTGCAAAAGCCCAGGTACTGCAATATAAAAAGGAAGGCGTTCCTTCATTCAGTTTCAAGGATTTTGAGGCGTGAAGATTTTATGTGTCCATCATACTTCACTGCTGTATTTTTGTGAGTCTTGTATTAGACGTAACTTGTAAGCCAAGCCATTATCAAGTAGATGATTGCTGTGGCATAGGGTGTTCATTGAGTTGTAAGTGTTGTGTCGCTCAAAGCTTTTAAGCGTGAGTGCTGTGTATCTTGATTAAAGCTGTGAAGCACAATCAAGATTTGTTTGAAGTGTGACTTCAACTTGTCTTTAATATTGTTTAAAGATAGTAATCACTGAGGTGATTGAGGGGGAGTGAGTAGGAACTCTGATCTTAGTTTAAGAATGAAATTGCATTGGGTAGGGATTAAGTGATAAGTTGTAAACGGGTGAGTTTAGCTTTGAATTGATACTACTAATAGTGGATTTCCTCCCTGGCTTGGTAGCCCCCAGATGTAGGTCATGTTGGACTGAACTGGGTAAACAATTACTTGTGTTATTTACTGCACTTACTTTTAAGTTCTGCATAATTCCTGTCTGTGCAGAATTGGATGTCATAACAACCCGTGTGACATCCAAAGTCTGATAACTAGAATTTCAATTGGCATCAGAGCAGGCACCCTGCCTGTGAATTTCTGGGTGAGATCTAGGGAAGTTACTTTCTAGTACCATGGACAAGGATATAGGACACTCAAACAGACCACCCATGTTGGATGGCTCTAATTATGATGACTGAAAGCCTCGTATGATAGCCTTCTTAAGGTCTCTAGACAGCAAAGTCTGAAGAGCTGTCAACAAAGGATGGGAACTTCCAATAAGGACAGGTGAAGATGGAGTCAGTGTGCAGATTCCTGAAGAAGAGTGGGACAAGGAGCAAGAGGCATTAGCTCTTGGAAATTCCAAGGCCTTGAATGCATTGTTCAATGGAATCAGTAAGAACATCTTCAGGCTGGTACACCACTGTGAACTAGCTAAGGAAGTTTGGGATACTCTCAAGGTAACTCATGAAGGTACTTCCAAGGTGAAGATGTCCAAACTTCAGATGCTGACCACCAAGTTTGAAAATCTGAGGATGAAAGAGGATGAGACTATTCATGACTTTCACATGAATATTCTTGAAATTGCAAACACCTCTGGTGGACTAGGTGAGAAAATGGCTGAAGAGAAACTTGTAAGAAAGATTCTCAGGTCCTTGCCTAAGAGATTTGCTATGAAGGTCACAACCATAGAGGAGGCGCAGGACATCTGCAATATGAAGGTGGATGAGCTCATTGGTTCTCTCCAAACCTTTGAAATGGGCTTGTGTGAGAATGCTGAAAAGAAGAACAAAAGCATAGCTTTTGTATCTAATGCTGAAGAGGAGTCAGAAGCAGGATATACTGAAGGTGATGAAAGTATATCAGAAGCCTTAGCCATGCTTGGGAGACAGTTCAACAAGTTCGTGAAGAAGATTGATCAAAGAGGGAGACCTAATGTCAAGAACATCCCGTCTGACATCAGGAAAAGATCAACTTCTGAAGAAAAGTTCAACCAAGGCAAGGGAATCCAGTGTCATGGTTGTGAAGGGTATGGACACGTCAGAGCTGAATATCCCACTTATCTCAAGATGAAACAGAAGGGGCTAACTATCACATGGTCTGAAGGAGATTCTGAAAGTGAATCTGAAGGAGAATCTGCCAAACATGTCACTGCACTAACTAGTGTTTGTGCCTCTGATGATGACTCAAGTGCAGATGAACTGACCTTTGATGAACTTGCTGCAGCCTATAAGAAGCTGTGTACCACCAGTGCAGAAGTGCGTGCACAAGGAGAAAAGCAGAAGAACCTCATCAAGGAACTGGAAGATGAGAGACAGAAGCAACTGTCGGTCATAGAGGGTCTAAATGGTGAGATAGCCCTGCTGACCTCCAAGCTGAATCAGATGACCAAATCCATCAGAATGATGAATAAGGGAACTGACATCTTGGAAGAGATACTAAAGGTGGGACAACAGTCTGGAACCAAATCTGGCCTAGGATTTGGGAAAAGATCCTCAGCTGAACACAAACGCCCAAAGGCAAGAGTTCAGAAGTTCAAGCGGAAGTCAAAGCCAATGTCTCAACATCGAGGAACTAGGATGAATGATCATCAGAAGAGGAAATACCTGGAGTGGAGGTGTCACCACTGTGGTAGGCTTGGTCATATAAAAGCCTTCTGCTACTGGATTCATGGTTTCCCTAACCAAGCCACGCATGTCAGGCCTAAGCATAAACCATATAAGCGCTATGTTCCCATCAAGAAGCAACAATGGTATGCTAGGATAGCACACACTGCTCTAAGGGCTTCTACCAGAGAAGACTGGTACTTTGACAGTGGATGCTCAAGACATATGACTGGTATGGAAAATCTACTGGTGGATATTCAACCTCACACTACCAGCTATGTGACCTTTGGTGATGGTGCCAAAGGTAAAATAAAAGGTGTGGGTAAGCTAGACTGCTCTGGAGTTCCAAAACTGAATAATGTGCTGTTAGTAAGAGGACTAACTGCAAACCTCATCAGTATAAGTCAGCTGTGTGATCAAGGGTTTCATGTTCAGTTTACTAAGGAGCTTTGCATTGTGGCTAATGGTGACAATCAGGAAGTTATGAGAGGAACCAGGTCCAAAGATAACTGTTATCTGTGGGAACCTAAAGTCTCTAACTTTTCTACAATATGCTCCTCAACCAAGGAAGAACAGGAGGTGAAGATGTGGCATAGACGTCTTGGACATCTCCACTTAAAGGGAATGAAGAAGATTATATCCAAGGAAGCAGTCAGAGGGATCCCAAAGCTACTTATTGATGAAGGAAGAGTCTGTGGTGAATGCCAGGTGGGCAAGCAAACCAAGATGTCACATCCGAAGCTGGGACATCCTACAACTTCCAGAGTTCTGAAACTGTTGCATATGGACTTAATGGGACCTATGCAGGTTGAAAGTCTTGGTGGGAAGAGATATGCCTACGTGGTGGTTGATGACCATTCCAGATACACGTGGATAAGCTTCATCAGAGAGAAGTCAGATACATTTGATGTCTTCAAAGACCTGTGCATCAGACTTCAAAGGGAAAAGGACAGTTGTGTGGTCCGAATTAGGAGTGATCATGGTACGGAGTTCAAGAATTCCAAGTTTGATGAGTTTTGCTCGTCTGAAGGAATAAGTCATGAGTTCTCCTCCCCTATAACTCCCCAGCAGAATGGGATAGTTGAAAGAAAAAATAGAACTATTCAAGAATCTGCCAGAGCAATGATTCATGTAAAGAAGCTCCCCATGCACTTTTGGGCTGAAGCAATGAATACCGCGTGCTATGTTCACAACAGAGTCACCTTGAGAAAAGGAACCTCCTCCACTCTGTATGAAATATGGAAAGGCAGAAAACCTACTGTGAAGTACTTTCATATCTTTGGAAGTAAATGCTACATTCTCACAGATCGTGAACAGAGAAAGAAGCTAGATCCGAAAAGTGATGAGGGTATATTTCTGGGATACTCCACTAACAGCAGAGCCTAGAGAGTGTTCAACTACAGGACCAATGTCCTGATGGAATCCATAAATGTTATTGTGGACGATAAAGAGGAAGGAATTGATGTCATGGAGGATGTTGAAACATTCCTTGACAGTTCAACTGACATTCCAGTCAAGTCTGAAGAAGTAGAGGAACCTCCTCCTGAATGTGAAGTAGATGCAACCACCAAAGTGCCATCTATCAGAATTCAGAAAGACCACCCTAAGGATCTTATCATAGGGGATCCCAATAGTGGTGTGACTACCAGGTCACGGGGAATAAGCTCAAATTCCTACTTTGTATCCAAGGTTGAACCAAAAAATGTGAAAGAAGCCCTGACTGACGAATACTGGATCATTGCCATGCAAGAGGAACTTGAGCAGTTCAAAAGGAATGAAGTATGGGAGCTAGTCCCAAGACCTGAAGGGACCAACATCATTGGTACCAAATGGATCTACAAAAACAAATCTGATGAGAAAGGAGTAATTACTAGGAATAAGGCAAGACTAATGGCTCAAGGATACACTCAAGTTGAAGGGGTAGATTTTGATGAGACATTTGCTCCTGTGGCTAGGCTTGAGTCCATCAGATTGCTGTTAGGGGTAGCATGCATCCTGAAGTTTAAACTATTCCAAATGGATGTGAAGAGTGCATTCTTGAATGACTACTTGAATGAAGAAGTCTTTGTGGAACAACCTAAAGGGTTCTGTGATCCTAACCAACCTAAGCATGTATACAAGTTGAGGAAAGCCTTGTATGGGTTGAAACAAGCACCTAGAGCATGGTATGAAAGGTTGACCGAATTTCTGACCTCAAATGGATACAGAAAAGGTGGAATAGATAAAACCTTGTTTGTGAAGGATGAAGACGGCAAAATCATGATTGCTCAAATCTATGTGGATGATATAGTCTTTGGTGGAATGTCAGAACAAATGGTTCAACAATTTGTTCACCAGATGCAATCTGAGTTTGAAATGAGTCTAGTTGGAGAACTGACCTATTTCCTTGGAATGCAAGTAAACCAAATGGAGGACTCTATGTTTCTCTCCCAAAGCAAGTATGCCAAGAACATAGTTAAGAAGTTTGGTATGGATAATGCTAGGCACAAGAGGACTCCTGCACCTACTCATCTGAAGTTAACCAAAGATGATGGAGGGCCTGGTGTTGATCAATGCTTGTATAGAAGCATGATAGGAAGCCTACTTTACCTAACTGCAAGTAGACCTGACATTTATTATGCAGTTGGAGTATGTGCTAGATACCAAGCAGAGCCTAAAGTGAGCCACTTGAATCAAGTCAAAAGGATTCTCAAGTACATCAATGGGACTTGTGACTATGGGATGCTGTATTCACATGGGTCTGAACCTGTCCTATCTGGGTACTGTGATGCTGACTGGGCTGGGAGTGCTGATGACAGAAAAAGCACATCAGGTGGATGTTTCTTCTTAGGAGACAATCTCATATCTTGGTTCAGCAAGAAGCAGAATTGTGTTTCTCTGTCCACTGCAGAGGCTGAATACATAGCTGCTGGAAGCAGTTGTTCCCAACTGGTTTGGATGAAACAGATGCTCACTGAGTACAATGTCACTCAAAATGTTATGACATTGTTCTGTGATAATCTCAGTGCCATCAATATCTCCAAGAATCCCATCCAACACAGCAGGACCAAACATATTGACATTAGGCACCACTTTATCAGAGATCTGGTGGAAGACAAGGTGATCACTTTGGTACATGTAGCCACGGATCTTCAACTGGCTGACATATTTACAAAGGCTCTGGATGCTACTCAGTTTGAAAACTTAAGGAGTAAACTGGGAATATGTCTCTCTGAGACCTTATAGCAACCACTGATGGTTGGGATGTATTGTTTAATATCTCTGCCTATTAAACAATTGGTACTATGCTCTGATTGGTCAACAGATCACAGCTATGCTACTTGCAACAAGTGTGGCTACAAGAGGGTAAGGAGACACCCTTCCGTGAGAAGGCCAATGTACCTGCAGGAATTCAAGGATGCTGTTCATGCAGGAGTAGTTCTGGATGTCAGAAACAAAATCATGGCATCTGATATGGTGGTACCTACTGTAAAGCAAAAGTGGGTGATTACTTGATCAAAGCTGTGAAGCAAGATCAAGTGGATGATAACTTGGTTGAAACTGTGAAGTAAAACCAAGTCTGTAACTCTGTCTTTATTCTCTGCTTTTGTTGTTGGCTTTGGCAACATTTTTGACAAAAAGGGGGAGTAATAACCACCACCCCTAACAAACAGAGTGAGTGGGTCTCTACAACAGACTTGCGTGACAGATTCCCTCCCCTACAGCTGCTGTGTGTTGAAGTTTAGATTTAACTTCTGTATGTGTGTGCTGCTGTGTGAAGTTTTTTTTTAACTTCCATGTGTGTGAGTGTGCTGCCACTCTGAGTGTATTAGCTAGTATTATTTCCTGCTAGGTGTGTGATTCCGCTGCTATGAACTCTGTTATGGGGATCAAAGTGTTTTAGCCAAAAATTTGCCAAAGGGGGAGTTTGTAGGTGTTTAATTGGCTGCATTATTTGGTAAAACACTAGCTGGTTACAAATGTCTTGACTGATGTCATGACATAGTATGTATGTGTGACTACATTGTAGGTTAGAATATCTAACTGTACTCTGATGTCTTGACTGATGTCATGACACACTTGAGTAGTTACTGCAGGATTAGCTAACACAGGATTTATTGAATGTCAAACTGGATGCTGTGACATTCATACCTGTCAACAGATACTAAGAAATAGAACAGCTGGTGTTCTGTTAGAACTTAGTATTTATTTCCAGTCTGGTTATCAAGGAAAGACCAGACCTGGCATAAGGCCTACTGACTGAATGTCAAATTGGATGTTATGACATTCATCACTAACAGCAGCTACTGAACATTAGACAAAGTGGTGTTCTGCTATACTTCAGCATGTAACTTAGTTTGTTCTTCAAGAGAATAACAGAACTAACTTAAGGCCAAATGTGTAAATGTTAAGTTGGACACTTTAACATTTATTAATGTAAGCTGTTACTGTAGTATGGTCATTTTGATCATGTACAGGTCATCAAAATTGTACAGTCTGTTTTCTGGAAAAACAGACTCAGCATATGGACCTTGATGTCGAGCTGAATGTCGTGACATTCATCCTTGACAGCATATGCTATATTGTAGGTTGTTCAGTTTTCTGTTTCAGCTTTTCTTGGGCTATTCTTCAGGAAGTCAACAGCTTAGAGAAAAATCAGGAAACCAACAACCAAGTTACATTTAATGAACCTAACAAATAGCCTATTTCTTAGTAACCTAAATGTTGAATTTATGGGAACTCGTGTGACCTTAAATTCAGGAGAATACAGGTGCAAAAGCCCAGGTACTGCAATATAAAAAGGAAGACGTTCCTTCATTCAGTTTCGGGGATTTTGAGGCGTGAAGATTTTATGTGTCCATCATACTTCACTGCTGTATTTTTGTGAGTCTTGTATTAGACGTAACTTGTAAGCCAAGCCATTATCAAGTAGATGATTGCTGTGGCATAGGGTGTTCATTGAGTTGTAAGTGTTGTGTCGCTCAAAGCTTTTAAGCGTGAGTGCTGTGTATCTTGATTAAAGCTGTGAAGCACAATCAAGAGTTGTTTGAAGTGTGACTTCAACTTGTCTTTAATATTGTTTAAAGATAGTAATCACTGAGGTGATTGAGGGGGAGTGAGTAGGAACTCTGATCTTAGTTTAAGATTGAAATTGCATTGGGTAGGGATTAAGTGATAAGTTATAAACGGGTGAGTTTAACTTTGAATTGATACTACTAATAGTGGATTTCCTCCCTGGCTTGGTAGCCCCCAGATGTAGGTCATGTTGGACTGAACTGGGTAAACAATTACTTGTGTTATTTACTGCACTTACTTTTAAGTTCTGCATAATTCCTGTCTGTGCAGAATTGGATGTCATAACAACCCGTGTGACATCCAAAGTCTGATAACTAGAATTTCAGGTTTGCTATGGAGGTTCCTCCTCTCGAGTGTGAGATTCAGGAGTCTTTTTACTTCCCGGTTGAGAGTAACCAGTCATCGTTGGAGCTAGTGTCTGAGGCGTGGCGTAACATTCAAAGGAAAGGCAAGATTTGTAACGCCCCGATTTTTATTAAGTGTTATTATTATTATTTTTATAATGTTTGATTTATAATTATTTCGGTAAAATATTTTATTGTGTGTTAATATATTATTAGAGTTTAATTATGAGAATTGTGGTATAATAACTATTGGGCCTAGTGGTGTATATAGTAATTAAGGGAGGTGTAACAATTAAGCCCATTAGTTAGTTTTTATTTAATTAAAACAAAGAATAGAAATAGAATAGAAATAGAAAGAAGTAGAGAGAAGGAGGAGAAAAAAGAAGAAAAGAGAGAAAAGTTAGGGTTTGGAGGAGGAAGAGGAAATTGAAGAAGAAGAGCATCATCTTGATCAACCCAAGCTTGCTAGAACACTATAGAGTAACTCAATCATCATCTCTAAGGTAAGGGTGTGAGTTATCATTTCCTATAATTATGAAAATGATGGGTTTTATGTGGGTAATGGTTGTTAGAGGATATTGTTGGGTTTTGATGTTGTGATTGGATTCCTTGCTTTGAAAATGTTGTTTGTGTTCTTGATGTAGTGTTGATTGTTTGTGATTGTTGAACATGTATCAATTCTTTGCAAAATGTTAGGGTTAGGTTTAGAAGAATGATAAATAACATTGTGTGTTGTGTTGTTGTTGATGGTTTGGGGTTGATGTATGTTGTGAAAAATATGGTATTGTGTTGATGAATCAAAGTATGAGTAATTTCACAAATTGTGAATTTAGGAAGTGTTGGAAATTAATTGAATGATGTTTAGAATGATGAAATAAAAGTTAAATTGTGGTTAGAATGGCTTTGTAATATTGAAAATATTGTAGTTCGTTGAATTCTGAGAATGAGACTTTTTACGGAATCGAAATCGGAGGTCCGGAAGGTATTTAACGATCAAAAACGCATTTTCTATGTTTCCTGCTAAATTCGCGGCGCGAAAGAGAGTTCGCGGCGCCAACTGAGTTGAAAACAGAATTCTTTTATAAACTTCAAAAAGTCATAACTTTTGAACCGTAACTCCGTTTTGGTCCCCGTTCGAAGCGTTGCGAAGCTTATGAAATTTTCTACATGTTGTTTATGTTTATTATAAGGACTTATTTTAATAAGTGATTATTTTGGAAAAGTGATTAATGATTGATATAGTAGGAAGCCTATTTGATTAATGAGGAATACCACTTAACTATAGTGTGTAGGTGTGCGATGTAAATAAACATAGCATGAGGTTGAATTACCTAAGAGATTGTATGATGAAACAATTGATTGTGATGAATATTCTCATTTGTTTTATATATAAACATATGTATGAATGTTGGTGAAGATGATGTTGTGTGAATGCTTTTATGCATGTGAATGGCGACGTGGCCTAAATGGAAATAACGACGTGGGCTTCGGCCATTGTGATGAGTTATGTTGATGCGATGATGATTTTGGTGTATGTGTATCATTTATCATGGAGTCACATACATTTGCATAAGCGACGTGGCCTTTTGGCAATAGCGACGTGGCCTTTTGGCAAAAGCGAAGTGGGCATAAAGCCTTGGCCTTGATGGCAAAGCGACGAGTCGGTACCGCATAACATTTTCATAGTTGAGTCACATATGTTGGTTATGTTTATTTCCGCATTTTGTGATAATTGTTGTTATGTGACGGTTTATGATGTGCGGTGATATTTTACGATGATGCGATGAATCGTAATGTTTTATGATGGATTGATGAAATGTTAAAGTGATGAGATGCTATGATGTAACATTGATGTTGTGGATGATTATTGACTTTGTTTATGATTAAATACATAAGCATTCAAGTGAAGGATTGTGCGATGTGGTAATAATATTTCTAACTTTCCGAATTTACTTATATATTGCTTATCATTATCTTGATTATATGATTTGAGTATCTTACCCTTTTGTTGTTGGCCGTTACCTTTATATTGGTAACGTGCAGGTGCTCCGCGTTGAGAGGAGGATAGTGGTAGCACACTTTTGGCGTCATTGCTCTGATTAGGATTGTAACACTCAGGGGTTAATGAACGTTTTTCATGATTTTGATAGTAACAATGCCCTTTTGTATATCATTGTATATGATAGTTGTGATGGGCATTTGTTTGCTTATTTTCTTTTGAATGTATAGATGTACGACTCAACTTAATTATCTAAATGATTTCCGTTGCGATGTTTTGTGTATTGCTGCTATATGGACTAGGTGAATCCATATACAGTGTTGTTTATTATTTAACAAGGACTAAGTGGATCCTTGCGCAATTGCCGTGTTGTGTAATTTGTTTAAGTGTTGATGAAATGATATATGTGATGCCTCAATTTTGTGTGAAATTTGTTTACTCTGATTTTTAATTGAATTTACGACGGGTAGAATTGGGTTGTTACATTAGTGGTATCAGAGCAGGTCGGTCCATCCGACCACGTTGTTGAGTCTTTTGTTGTTTAACGACCTTGTGTTGTTAATTTGTTGCTAATCCTTGTTTGTGTTGTGAGCAGAAGTGTAAGATGGCCGGAAGAAACGCTGGGAGGAATGATGAGGCTCTTGCTGCAGCTATGCAGGCAATGGCTCAGGCGTTCCAGAACCCACCCAATGCTGACGAGAACGTGGGGTCTCGTAGTCTGGCGACGTTTCAGAGGGAGAACCCGCCTACTTTTCTGGGTAGGTATGATCCTGAAGGAGCCTTGGCTTGGTTGAAGGAGATTGAAAGAATCTTCAGAGTGATGGATTGCACTCTTGTGTAAAAGATCCGTTATGGAACTCATAAGCTGTCAGGTGAAGCCGATGATTGGTGGGTGGACACTCGTCTAAGGTTGGAAACTGCGGGCGAGGAGATTACTTGGGAAGTGTTTCGTAGAGAATTTCTGAGGAAGTATTATCCAGAAGATGTGCGAGGAAAGAAAGAGATTGAATTCCTCGAGTTGAAGCAAGGGAACTTGTCAGTCACGGAGTATGCTGCTAAGTTCACTGAATTGGCTAAGTTCTATCCTCACTATGATGGAGCCAATGCCGAATTCTCTAAGTGCATCAAGTTTGAAAATGGATTGCGTCCGGAAATTAAGAAAGCTGTGGGATATCAAAAGATTCGCGTCTTTGCGGATCTGATTGATAGTTGTAGAATCTTTGAAGAGGACAACAATGCACACTATAAGATCTTGTCTGAGAAGAGAGGAAGGGGCCAACACAGCCGTGGTAAGCCATATGAAACTCCGGTTGGAAAATGGAAATAGAAAGTGATTCCGGGTCGAAGAACAAGTGGGGGAGATGCTCCTGCTAATGTTATCTGTTTGAAGTGTGGAAAGCCGGGTCACAAGAGTAATGTGTGTAGGCTTGGTGAAACGAGATGTTTCCGTTGTGGTATGCCGGGACATGCGGCTCGTGATTGTAAGCAAAAGGATGTTGTTTGCTTTAACTGTGGGGAAGAAGGACATATCAGTGCTAAATGTCAGAAGCCAAAGAGGGGACAATAGAGTGGTAAAGTGTTTGCTTTGTCGGGAACTCAGACTACAAATGAAGATGGACTTGTTTGAGGTACTTGTTTCATTAATAGCATTCCTTTAATTACTATTATTGATACCGGTGCCACACACTGTTTTGTTGCTGCGGATTGTGTTGAAAGATTGGGTCTTTCTTTGTCTTCCTTGGGTAGAGATATGATTGTTGAGGTTCCCGCTAAGGGAACGGTATCTACGTCTCTTGTGTGTAAGAGTTGCCCCTTGTCAATATTTGGTAAAGATTTTGTAGTTGATCTTGTTTGTTTGCCGCTTGTCGGGTTGGATGTAGTATTGGGTATGGACTGGTTGAAATCCAACTATGTTCGTATTAATTGCTACAACAACACTGTGAGGTTTTCTTCTACCGAAGAAGAGGGAAGAACATAATTGTTATCCAAGAAACAATTGAAGGAGTTCATAGAAGAAGACGCGTTGGTGTTCTTGTTGATGGCAAGCTTGTCTGTGGAGAGTCAAGCTGTAATTGCGGACTTGCCGGTGGTGTGCAATTTCCCTGAAGTTTTTCCCGATGAGATTCCTAGTGCACCACCAGAAAGAGAAGTTGAGTTCACTATTGACCTTGTACCTGGTACTAGACCCATCCCTATGGCGCCGTATAGGATGTCAGCATCAGAGTTGGCTGAACTGAAGAGTCAGCTAGAGGATTTTCTTGAAAGGAAGTTTGTGAGACCTAGTGTATCACCTTGGGGAGCTCCAGTTTTGCTAGTGAGAAAAAAAAGACGGAAGCATGCGACTTTGTATTGATTATAGACAATTGAATAAGGTGACGATTAAGAATAGGTATCCACTCCCAAGGATCGATGACTTGATGGGTCGTTTAGTGGGTGCTCGTATTTTCAGTAAGATTGATCTAAGGTCGGGCTACCATCAAATTAAGGTGAAAGATGAGGACATTCAGAAAACTGCTTTCAGGACTCGTTATGGACACTACGAGTACACGGTGATGCCTTTCGGCGTTACTAATGCGCAGGGAGTATTCATGGAGTACATGAATCGCATTTTCCATCCTTATTTGGATCAATTTATGGTGGTGTTCATAGACGACATTTTGGTTTATTCTAAGTCGGAGGAAGAGCATGTGGAACATTTGCGTATTGTTTTGCAAGTGTTGAAAGAGAAGAGATTGTATGCTAAGTTGTCTAAGTGTGAGTTTTGGTTGAGAGAAGTTAGCTTTCTTGGTCATGTTGTTTCCGGTGACGGATTGCGGTTGATCCATCGAAGATTGATGCGGTGTTGCAATGGGAAGCTCCTACGTCAGTTACCGAGATAAGAAGTTTCCTAGGCTTGGCAGGTTACTATAGGAGGTTTATAGAAGGCTTTTCTAAGTTGGCACTTCCTTTGACTAAGTTAACTTGTAAGGGTGTTGCTTTTGTGTGGGATGTCCGATGCGAAGAAAGTTTCCTTGAGTTGAAGAAAAGGTTGACAACGGCTCCGATTTTGATTTTGCCAAATCCCGAGGAACCGTTTGTGGTTTATTGCGATGCTTCGAAGATGGGATTAGGAGGTGTGCTTATGCAGAATGGTAAGGTGGTTGCTTATGCTTCTTGACAATTGAGGATTCATGAGAAGAACTACCCCACGCATGATTCGGAGCTTGCGGCGGTTGTGTTTGTTTTGAAAATTTGGAGACATTACCTTTATGGATCTAGATTTGAAGTCTTTAGTGACCATAAAAGCTTGAAGTATTTGTTTGATCAAAAAGAGCTGAACATGAGACAAAGGAGATGGCTGGAATTGCTAAAGGATTATGACTTTGGGTTGAACTACCATCCGGGAAAAGCGAATGTGGTGGCCGATGCTCTAAGTAGGAAGACTTTGCATATGTCGACCTTGATGATGAAAGAGTTGGAGTTGATTGAGAAATTCCGAGATATGAGCTTAGTGATCGAGGTGACATCAAGAAGTGTGATTTTGGGTATGTTAAAGATTAACAATGATTTTCTTGATAGCATTAGAGAGGCTCAGAAGTTGGATATGAAACTTGTTGATGTGATCATTGGACTCGGACAATCTGAGAATGAGGATTTCAAATTGGATGCACAAGGTGTGTTGAGGTTTCGTGACGGGATTTGTGTTCCCGATGATGTGGATTTAAAAAGGATGATCTTGGAAGAAAGCCATAAGAGTAATTTGAGTATTCATCCTGGAGCGACTAAGATGTACCAAGATTTGAAAAGATTATTTTGGTGGTCGGGAATGAAGCGTGAAGTAGCTCAGTTCGTGTATGCGTGCTTGACTTGCCAGAAATCAAAGGTGGAGCATCAGAAACCTGCGGGGTTGATGCAACCGTTAGAAATTCCTGAGTGGAAGTGGGATAGCATTTCCATGGACTTTGTGACGGGTTTACCGAATACATCTAGAGGATGTGATGCTATTTGGGTGATTGTTGATAGGCTTACGAAGTCGGCTCACTTTATTCCTATTAACATAAGTTATCCGGTGTCGAAGTTGGCGGAGATTTATACCAATGTTATTGTGAAGCTGCACGGTGTTCCTCTTTGTATTGTTTCGGATAGAGATCCGAGGTTCACTTCAGAATTTTGGAAGAGTTTGCAAGAAGCTTTAGGTTCCAAGTTGAGGTTGAGTTCGGCGTATCATCCTCAGACGGATGGTCAAACAGAGAGGACTATCCAATCCTTGGAAGATTTGTTAAGGGCGTGTATTCTTGAACAAGGAGGTTCATGGGATACTCACCTTCCGTTGATGGAGTTTACTTACAACAATAGTTACCATTCAAGTATTGGAATGGCGCCTTTTGAAGCTTTGTATGGGCGGAGGTGTAGGACTTTGTTGTGTTGGCATGAATCTGGTGAAAGTGTGGTACTTGGACCCGAGATTGTTCGAGAAACTACCAAGACGGTTAAGATGATTCGGGATAAGATGAAGATTTCTCAAAGTAGGAAAAAGAGTTATCATGATAAGAGGAGAAAGGATTTGGAATTTCAAGAGGGTGATCATGTGTTTCTAAGAGTCACACCTACGACCGGTGTTGGACGAGCATTGAAAGCTAAGAAGTTGACTCCTCGTTTCATTGGACCATATCAAATTACGAGTAGAGTGGGAAAAATTGCTTATAGAGTGGCGTTACCGCCAAACCTCTCGAATTTGCATGACGTGTTCTATGTGTCTCAACTTAGGAAGTATATTCCGGATCCGTCTCATGTGATTCAAATGGATGATATTCAAGTGCGCGATAACCTTACGGTTGAGACGATGCCTTTGAGGATCGAAGGTCGTGAGACGAAGTCCCTACGGGGAAAGGAAATTGATTTGGTGAAGGTTGTTTGGATTGGTGCAGTCGGAGAAAGCACGACATGGGAATTGGAGAACAGGATGCGCGACTCCTACCCCGAGTTATTCGAATGAGGTAATTTTCGAGGAGGAAAATATTTAAGTGGGGGAGAGTTGTAACGCCCCGATTTTTATTAAGTGTTATTATTATTATTTATATAATGTTTGATTTATAATTATTTCGGTAAAATATTTTATTGTGTGTTAATATATTATTAGAGTTTAATTATGAGAATTGTGGTATAATAGCTATTGGGCCCAGTGGTGTATATAGTAATTAAGGGACGTGTAACAATTAAGCCCATTAGTTAGTTTTTATTTAATTAAAACAAAGAATAGAAATAGAAATAAGAGAAATAGAAAGAAGTAGAGAGAAGGAGGAGAAAAGAGAAGAAAAGAGAGAAAAGTTAGGGTTTGAAGGAGGAAGAGGAAATTGAAGAAGAAGAGCATCATCTTGATCAACCCAAGCTTGCTAGAACACTATAGAGTAACTCAATCATCATCTCTAAGGTAAGGGTGTGAGTTATCATTTCCTATAATTATGAAAATGATGGGTTTTATGTGGGTAATGGTTGTTAGAGGATATTGTTGGGTTTTGATGTTGTGATTGGATTCCTTGCTTTGAAAATGTTGTTTGTGTTCTTGATGTAGTGTTGATTGTTTGTGATTGTTGAACATGTATCAATTCTTTGCAAAATGTTAGGGTTAGGTTTAGAAGAATGATAAATAACATTGTGTGTTGTGTTGTTGTTGATTGTTTGGGGTTGATGTATGTTGTGAAAAATATGGTATTGTGTTGATGAATCAAAGTATGAGTAATTTCACAAATTGTGAATTTAGGAAGTGTTGGAAATTAATTGAATGATGTTTAGAATGATGGAATAAAAGTTAAATTGTGGTTAGAATGGCTTTGTAATATTGAAAATATTGTAGTTCGTTGAATTCTGAGAATGAGACTTTTTACGGAATCGAAATCGGAGGTCCGGAAGGTATTTAACGGTCAAAAACGCATTTTCTATGTTTCCTGCTAAATTCGCGGCGCGAAAGAGAGTTCGCGGCGCCAACTGAGTTGAAAACAGAATTCTTTTGTAAACTTCAAAAAGTCATAACTTTTGAACCGTAACTCCGTTTTGGTCCCCGTTCGAAGCGTTGCGAAGCTTATGAAATTTTCTATATGTTGTTGATGTTTATAGGCCATTATAAGGACTTATTTTAATAAGTGATTATTTTGGAAAAGTGATTAATAATTGATATAGTAGGAAGCCTATTTGATTAATGAGGAATACCACTTAACTATAGTGTGTAGGTGTGCGATGTAAATAAACATAGCATGAGGTTGAATTACCTAAGAGATTGTATGATGAAACAATTGATTGTGATGAATATTCTCATTTGTTTTATATATAAACATATGTATGAATGTTGGTGAAGATGATGTTGTGTGAATGCTTTTATGCATGTGAATGGCGACGTGACCTAAATGGAAATAACGACGTGGGCTTCGGCCATTGTGATGAGTTATGTTGATGTGATGATGATTTTGGTGTATGTGTATCATTTATCATGGAGTCACATACATTTGCATAAGCGACGTGGCCTTTTGGCAATAGCGACGTGGCCTTTTGGCAAAAGCGAAGTGGGCATAAAGCCTTGGCCTTGATGGCAAAGCGACGAGTCGGTACCGCATAGCATTTTCATAGTTGAGTCACATATGTTGGTTATGTTTATTTCCGCATTTTGTGATAATTGTTGTTATGTGACGGTTTATGATGTGCGGTGATATTTTGCGATGATGCGATGAATCGTAATGTTTTATGATGGATTGATGAAATGTTAAAGTGATGAGATGCTATGATGTAACATTGATGTTGTGGATGATTATTGACTTTGTTTATGATTAAATACATAAGCATTCAAGTGAAGGATTGTGTGATGTGGTAACAATATTTCTAACTTTCCGAATTTACTTATATATTGCTTATCATTATCTTGATTATATGATTTGAGTATCTCACCCTTTTGTTGTTGGCCGTTACCTTTATATTGGTAACGTGCAGGTGCTCCGCGTTGAGAGGAGGATAGTGGTAGCACACTTTTGGCGTCATTGCTCTGATTAGGATTGTAACACTCAGGGGTTAATGAACGCTTTTCATGATTTTGATAGTAACAATGCCCTTTTTTTTATCATTGTATATGATAGTTGTGATGGGCATTTGTTTGCTTGTTTTCTTTTGAATGTGTAGATGTACGACTCAACTTAATTATCTAAATGATTTCCGTTGCGATGTTTTGTGTATTGCTGCTATATGGACTAGGTGAATCCATATACAGTGTTGTTTATTATTTAACAAGGACTAAGTGGATCCTTGCGCAATTACCGTGTTGTGTAATTTGTTTAAGTGTTGATGAAATGATATATGTGATGCCTCAATTTTGTGTGAAATTTGTTTACTCTGATTTTTAATTGAATTTACGACGGGTAGAATTGGGGTGTTACAAGATTCCTTTTAGTAGAGCTAATAACAGGTCTTTTTCCCCATTTGATGATTGGCTCAGAAAGAGGGTTGAGCTCACTCGCTTGCCGTTTCCAGTGGGTGATCCTTGGTATCCGTTGACTGAGGAGCCACGTTCTTCTGTCGGTATGGATGAATTTCTTGAGATGAAGAGAGAGAGAGATCAACTGCAAGCAAAGAAGACTGAGTTGGAAATGAGTGTTGCTAGAATTCAAATGGCTAATCAGGAAATCAAGGAGAAAGCAGAAGACCAGGCTAGGATACATGCTCAGGAGGCGAAGCGTTTTGAGATAGACACCACCTATTACTATAAGATCAGCCAAGCGTTAGAGTCATCTACGAAGGAGCACGACATTACTAAGGAGAAGTTGGCTAGAGCTTTGAGGGTCATTGAAGAGGAAAAGAGGAGACAAATCCTTGCGAAGACTCAGAGGGAAGCTAGAGCCAAAGCCCTTACTGCAGGGTGGGAAGCAAAGCTGAGGGTTAAGGAAGAAGAGAAAGCAAAGATTATGGCCGAGAGAGATCATTATCTTACTGAGAGGGACCATTATTTCCGACAGATGAAGATTCATCAGAAAGAGGTGGGAAGACTTCAGCAGGAGAATGCTGAGCTCAGGTTCGCTATGATGTTTACCAGGATGGTTGATGATGCAGAGCCTTCTGTGAGACCTTCTTCAGATTAGCTTTTATTGTAGTGTTATCATGTGTTGGATTATCGTCAGGCATGTTGACGGAATTCACTTGCTTGTATTTCTTTATGATTCTGGAGGATTGTAAAATTGATTTGTATCAAACATGATGTATGATTCTCGCACGTGTAGTGCACTTTTGCTATACAGTGGTTATTATCAGTCAATGATTGATCTTCAAGCTTTATTTGCTTTTCTGTGTACACTCACATAACACGCACATGGTCGGGTGATATCTTGGCTAAATCATAACTCTCTGTTCCGTATGGTAAAACCAGATGATTGATGTCAGAATGTTGCTGTCGGATTATTATCCGTCTCAATGAAACCAGGATCAAAAGACAGAGTGTTCCTCATATGGATAGACATTGTATTCATGCATGAATCATAATAACTTGTCTTCTATTTTGCAGGTGTCGGTTTCTAACGTGTTTGATTGTTTTAGGAATCATTGCTCGCGCATGCAGAATCATTCCTTTGCACGTAGCTCGTCCGCACAGATACCCTACTAGACGCAACAGACCCAAACTGATGGATACATCCAACACTGACATTCTCGAGATGAAAGAGAAGATGAGTGAGTTGATCAGTGCCATGCAAGGGTTCGCCTTGGGGCAGAAAGCACTCGCCGATAAAGTGGAGAAGCTTGAGCGGGCTTCGGTTGCCAATAGTGGCAATAATCAAGAGGGTATCTCCAACAATGGTCTTGGTGGTTCTAGGGATGGTGGAGATCCCAGAAGGAAGACAACTACTGCTGGTGTAGTCCTCAATAATGGTGGTGGTTTCGATTTCGCTGCAGGTGGTGGATCAGGTCCTGTGGGCAATAATCTGAAGGATAATCAATTTCCTCCTTTCTTTGGTGCTGTGGAGGATAAGGAAGAAGATTAGTTCTCTGTGCTGAACGAGCAATTTGGGCAGTATGGTGTTCAACCACCGAACAAGGAGATTCAGGTACTAGTAGAGAAGATCAGGGCTCTGGAAAGCCACACCTCTCCTGGGGCTATCAATATGACAAACATGGGGCTGGTTGAGGGGATTGTGATCCCACAGAAGTTTAAAGCGCCCACGTTTGACATGTACAATGGGAGTTCTTGCCCGGAAACTCATCTTCAGGCCTTTGTCCAAAAGATATCTGCCTACACCATGGATTAGAAGCTCTGGATGTATTTCTTCCAAGATAGCTTATCTGGTGGGTCTCTTGAGTGGTATACCAAGTTGAGATCATCAGATATCAAGAGCTGGCAGGATTTGGGAGATGCTTTCTTTAAACAGTATCAATTCAATGCTGACATGGCACCTAGCCGTACCCAGTTGCAGGGTATGTCTCAGAAGCCGAATGAAGGGTTTAAAGAATATGCATAAAGGTGGAGAGAGTTGGCTTCCAGAGTTCAACCACCGTTAGTGGATCGGGAGATGTCTGATCTGTTCATGGGTACCCTCTAGGGGACTTTTGCTGAAAGGATGGTGGGTTGTCCCGTCGCTGGTTTTGTAGACATAGTAGTGGCTGGTGAGAGAATTGAAAGCTGGCTGAAAATGGGGAAGATATAGGGAAATGCTTCGTCGTCTGGATCGAAGAAGCCATTTGGGAACAGTCAATGTAAGAAGGTGGGCGACACGAGTGTTGTGTATGCCCAGAGAGGACACGGTAGGGATCGTTACTACCAGCATACTGCTGCAGTAACAATTCCTGCTGATAATCAACCCGCACAACAGCAACAACAACAGCAACAACAACGGAAACCATTTCAGCAGAGACCCCAACGGGCCGGGTACCAAGTGAGAGGACGGAGGACTGATCGTCAGTTTGATAGGCCACCCGTGACGTATGCATTTCTGTTGAAGAAGTTAAAAGATCTTGGGTTGGTTCAGTTGAGAACGTTGGCTCCGGTAAGACCAGATCAGAGGCCTGCCAGCTATGATGAGAACGCCAAGTGTGAATTCCATTCTGGTGCCCCTGGGCATAACATTGAGGGTTGTAAAGCTTTCAAGCATGTTGTCCAGGATTTGGTAGACTCCAAGGCCATTATATTTGCACCATCGCCGAATGTTAATGCTAATCCCATGCCGACACATGGTTAGATGGGGGTGAATGCAATTTCGGAGGATGAGAGGACAATTGGGGTGATGGACGTGGATCGGTTAAGGACTCCAATGTCTATGATCAAGAGACAATTGTTAAAGAATGGAGTTTTTCCAGGTTGTGATAATTGTTGTGCTGCTTGCACCGTCGCTCCAAATGGATGTGTGATGTTGAGGGAGACGGTGCAGAGAATGATGGACGAGGGAAGCCTCCGATTTGAGAAAGTTGATTTGGAGAAGGAGAATGTTTCAACAATAACCATTTATTTTGATCCTATCAACTTGTCAGCACCAACGGATGCAGCTCCAGTTACCATCACGGTACCGGGACCCATTCCATATGAAAATGATGATGCTGTACCATGGGACTATGGTGGGGAGGTGTATTGTAATGGGAAGAAGCAGGAAGATCAGGCTACAGGTGAAACCACCGTTTCAAAGGTGGATAATGCCGGACTTAGTGGTTTCACTCGCAGCGGGAGGTTGTTTGCGCCTGACACATTAAGGAGTGAGGAGGCAGAAAAAGAAAAGAGAGATAAGGCCGAGGCTTTAGCCAGGGCAAGAGGTAAACAGGTGGTGAATGAGGGTACTCCTAGGGCGGCACCGACACCTGTTGGGTCGGAAAATGAGCTTGATGATGAAGCCGAGGAGTTTTTAAGGATCATCAAGAAGTCTGAGTACAAATTGGTTGACCATTTGTAGCAGACTCCGTCCAAGATTTCAATCTTATCTTTGCTGTTGAGCTCAGAAGGGCATAGAGAGGCTTTGTTAAAAATCTTGAAAAGAGCCTATGTCCCGTATGAGATTACGGTCAATCAATTGGAGATAGTGGTGTCAAATGTCAATGCCAGCCATGGGTTGGGTTTCACTGATCTTGATCTTACTGTTGATGGACGTAATCACAATAAGGCATTACACATCTCGATGGAGTGTAAAGGAGCAGTGCTTTCGCACGTTCTGGTTGATACCGGCTCGTCACTCAATGTGTTGCCTAAGAAGGCCCTGGCTAAGTTGGATTGCGAAGGAGTAGTTTTGAGACCGACTGATTTGGTGGTTAGAGCGTTTGATGGCTCTAAGAGGGCTGTGTTTGGGGAAGTTGAGCTCCCTGTGAAGATCAGGCCTGAGTGTTCAAGTCTATGTTTTATGTCATGGATATTCAGTCGGCATACAGTTGCCTGTTGGGTCGACCATGGATACACGCCGCTGGGGCAGTGACTTCGACTTTGCACCAGAAGTTAAAGTATATCTGGGACGGGAAGGTCGTAACAGTTTGTGGGGAGGAAGATATCTTTGTCAGCCAACTGTCATCGTTTAAGTATGTAGAAATGGACGGTGAAATATTTGAAACACCAAGTCAGGCATTTGAAACCGTTAAGGTGGAGAATGTCATTTTTCCTAAGGAAGAGAAAAAGCCGTCCATTGCTTCTTACAAACAGGCCACGGAGGTGGTGAGAAGTGGAGAGGCCCCAGGTTGGGGAAGAATGATAGACATTACTGCAAAAGAGGACAGGTTTGGGATTGGCTATCGATCGGGTCAAGGCCCGTCTGGACAGAATAAAGGACGTCATCAGCCGTTCATGTTCACCAGTGCTGGAATGCTAGATCCAGATCGCGTCTGTGTGGTGGGTGAAGAGATTGACAGTGACTGCGAGCTCGACTCGTGGATAAAACCGTGCGTACCAGGGATGGAGATCCAGAACTTGAAGGCCGAAAAGATCATCAGTGTCACTCTGCGTGAAGAGTAATGTTTCTGTTTTTCAATTCTGTTTGCATGAAAGCCATACGTTTTGCCCGAAACGTAATGGTTCATTGTAAGGGCCACCTC
The DNA here is from genome assembly GCF_024323335.1 of Lathyrus oleraceus. Classification (NCBI taxonomy): domain Eukaryota; kingdom Viridiplantae; phylum Streptophyta; class Magnoliopsida; order Fabales; family Fabaceae; genus Lathyrus; species Lathyrus oleraceus. Next base: position 427,218,459 of record NC_066585.1, on the reverse strand, counting down.
ATGTGTTTCACTTTGCAATATTTGCATCATTAATAAACGGACGTTTTCACATTAAAAGTGGTGTTCCCTGTTTTTCATTTATTTTTGCAGTTTAATAAAAATAAAATAAAAATGGCAATGTTTATTTTCATTTTTCTTTCTTTTAATTTGTCTCGTCCCGACTCTAAAGCAATGCATGAATCAACATTCATGCAGATGCGACCATTCTCCGGATCTCATTAATAACAATCCTGTGACACCCTCATATGACTTCGACAATCCGATCTATCATGCCGAAGAAGAAGGCGAAGAAGATTGTGAACTGCCGGAGGAGTTAGCCAGGTTGTTGAAACAAGAGGAGAAGGTGATTCAACCGCACGAGGAGCAAGTCGAGATTGTTAATCTGGGTACCGAGGAGGTCAGGAAGGAAGTAAAGGTTGGGACCGCTTTGGAGGTAAATGTCAAGAGCAGAATGGTAGCACTGTTGAAAGAGTATGTTGATATCTTCGCCTGGTCTTATCAAGATATGCCAGGATTGGATACCGATATTGTTGTGCACAAGTTACCATTGAGAGAAGACTGTCCTCCGGTGAAGCAGAAGTTGCGCAGAACTCGACCCGAGATGGCCATGAAAATCAAAGAGGAAGGACAAAAGCAGTTGGATGCTGGTTTCCTAGCCGTCACTAATTATCCGCCTCGGGTCGCGAATATTGTGCCGGTGCCGAAGAAGGATGGAAAGGTGAGGATGTGTGTGGACTACCAGGATTTGAACAGAGCTAGTCCGAAAGATGATTTCCCATTACCTCACATCGATGTGTTGGTAGATAATACAGCTCAATTCTCGGTGTTTTCCTTCATGGATGGCTTTTCTGGCTATAATCAAATTAAAATGTCGCCAGATGATATGGAGAAAACAACGTTTATCACACCATGGGGCACTTTTTGCTATAAGGTGATGCCATTCGGTCTCAAGAATGCCGGTGCCACGTATCAAAGGGCCATGGTGACTTTGTTTCATGATATGATTCATCATGAGATTGAATGCTATGTTGATGACATGATAGCAAAGTCCCAGACAGAAGAGGGGCATTTGGTAGACTTGGCCAAGATGGTTGACTGGTTGAGACAATTCAGATTGAGGTTGAATCCGAATAAGTGCACTTTCGGAGTGCGGTCCGGTAAGTTGCTGGGGTTTATTGTAAGTGAAAGGGGAATCGAGGTTGATCCTGCTAAAGTAAAAGCAATACAAGAAATGCCTGAACCGAGAACAGAAAAGGAGGTTCGTGGTTTCTTAGGTAGATTGAACTACATTTCACGGTTCATATCTCATCTAACAGCCACGTGTGAACCCATATTCAAGTTGTTGAGAAAAGATCAAACGGTCAGGTGGAATGACGATTGCCAAGCGGCATTTGAAAAAATAAAAGAATATTTGCAGGAGCCTCCGATTCTGATGCCTCCTGTGGAGGGACGGCCGTTAATCCTGTACTTCACAGTCCTCGAGGGGTCTATGGGGTGTGTATTGGGGCAGCATGACGAGTCTGGTCGAAAAGAGCATGCAATTTACTACCTTAACAAAAAGTTTACCGACTGTGAAACAAGATATTCACTGCTCGAGAAAACTTGCTGTGCTTTGGCATGGGCTGCTCGCCGACTGAGACAGTATATGCTGGTTCATACCACTTTGTTGATTTCCAAGACGGATCCGATCAAGTACATATTTGAGAAGCCAGCATTGACCGGACGGGTTGCGAGATGGCAAATGATTTTGACTGAGTACGATATTCAGTACACTTCTCAGAAAGCAATCAAGGGAAGTGTATTGTCTGATTACCTCGCCCAACAACCCATTGAGGACTACCAACTGATGAAATTTGAGTTCCCTGATGAGGACATCATGTTTCTCAAATCGAAAGATTGTGAGGAACCTATCCCGGAGGAGGGGCCTGACCCTGAATCCGAATGGATTCTGATGTTTGATGGGGCCGTTAACGTGAATGGTAGTGGAGTTGGTGTTGTTTTGGTTACGCCGAAGAGATCCCACATTCCTTTTGCTGCCCGGCTAACGTTTGAATGCACCAATAATGTGGCTGAATACGAAGCTTGTATCTTGGGGGTCGAAGAGGCGATTGATTTGCGGATCAAAAACCTTGTTATCTATGGAGATTCAGCTTTGGTTGTGAACCAGGTTAACGGGAAGTGGTATATGAATCAGTCTCACTTAATTCCATACCGGGATTATACGAGGAGATTGTTGACATTCTTCACCAAGGTGGAACTACACCATGTGCCGAGAGAAGAAAATCCTTTGGCAGATGCTTTGGCTACTCTGGCTGCTTTGATTAAAGTGCAGTGGTGGAATCAATTCCCTAGTGTTGAGGTAGGACGATAAACCGGCTTATGTGTTTGCTGTTGAAGCAATGCCTGATGATGAAAAGCCGTGGTATTATGACACCATACGGTATTTGGAGACCCAGGAATATCCCGAGGGAGCGTCTAAGAAGGACCGAAAGACTCTGAGGAGGCTGGCTATGGCGTTCTATCTGAATAAAGATGGGGTTTTGTACAAGAGGAATTTTGATTGGGTTTTGCTTAGATGTGCCGATGACAAAGAAGCAAGCCAATTGATGAAAGAGGTGCACGAGGGGTCGTTTGGTACCCATGCCAGTGGGAATGCGATGGGGAAAAAGTTGCTAAGGGCTGGGTATTATTGGATGACAATAGAGGCTCAGTGTTTTAACTTCATGCGGAAATGTCATAAATGCCAGATTTATGCTGACAAGGTGCACGTACCTCCAAATCCATTGAGTTTAATGTCGTCTCCGTGGCCGTTTGCTATGTGGGGCATTGATATGATCGGAAAGATCGAGCCTACAGCTTCGAATGGGCACCGGTTCATATTAGTGGCTATCGATTACTTCACCAAGTGGGTGGAAGCGGCGTCTTATGCAAACGTGACGAAACAGGTCGTTGCCAGGTTCCTGAAAAGAGACGTCATTTGCAGATATGGGGTTCCCGAAAGAATCATTACTGATAACGGTTCTAATCTCAACAACAAGATGATGGTAGAACTGTGTCGGGAGTTCAAGATCGAGCATCACAATTCTTCTCCTTATCGTCCAAAGATGAATGGGGCGGTCGAGGCAGCTAATAAGAATATTAAGAAGATTGTGCAGAAAATGGTCGTGACCTATAAGGATTGGCACGAGATGTTGCCGTTTGCATTGCATGGGTATCGAACCTCGGTGCGTACGTCTACTGGGGCAACGCCTTTCTCGCTGGTGTATGGGATGGAAGCTGTGCTACCAGTTGAGGTCCAGATTCTGTCATTGAGAGTCTTGATGGATGTGAAATTGGAAGAGGCTGAATGGATAAGGACTCGGTATGAAGAGTTGAGCCTGATTGAGGAAAAGAGGCTGGCGGCCATTTGTCATGGGCAGTTGTACCAGCAGCGAATGAAGCATGGTTTTGACCGAAAGGTGCGACCTCGTGTTTACCATGTGGGAGATATGGTATTGAAGAGGATCCTTCCTCCTCAGAACGATCGTCGGGGCAAGTGGACACCCAATTATGAAGGTCCATTCGTGGTCAAGAAGGTTTTCTCTGGCGGAGCCTTGTTGTTGACGACCATGGATAGTGAGGATTTTCCATCCCCTGTGAATGCGGACGCAGTTAAAAAATACTTCGTATAAGAGACCCGCTGGACGAAAAGAATAAAATAGTCCAGGAAAAAATGCGCATCCCGGCGAACCAAAAAAAAAATGAAAAGGTTCGGGCAAAAATTAGGGATAAAAGGAAAAAACTGTACACCCGGCAAGTCGAAAACCCCACAAGGGAGGCTTGGGCAAAAAAGGGTATCCCGGTGGAATGAAAACCCGAAAGGGCGGTCCAGGCAAAAGAGGGAGTAAAACGAACAATTGCGTCTGGCATGATCGTTTATACTTTGGTTGAGACACATGGATAATCCCCGGCGGAGATCGGTCGGAAGCGTCTTATTCAGAAGGCAGAAAGCACGGAGAGTCTTGAGGACATATGGGTTGTAACCGGGTTGGAACTCGATGAGATCACGGGCTCACATTGCCATTAGGATAGATTTTCCTTTTGTGCGTAATTACCTCTTTTCAGGGATTGCTTCCTGTGTATTGCTCAGTTACGAGCCACCTTTTTCGATCAATAAAATGCATATTCAGTCAAATAATTTTGTTTTTTGTTTTCATTACCGCTTTGATTGCAAAAACATTTGTTTACTTTGATAAAGAATCTTTGCATTTTGAGACATAAAGGTCCCTTCCAATGCATGTTTATAGGATTGAAAACTTGAAATCTTATTCGGAAGGTTGAGTGACCTGGGTGTTGAAATTTTGGCACGCCTGGGGCACGTTTTATCTAACGGTCTCTTTTGCAGGTGCTGTTGGTTATTTTCACTCACTTGCAGGTGGTGATATGAAGCATTTCTGTTTGACCAAGGATCCTTTGAAGTCCAATCAGGGACAAGGAGTTGAAGAATGGTGTAGAGACGGCGAAAGAATTGCGACGATCCTGGAGGATTAATCAAGAAGACTCTTCAAAGTCTGAAAAAATGGAAAGTTGATACTATGGTTAGATGGTGAATGCCAGTGTTCGACGAGTCGACAAGTGTTCCGCGTCAAATATTCCGTATCTCCCCAGTGGGATCGAGGTCGGTGTTTCCTCGGCAGCCAGGTCAGAAGTTTGATGTTTCCCCTAACAGGGTTGAGATTGTTATTTCCCCAGTAGATCTGAAGGTTGCTGTTCCCCCGGCAGGGGTGTGCGTTGGAAGTTTTCCCCAGTGAAGTCCCCAAGTGGATCGAGTTCAGTGGAGGTCATCCCTAGTAAGGGTTGCTCCTTTCCCCAGCAGCAGTGCTATTCCTCAGCAGGGTTGGAGAATGGAGTGATATCGAGTTCCTCAGCAGAGTTACTCGTGCCGTCCCCTGAGGGGGATATTTTTTATGCAATCATCATTTAGATAAGCATAGCATATTGCATAGCTAATTGCGTAGCATTTCCATGGTTATGGAGCATTACGCTGTAAAACTCATGCATCAGCATTGCAAGCATAAACTAGTCTCGAGCCGTGGTTACCGTTTTAGAATTGGTTTAGCTGGTTGGTGAAGATGTTACTCCGAGGAGTCTGGCATCGTGATTTTGAATCCACAATATTCCCTAGTAGCGCGATATTGGAGGAAGAAATTCTGTCATGTGGAGATGGAAGTTGGAGAACGTTACGCGATCAGCTCGGAGATCGGGGTCCATCAAGAGAAAAGGAGACGCAGAGTGTCTTCTGGAGAACGGGGTTCATTGGTCGGCAGTAAAATCAAAGAAGTTTTGGGGTTCAAGAAAGGCAAAAATAATAATGACAAAGGGAAAATCCCCAACAGAAGTGGCAGTCAGGCCAGTTTTTCCGATGTTCAGATCGAAGAAGTTTCCGACGTTCAGGTCGAAGCACTTGTGGCATTTAGGCCAATTGTTCCGGTATTCAGACCGAAGTGGCATTCAGGCCAGTTTTTCCGATGTTCAGATCGAAGAAGTTTCCGACGTTCAGGTCGAAGCACTTGTGGCATTCAGGCCAGTTTTCCGGTATTCAGACCGAAGTGGCATTCAGGCCAGTTTTTCCGATATTCAGATCGAAGAGGCATTCCAACATTCAGGTCGACGCAACTTGTGGCATTCAGACCAGTCTCTCGGTGTTCAGACCGATGTTTAATAATCTCATATATTCCGATGCTCAGGTCGAAGTCATTTCCAGTATTCAGACTGAAGAGCGGCATTCAGGCCATGGTTATTTCTGTGTACCATTTATTTTGGTATCCAGGTTAACATTCTTTTCGGTATTCAGACCGACTCTCACCGTACCAGACAGATTCTTCTTTTAAGATCACCTCTTTGCCGATTCTGACAGGCATTGTTACTTAATTCCCAGCGGAGTGCAAATTGTTCGTCTGTTCTTTGTATTCAACCACTCTTCGCCCTGATCATCTGAAAGCCGAGCCTGTTCATATCGACAGGTTCATAGTGGATTGAATAGGGGCAGCTGTAACACCTCAAAATTTGCCCTCCTCTACTTGGGACTAGTTTGACACATTGCATTTCATATTTTAGAGCATTAGGCATTGAATTTTGCATATCATATGGAAACAAGAAGGTCATCCTCCAAGGTCTTTTCAAAAGATGGAGAAGTTGCATGATTCAAGCCTGAGGGTTTCTATGAATTGATGATCAACCATCTGAAGGTTTGCACTTCAAGTAGGGTTTCCTGATCCTTCAAAGGTTTTGAGCATTATCTTGTTTGCAAGGGTATATCACCATCATCATGGTTCTATCCTCATCAAGGGTTTCATTGTTCATTCTCAAGTTCCTTTGGATTAGGGTTTTGACCTCTGGTCAACCCTAATCAATGACATTCTTTCAACCCGGGCTTCTCAAAGAAATAAGGTATTTGCTGATGAAGAGGATCACATGATTGTTATGAGGAGCTTATATGAGATAGGGTTTCATTTCTGAGCAATTTTATCAAGTGGTGGAGGTTCAAGCTGATCAGGGCATTTCAAGGTCATTTGAGGACCACAAAAGTCAACTGTACAGGATCTGAGGACTTTGAGGTTGGGGAGATGAATTTAAACACCTCAATCATGTTCAAACAAAGTCCATTTGTCATTCTAAACATCTATCCTGAAGATTTTGAAGTTATGGCAAAAGTTTCCAAAAATGGAAAGTGACCTGTAATTTCAAGTTTCCAAAAATGGCAAGTTTCTGGTCCACATTCAACTTTACTTATCAACATCAAAGAAGCTTCAAATGGATTTTTTGTGAACATGAAAGTTGAATATCTTTGTCTCCCATTTTCAAAAAGTCCTAGATCATGTTCATAGGATGGATGGTTGAGAAGTTATGGCCAAATGATCACAAGGTGTGCATGGAAGTTCAAAGTGACATAACTTTTGATACAAAACTCCAATTTGGTCCATTCTTTTTGCAAAATACTCCTCATGACCAATACTTATCAAAGCAAGCCTTGCCATGCATGGAAAGAGTGTGTATGGTCATTATTCCTCAAGTGTGCAAAATGGAGGGAAATTCCATAATTCAAAATTGACTTATGATACAAGCAATTTAACCATTCCATCATGATTATTGGTTGATTTTAAGTGAATTTCAGCCATTGCATGAAAGAGATCACGTGTAGCATGGCTTCATGGGGCTTCATGTGCAATTTTACAAGATACTTACATTTCACTAATCATGTTTAGCCAATGCCTAATTGAGATTTCAGTGAGATTAACACACCATATAAAAGCCAAACCCTAATTTCATTTGCTCATAACAGAATTTCAGATCCAAATTTTCCATTTCCCTCCAAAATTCTCTCTCTTCGAAACTTCAAATTCTCCACACAAACACCAAATTTCTTTGCATAATCTTGATCATCATCCTTCATTGATCAAGATTCAACCTCTGTTTTGGACAATTGAGCTTGATTTTGAGCAGATCGAGTGCTTCACCATGGCAATGGATTTTTGAAATTTAGGAGAATTCAAGTGGTTTCAACGGTTGATCTTAGCACAAAGCTTCAACAGAAGCATAGAGGAGTAGATCTGGAACTTTGGAGGCCTTGAACACGCGTGAATAGTGAACTGCAATTCCAAGTAGGTTGAAATCGATTCTCTCCTTTTGCTATTTTCTTGATATGATTGTGTAGATCTCTTTGTGCTGAGCATGCTGATATGTTTAGTTTTGAAAATGGATGAGAAATGAACATGTTATGTGAACTTTCAGCTTAGATCTTGAAAATGTTTTTGCTCGATCCATGAAACCTAGCATGAATTAGGATGAATGATTATGATATTTGAGATGTATGTTGAAAGATCTTTCGAATGGTACCGGTTTCATGCATTTCTGGAAATTTTTTGTTGGAGCTCCGCCGGAGACGGCCGGCTCCGCCGTCTGCAACTTCCTAGGGTTTTGTCCTACCTGGCTTCCACGTATGCGCCTCGTGTCCGTTTTATTGGCTAATGTTTGTTTGACTGTGCCACGCGCTTGCTTGACTGATGAGTGTGCTGCCATGTAATAAATGAAACGATGCGTTTCATTTCGGCCTTGCTGTCTGCTGAGTGTGCCGCTTATGTGTGTGTTTGGTTGGTACTTATTGCTTTGACTCGCTGCGTGTGCATTGACCTGCTGAGGTGTGATGCCAACTTAATTAGTGATGCTGTGCGTTTTGCCTATTTGAATTTGGTCAGTTGATGTGCTTTTCGCGCTAGATCTGATGGCTGAGATTAATGCTGATTTAATTTGAATATTATTTTCCCTCCATTTCATTTTAATATGTCATATTATTTTGCTCATCTTTAAAAAATCATTAAAAATAGTAAAATGCTCCAAATTGACTCCAATTTATTTTCATAATCTTGTTTTGATGTCTAGTTTTTCATAGGACTATTTCCATGAATTGTTTGCTTGTGGATTTTTATTTTGGAATTTTTGATTGAACCTTATGTTAACTTGAACATGTGCATTCAATGCTTTGTGAAATACTATGTGTTGATCCATTTGATCTGAATTTTTGCATGCTTGATCTTCACTCATGATATGAATTTTTGAGCATTGGTTTGAATTTTTTCTCATATGCTATCATTGTTTTTGACACATGAAGATGTATGTGACAATTTGTGTCACATTTTTGGTATTCAATTTGTGCATTTTTATTCACCTATCATTTGAACTCTTCTGGATTTGATATTTTGCACATTGTTTGTTCATGACATTATGAATTCATATAAAAAATCTCAAGGCAATTAGATGCATTTCTGTTTTGATTTGAATTTTCTAAATTGGAAGTTCACTTTGTGCACATTTGCTTGCCTTTGCTTTACATTGATCATTTGATGCCTTTGCCTTGTGAATTGATGTTGGTCCTTTTGAGGACATTTTATTGAATGTTTGAATGTGCAATATGTGAAAGATTGACTTCTGTTTTGATCATTTGGTTTGGTTTTGGACCTAGTCTTTGTACTAGTGTTTTGTACATGAACTAACCTTGACTTGTGTTTCAGGTTTGGACACTTGGCTTTAATGGTTGAGTTACTCACCTTTTGAGATGCAAATTGGATTGTGTTCTGACTTCTTTGTGTTTTGTAGGAATTTGAGTTGATGTGTTGAGCTCATTGCTTCATTTGATTGCTTGAACATTGCTCATTGAATTGTGTAACTGTTGAATGGTTTCACTGTTTGTTTTCGGATTGTTTGTCTGAGATACTAACTGGTTAGCTTTTGTACAGGTACATTAGTTGCTTGCTTTTAGCTCTTGCTTGAGCTTTGGATTGTGGTTGATACACCACTTAGGTAGCTACCTTCTTACTCCATGTAGTCTGGAAGTCCTGTCACCTTTTTGGCAGGCATTTTGCTGGCAAGTCCTCCTCAAGAGGCTCTGTTTGTGTTTGTTTACATTTGTGCCAAAGACCTCCAAGATGAGGCATGTGCTACTTGACAAGTCCTCCAAGTTGAGGCAATTGACAGATAGAAGGGATTAGTAGCCAATCCCCTGTTATTCAGTGAGTCGTTCTTTATGCTCACACTACGTGCTGATGCTCTAGAACATGTACCCAAGATCTTTGTCCAGTGTCTGTCAAGTGGAATAGGGTCCCTCTTTCTGGATCCCCACACTTTCATTGTCATTGAGCTCACCCTGGCCAGGGTTAAGAGCATGAGGTCTCATCCTCATTACCATTTTAATCTGCTCACCCTGACGTTCAATGTCAGTGGTTAAGAGCCCAGTTGATTACCCTTACAGTTTGGCTTGTTTGTCGAGGTTGATATGACCCCTCTTGACTAAAGCCTACCCATTGTTTGGGCCTCTTGTGTGGATATAGTGTGTGATGCTTGTTCACTTGTGTTGGTGTGGTTATTTGCTTTCCTCTGAACTGACTTGCTTCTTGTGTGAGTTAGGTTCTGATTAGAGACCTCAACCTAGGGATCTTGTTTGCATGATAACTATTAGGCTCGAGTCAGTCTCCCTATTAGTTTGTTGTTTCCCTGGTCTCTGGTTAGGAGAGTGTTGTACCCCTGTTAAGGGGAACTACGTCGTCCTGATTCTCATACCAGATGAGATACGTAGGCAGGAGATTGAGCGAAATCTCTCCGGGCAACCTTTTCTCTTTTTTTTGTTTTGTGTGTGTGTGTACCCTTTGTTTGTCTTCTTCGGTGTGAGTACTCGTTGGTTCAGCGTGGGTGTGTGTGGTATGTTCATACCTTGGGATTTCTTCTGTTATCATTTGGGGTTCAGATTGGGGTTCACCTATATTCACATTTGGGGTTCATCTTTGGATATTTGGTTACCTTGTTGGGGTTCAACCTGATAACCTTTTCTGTGGTGTACGCTGGTTAGCGTTTGTTATTGTTAGGAGTCGGGTGTAAGTCCATGTATTGGCAGTCTGTTTCCTTTTGTTTTTGTTATTGGTTTGGAGTCGGATGTAAGTCCATGTATTGGCATTCTGTTTCCTTTTGTTTGGTTATTGTCAGGAGTTGGATGTAAGTCCATGTATTGGCATTCCGTTTCCTGTTGAGTGTTTCTTTTGACGTCTCAGCGTCTCTTTTCGGTGTTTTGTTTCGGCGTGCGTTAGCCGAGCTACGAGTGCTCTGATTCTTCTCTGGATAGAGAAGATACGTAGGCATAGGATGCGATATCCTAGCGAGCATGTTCCCTTTCCCCGAACTACGTTGACTCTGATGTTTGTTTCTGACAAACTACGTAGGCCCAGGATGCGACATCCTGCCGAGTCCGCTTCCTCCATCTTCTTTCATCTGTTTTATTATTCCAGTTTGTGCAATTTCTTTGAGCAGTTTATTAGCAACCTTATCCTATTCTTTGAGCTATCTTTTGAGCGTGGATCCCGTCGAGTACGGCGGACGTGAGGGGTGCTAACACCTTCCCCTTGCGTAACCGACTCCCGTACCTTGCATTCTCTGGTCGTAAGACCGTTCCTTTCCCTTTCTTAGGTTAGTCCTGCGCTCCCTTTCCGTCATAGGATGAATAACATCGGTGGCGGCTCTGTATTTTCCCGCCGGTTGTTTTTCGCGTTGCGACACATTGAGACTATTATGTTTGTAGACTGATGATCACATCTCATGGATCATGGATAAAGAGTTATCAAGTCTTAAACATAGGTATGAATATTAAGAGTAATATTTATACCGGATTGACCCGCTATGAGAATACTATATAGAAAGTTATGCAAAGTGTCATAAGTTATTCTCATGGTGATAATGGTGTATACCACTCTTCGACCTGAAACCACTATGGATCCTAGATGTAGAGTCGAGTGCTTTGTTGCTGATCCAACGTTGTCCGTAACTGGATAACCATAAAGACAGTTGATGGGTACTCCACAAAGCATGCTGAGGGACATGAGTGACCTAGATGGAATTTTCCCCTCCTGCGTAACAGGATAAATGTCTATGGGCCCAATATTGAACTGGACAAGGATGACACGGTCTATACCTTGTGTTCAATATAGACATAAGGGCAAAGGGGTAATTATACACATAATTATTATCACAGAAGGATTTGTCAGATCACATGACATTTTCGTGACTTGGGTAGCAGTGATTTGTTGCTAGATACCGCTCACTGTTTATTATGTTAAATGCGTGATTTAATATAATTGCCAACGTCGCGAAAACCTACAGGGTCACACACAAAGGACGGATTGATGAGAAATAGAGTAACTAAGGAACACCGTAAGGTACGGTGCACTTAAGTGGAATACGAAATATGGTAAGGTACCACACGGTTAAGTAATTTTGGGCATATTATAAGATATGGGCCAAAATACACTTAAGTGGGCTTTTTAGCTTGAAGCACACACAAGTGGTTCTATAAATAGAACCCTTGGGTAGAAGCATTGTCACTCTTGCATTCCGTTTCTCTCTCTCTCAATCAAAGCCTTCATTCGTAGCAGCTAGCACTGAGATTGAAGGAATCCGTTCGTGTGGACTGAGTAGAGACATTGTCATCGTTCAACGTTCGTGATCGCCACAAGAGGTAACGATTCTATCACTGATCATGCCCATTCGTAAGGATCATAAATGGAGAAAATTTTAAATTCCGCCGCTCCTTGGATGGAAATTCTCCTTCATTATATTCCTCCCCTGTTCTGACTTCATAATCAGCTTCTGATTACAGTCATACATCTTCAAAAGATTGTCCTTCATGGTAACTGAAAAACCTTTCTCAATTAATTGACCTACACTCATCAGATTGCTTTTCATGCCAGGAACATACCATACATTATGAATCAATGTTGATTTACCATTATTCATAACTACTCTGACATTTCCCATACCTTTAGCATTGAGGTATTTATCATCAACATATCTAATCTTGGTCTTCTTCCCATAGTTAAAATCAACCAACCATTTCTTATTTCCAATAAGATGATCTGAGCACCTAGTGTCCATATACTATCAGTCTGCCAAATATGCATCATCATATTTAGAAGCCATCAATAACATAGATTCATCATCATCATATCTGATGGCTATGTTTGCTTCTTCTAATTTCCTCTCCTTGTTTGACCAACAATTAGCAACGAAGTGGCCAAACTTCTTACAACAGTAACACTGAACTTTCTTCTTGTCATACTTCTCCTTCCCCTTCTGAGCACTCTTTTGCCTTCCAGAAGTTGAGGTTTTTGACTTCTAAACACCATCAGATATCTTCCTGGCTTCTGACCGAGAATTTTTTGGTCCTTCTTGACAAAAGAAGCTTCAGAGCCTGCTCCACCTCTCTCTCAGAGGTTCTTTTAGTCAGATGCAACTCTTGCGCCTCTAGACTGCTTTACAGTTCTTCTATCCTCATGGTGCTAAGATCCTTAGAATGTTCAATTGCTACAGCGATATAATCAAATTGAGGAGTAAGGAATCTAAGTACCTTCTCAATGATGCTTTCTTCAGAGAGACAGTTTCTCCACATGACTTCATCTTATTTGTGAACAAAATCACTCTAGAGATATAGCCAGGTACCTTTTCATTGTTCTTCATGTTGAGATTCTCATACTGCTTACGCAGAGACTGAAGCTTCGCTTTCTTCACTAATGCATCACCGTCGTAGCACTATACCAATGTGTCCCACGAAGCCTTCATCGTCGTTGAATTGACGAATTTATCAAATACGTTCACGTCTACAACTGATGGATGTCGAACAACGCCTTCTGACCCTTATTCCTTAAATAATACTGAGCATTTCTCTGTGCATCAGTTGCACTTTTAGGAAGTTGATATGCACTAACCTTTGAGACTTATGCATTTCCTTCAAAATTCCTGAAACAACTTTGTTAACTTTTGGAATATTAATTCTTTTGTGACTCAGAGGAAGTAATCTGCCTTATAATTGAAAGAATGACAGAATTTGATACATGCATATAAAATAAACGAGACTGATATGAAATAAAGGAGAAATAAGAAATGGAATTAAGTAGAAGGGGCACCACACTCTTTCTAATCCAAGAGAGAATGATAAGCCTATGGATGAGGATCACCACAAGAAAAGGATTTCTTGATAAGATCAATTTTGGTCCAATCCAGAACCTAAGAGCAAATACTCTCACTTACACAATGTGTCAACTTGCCAAAATTATTGATTCAAAAAGAAGATACATGCCTCCTTTATATAGGAATGACTTAAGATGATGAAATAAGTAAAAATTAACTCCTAAGAAAACAAAAGGGTTTCAGCCACTAATTATCATGATAGTGGGTTGAGTTATTACAAAGAAAGTGCAAAATAAAGAAGAGATAGTGGGGTTCTTGAAAGGGCAGAGTAATGGCAATTCTTTATTTACCACTTCTCTTGCAATTTTCGTCCATTATAGTGTGGTTATTGGTATTTCCTTTATTTTTATTTATTTATGCATTATTGGGCCTTTTATCACATGCTTGGATGATAAGAATAAACTTGGGCTCTTTTTCTTCAATCTGGCCCATGCATTCTATTGACTTGATCATGAAGTGAACTAAAGCATCATTGACTCTTCTTGCACGTGCCCTTGTCATAGGACCTCCTAAGCTTTGCATTGTATCATTTATGTCTTAGATTACATCCTCATCATTCCCTCCTTACTGAAAAGAATTCGACCTCGAATTTAGACCATCATCACCTACATCAAAAGGAGATAAATCAGCCACATTAAAAGTAGTACTTACCCCATACTCACTTGGAAGGTCTATTTTGTAGGCATTGTCATTGATCCTTGAAAGTACTTGAAATGGTCCATCTCCCCTAGGTTGAAGTTTGGACTTCCTTTGTGATTGGAATCTCTCTTTTCTCATATGTATCCAAACCCAATCCCCGGGTTCAAAAATAACTTTCTTTCGCCCTTTGTTTGCACTTTTTGCATAACTTTTATTTTTCTTTTCAATTTGCAATTTTACTTGTTCATGCAATTTTCTCACAAATTCAGCCTTAGCTTTCCCATCTTTATGCTTCAAAATAGATGTGTTAGGCAATGGTAACAAATCAAGAGGTGTTAAAGGATTAAAACCATACACAATCTCGAAAGGTGAATGTTGTGTAGTGCTATGGACAACCCTATTGTAAGCAAACTCTACATGAGGTAACCATTCCTCCCACATTTTTAAATTCTTTTTAAGAACAACCCTAAGAAGAGTAGAAAGAGTTGTATTTACTACTTCAGTTTGTCCATCTGTTTGGGGATGACAAGTAGTGGAAAATAATAACTTTGTACCCACCTTTCCCCACAAAGTCCTCCAAAAATGGCTTAAGAACTTGGAGTCACGATCAGAGACAATGCTCCTTGGTAAGCCATGTAGGCGCAACACTTCCTTAAAGAACAAATCAACAACATGACACGCATCATCCACCTTTTTACATGGAATAAAATGTGTCATTTTTGAAAACCTGTCCACAACTACAAAAATAGAATCTTTGCCATTCTTTGTTCTAGGCAGCCCCAAAACAAATTCCATGGAAATGTCAATCCAAGGAAATTCAGGTACAGGCAAAGGAGTATACAAACCATCAGGCATACTTAGCCTTTTTACACACAATGCATCTTTCACAAAGCTTTTGGACATCAATTTTCATGTGAGGCCAATAAAAATGTTCTTTTAAGAATTCTAGAGTTTTAGAAACCCCAAAATGACCCATTAGTCCTCCCTCATGCGCCTCTTTTACAAGTAATTCTCTAATGGAACCTTTAGGCACGCATAGTTTTTTTTTCTTTAAATAAATAGCCATTGTGCCTAAAATACCCATTGAAGGCAGTATGCGCACAAGCTAAAAATTTTGAAGAAAATTCAAGGTCACTTTTATACAAATCTTTAATATGCTCAAGACCAAAAACTTTTGTTTCAAGAGTAGAAAGCAAGACATGTCTTCTTGAGAGTGCATCTGCCACAACATTAGATTTACCTTTCTTATGCTTCATTACATAAGGAAATTGTTCAAGAAACTCAACCCACTTGGCATGCCTCTTATTCAACTTACCTTGTCCCTTCAAATGTTTCAAGGATTCGTGATCACTATGAATGACAAACTCTTTGGGCAGCAAGTAATGTTGCCAAGTTTGTAGAGCTCTTACCAAGGAATACAATTCCTTATCATATGTAGAATAATTAAGGGCAGCCCCTTTTAGCTTTTCACTAAAATAAGCA
This sequence comes from Lathyrus oleraceus, assembly GCF_024323335.1. Classification (NCBI taxonomy): domain Eukaryota; kingdom Viridiplantae; phylum Streptophyta; class Magnoliopsida; order Fabales; family Fabaceae; genus Lathyrus; species Lathyrus oleraceus. Next base: position 427,202,796 of record NC_066585.1, on the reverse strand, counting down.
AGTGGATGACCTTCCTGCAACAAAACAGCTCCAATTCCCACATTAGATGCATCACATTCAATTTCAAAAGATTTAGAAAAATTAGGCAATGCAAGAATTGGTGCTTGGGTGAGCTTTTCCTTTAGGGCAGCAAAGGCTTGCTCTTGTTTTTCACCCCATTTAAAACCAACATCCTTTTTAACAATTTCATTGAGGGGTGCTGCCAAGGTACTAAAGTCCTTCACAAACCTCCTATAAAAACTAGCCAAACCATGAAAACTTCTTACCTCACTTACATTTTTGGGAGGAGGCCAATCTCGAATGGCTTTCACCTTTTCCTCATCAACGCGGACTCCTTTAGAGATCACAATGAAACCTAAGAAAATCACATGATCGGTGCAAAAGACACATTTTTCTAGGTTGGCATACAAATTTTCATATCTTAGCACTTGCAAAACAACCCTTAAATGAATGCAATGATCATCTAAGTTCTTGCTATAAATCAAAATATCATCAAAATACACAACAACAAACTTACCCAATAACTCCCTTAACACATGGTTCATTAGTCTCATGAAAGTACTAGGTGCATTAGTTAATCCAAAAGGCATAACCATCCACTCATACAAACCAAATTTTGTTTTAAAAGCAGTTTTCCATTCATCCCCTTCCCTTATTCTAATTTGGTGATATCCACTTTTCAAATCAATTTTAGAAAATAAGCATGCACCAAACAATTCATCAAGCAAATCATCTAGTCTAGGAATAGGATGCCTATATTTAATGGTAATATTGTTAATGGCCCTATAATCAGTGCACATCCTCCAACTACCATCCTTTTTAAGGACTAGAATATTAGGGACAACACAAGGACTTAAACTTTCTCTTACCCATCCTTTACTTATCAATTCAGCAACTTGCCTTTGTATCTCTTGAGTTTGTTGTGGATTGCTTCTATATGCTGGCCTATTAGGCAAAGATGCTCCTGGATTGAGATCAATATGATGTTCAATTCCTCTTATAGGTGGTAAACCACTTGGCACCTCTTCCGGAAACAATTCTTTAAATTCCTGCAAAAGAGACTCAACACAATTTGGCAATTTTTTTCATTAGAAATAGTGGTTAGCAAAGGCACCTCCTTGCAAAAGAGCAAGTACAAAGGCTGGTATGACACAATTGCTTTTTTTACATCTCTTTTTTTTTTGCAATTAAACTTTGTTTCTTTTCTCTTTTATCATTCTTTTTCTTTTCATTCTTTTCTTTTTCTTTTTCTTTTTCTTTTTCTTTTCTTTCTTGATCATATTTTTCTCTCATTTTTCTTTGATCTTCTCTCACCTCACTAGGATTTAACGGTACAAGATTGATCTTTTGATCATGATACATAAAAGAGTACTTATTGGAGTACCCATCATGATTGACTTTTCTATCAAATTGCCAAGGCCTACCTAATAACAAATGACTAGCTTCCATTGGTACTACATCACACAACACTACATCCTTATATTTTCCAATTTTAAAATAAATCTCAACTTGTTTATTAACAAACATTTCTACACTTTCATTAAGCCATTGGAGTTTGTAAGGCTTAGGGTGAGGTTTTCTTTCCAATTTTAGTTTAGAAACCAGACGCATGCTTGCAACATTTGTACAACTTTCTCCATCAATTATTAAAGAACAAACCTTTCCTTGCACAAAGCATCTTGTATGAAAAAGGTTTTCTCTTTGACTTGTATCCTCCTCCTTTATTTGGCTTCCCAACATTCTTCTCACCATGAGTAAATCTCCACTAGGTATTTCTTCTTCAAACTCCTCATCATAATCACCATCCTCCTCTTCAACAATTTCTTCATTTTCTTCCATAAGCATAATTCTCTTTGTTGGACATTGAGATGCAATATGTCCTTGGCCTTGACACTTGAAACACTTAACACTTTTGTTAGTTAAAACACTTGAAGAAGAAGATGTAATAGTTTTACCTTTGTTTTCAACCGTGGCTTCCTTAGATGATGAAGCACCCTCCTTATTTGTTTGGTCCTTCTAACTTTGAGAATTGAAAGTGGTGGAATTTCTCCTTGCTTGGCTCTTTCTTTTGAGTTGTTGTTCCACTTTGATAGCTTGGTGTACCAATTCATCAATTTCAACATAGTGATGAAGTTCCACTATGTCACTAATGTCATGATTTAGATCATGGAGAAACCTAACCATAGTTGCTTCATCGTCCTCCTCTACATTAGCTCTAATTTTGAGAACTTCCATCTCCTTGAAATATTCTTCAACACTTTTAGAACCTTGAGTGAGTCTTTGCAATTTGTTGTGCAATTCCCTATGATAATAGGAAGGGACAAACCTTCTCCTCATGATTCTTTTCATCTCTTCCCAAGTATCAATTGGTCGTTCTGCATACCTCCTTCTATCTTTGATCAATTGATCCCACCAAACTAAGGCATACTCCTTGAACTTAATAGAAGCAACCTGCACTTTTTCAAGATTAGAATAATTGTGACAATTAAAAATTTGTTCAAGTTTAGTCTCCCATTCTAGATATGCCTCCGGGTCACTCTTCCCAACAAAAGTTGGAACTTTAATTTTTATGCCCCTCAAATTATCTCCCCCTTGTCTCCTTCTACATCTTCTTTCCTCCTCATCACCACTACCATTATTAGAATTTTGGGGCCTCCTTTCCAACTAATCAATTCTTTGTTGAAGTTGTTCACCTTGTTCTCTTGACAATCTTTCAAAATTGTCACGCATGGCTGCGATCTGAACAATTAAAGCTGCTGTTCTAGGTGAAGGTGGACTAGACATAATTGTGAAATATTTGTGAAATTAGGAACAAGTGTTTAAAAATGGACCTCACCACTCTACTCACGTGTTTACACTCAATCACTCGAGTTTCACTCAATTTTTTTTAAATTTTTTTTTTTGGTTTTTTTTAATAATAAACACTCTGCCTTTTACCACTCAATTTGCTCTTTTAGTTCTTTAGAGAAACCAAAATGAATCAACTCAAAGAAATCAATTTCAGATGATAATCAACACACAAAAAACTTAAAAAAACAGCAAACCAAAAAAAGACTCTAAAACAAAGGAAACCAGGAGAATTTTAAGAGTGTGGCAAGAAAAAAAAATAGAATTTTTTTTTGAATCACAATCTTTAACAATCAGGTCCCCTTTTTTTTTAAATTTTTTTCTTATACCTTTTTTTTTGATTTTTTTTATAATGATAAATGGATAATAATGAAGAACAAAAATATAAACAATTTACCACATTTCGGCCCTTTTTTTTGGAATATGCTCTGATTACCACTTGATATGCACTAACATTTGAGACTTATGCATTTCCTTCAAAATTCCTGAAACAACTTTGTTAACTTTTGGAATATTAATTCTTTTGTGACTCAGAGGAAGTAATCTGCCTTATAATTGAAAGAATGACAGAATTTGATACATGCATATAAAATAAACGAGACTGATATGAAATAAAGGAGAAATAAGAAATGGAATTAAGTAGAATGGGCACCACACTCTTTCTAATCCAAGAGAGAATGTTAAGCCTATGGATGAGGATCACCACAAGAAAAGGATTTCTTGATAAGATCAATTTTGATCCAATCCAGAATCTAAGAGAAAATACTCTCACTTACACAATGTGTAAACTTGCCAAAATTCATTGATTCAAAAAGAAGATACATGCCTCCTTTATATAGGAATGGCTTAAGATGATGAAATAAGTAAAAATTAACTCCTAAGAAAACAAAAGGGTTTCAGCCACTAATTATCATGATAGTGGGTTGAGTTATTACAAAGAAAGTGCAAAATAAAGAAGAGATAGTGGGGTTCTTGAAAGGGCAGAGTAATGACAATTCTTTATTTACCACTTCTCTTGCAATTTTCGTCCATTATAGTATGATTATTGGTATTTCCTTTATTTTTATTTATTTATGCATTATTGGGTCTTTTATCACATGCTTGGATGATAAGAATAAACTTGGGCTCTTTTTCTTCAATCTGGCCCATGCATTCTATTGACTTGATCATGAAGTGAACTAAAGCATCATTGACTCTTCTTGCACGTGCCCTTGTCATAGGACCTCATAAGCTTTGCAATGTATCATTTATATCTTGGATTACGTCCTCATCAGAAGTGCAACCTGTACGTAACCGTCATTGACGAGATCCATAACATCTTGAGAGCCAAATAACACATAAATATGAGTTATCAAACAATTCCAGTTCTTTCCATCGAACACTAGAAACTTGGTACTCAGATTACTGTTTCCGTTCATCTTCAACCTTGTACAAAACTCGGATCTCACCAAACACTAGTGTTTCCCAATCTCGCAGAATTAAGAAATATGATTCTGTTACGATTCCAATCAAAAGTTTAACATGAACTCAAGAAACAAAATCAATCACATAATGCCTCACTGTTCACTCGTGTTTCCCCGTGGATCTGAACCGGAGCTCTGATATCAATTGTTGGTGCACAAGGTGAAATGGATGAAGATGGAAGAAGATAGAGAAGAGATAATAACAAACTTCCACTACTCAGCTAAAACGGTTACAGTAAATAGTTGCACACACACACACACACTTCTACACAGACTGCTCTTACAACTATTACCGTACTTAATGACTAAGCACACTACTACCTATATACATAAACAATAATATCATGTAAACAAAATACTAAATTACCTTTAAACATATATTACATTGACAATTTAACACAATTAAAAATAACATAGTTTACAATATAACGTATATAATAAGAGTATATAATAAGAGAGAACATATTAAACATCTATAATTTACAACATGTAACCAAATTGAATGAAATCTATAATAAAAAATAATTAATATCCAATTACCCGTTTGTCATTTGGGATGAGTCTAAAAATAACCTATGTAAAAATTACAAATTCTTCCATTATAATATGAAAGTTCTTTCTTTTTGGCGCCTCTTTTAAACCAATTCCCACTTTTGATAATGTGACACTTACTTGATGGATTATTTCCCCTTTTTCATTTAAATTAAATAAATGTGTTAATATTTTAAATGGATAATGCTAACATATGTCATTAAGCTCTAACGCCACATGTTAAAAAGGCTCGCATTCTTCATCATATTTGTCCTCTTCCTCATTCCCCACTAATATGGAGGATTTGATGTTATCTAGGAATTTAGATTCTTTGTTTGAGTTTTTTTTTTAAATGTATTGGGGTTAGGTTAAGGACTACTTATACCTTGGATATTCATGTGTGTGTGTGCGCACGTGTGCGTATGCGTGTGTGTGTGTGTGTGTGTGTGTGAGTGAGAGAGAGAGAGATTATTCACCTCATTTTATCTATATTACTATTTTTCATTTAAAAAAAGAGTTAGCATATGTTGACATCAGATGTCAAACTTAGCATACTCACACTTTCAATAACTCTTTGTATAAATTAAATTAAACCAGTCTAATCATTGAGTTATCTAGTATTATCGTAATCGTTAACAAAAGAGAAGTGATTGTAGAATTTCCATTATAATGACAAATATCTGTAGAATAAGGATTATAATAGAGTATGAATACTAGATAATAGAAAAGGACTAAACTACCCTTACTAATATATAATATTATATAATAATATAATATTAATATTATCTAATATCTTCCCTAAAACTAATGATGCATTAACATGAAGCATAAAGGGTTTTCTTGTCAAGAAAAAAATGTTTAGTGGAATGTGTCTTCGTAAACAAATCACCATTCTGCAAAGAGGAAGAGATGAAGGTAAAGTAATTGGTCTATACTAAAGATGGTGATGAGTGAAGTGACAATCAATCTCAATGTGCTTGGTACATTTGCGAAATACTGAGTTATGAGAAATTTGAATGACATGTTTGTTATCATAAAATATTGGAGTTAGTTTATAAAGAGGGACACCCATATCCTATAGCAGCCAAACTATTTCAGTAGCGGTGGATGTCATAGCACGATACTCAACTTTTGAAGGAGAGTGGAATACAATATATTTATTCTTACTTTTCTAATAAATAAGATACTCTTCAAGAAAGATATAAAACTTGTGGTAGACTTACGATCTGTGGAGTCACCAACCCAATCAGCGCATAATAAGCACGTAAATCCATTGAGGACGGTGAGGAAAATAAAAGGCTCTGAAACTGGGTTCCTCAAAGATAAATAAGAATGCGAAGAACAACTTCCGAAAGTACCATAGTGGGAGAGACAACAAACTGACTAACAACATGAACAACATAAGCAATATCAAGTCTGATAATCATAAGGTACACCAGGTTGACAATCAAAGTGTGATACAAAGTTCAATCTAGTATAGTAACACCATCAGAAGGAGCATATTTCACACTCAATTCAAGTGGACAATTTTCTTCTCTAGTACCAGAAAACCGAGCTTGTTCAAGGATGTTTGAAAAATACTTAGATTGAGAAAGAAGGTAGCCTTTAGGAGAGTAGGCAAATTGAATCCCCGAGATGTAGCAAAGAGTACCTAAATCCTTCATCTCAAACTATTTGACTAATTGAGATTTCAAATCATCAATCCCATTAACATCATCTCTTATAATTATCATATCATCCACATAAATTAAAGTAAAATAAAACCATGAGAGATGGTTCTAACAAATAAAGATGAATCTTGATTACTATAGAGGAAACCAAGAGATGTAATTACATTGGTAAACTTCTCAAACCAAGTTCGTGGAGTTTTTTTCAACCCATATAGAGCCTTCATCAATCTACACACTTCCCATGATTATGAGAAACACTTGAAAGAGGTACCATTTAGACTTCCTCGTGAAGATCACCATTTATAAAAGCATTCTTAACATCCATTTAAGAAATATGTCACTGGTGAATCGATGAAAGTGCAATTAGAGTGAGCATAGTAGTCATCTTGACCACTAGAGTAAATGTTTCTTCATAATACATGTCGTATTATTTAGAGAATCCCTTAGCAACAAGATATGCTTTATAGTGATCAACTAACCCATCATACTTAGTTTTTGTTTTTTATACCCAACAAGATTCAATAGCACGTTTTCTAGGAGGAAGACTTACTAACTTCCAAGTATTTGTCTTGTGCATTGCAGAGAGTTCTTTTGTTATAGCGTGCTGTCAAAAGGGTCAAGTATAGTCTCTTTATAGGAAGAGGGCTCAGACAAACTATAAATAAAGGTTAGAAAATAATAAAAAGAAGAAGAGTAAGTGGAGTACACAAAATCAGGCCGTTGAGTATACTTACGATCCACGAGACAGATAAAGAGGAGGAGAAGGAGGATCAATAATCGTGGGAGGTTGTTGGGTAGTTATGGGGATAAGAGGGTTGTTAATATCAGAATTAGCAGTAGTACTAGACCTTTAGTTCTCAAAATTATAGTAACTAGAAATATTATCATTAAGCCCAAAATGATCAATATGGGTGAGTTATGGACTATTAGTAATATGAGAATCAAAAGAAATGGAGAAAAAAGGAATGTGTTCAAGAAATACAACATGACTAGAAACATAAAGTTTTCTTGATTGAGGATCTTAACAGTGATATCCCTTTTGATCATCCCTATAACCAAGAAAAAACATATGCCGGAACGAGAAGATAAGTTACTACATTCTACTTATGGGCGAAGAACAAAGAAGAAGAGCCAAAGACTTTCAAAAAGGAGACAAACCTGATGTGACAAACAACGAGATTCTATTAATAACGCGAACATCAGTAAGAACCGCTTCACCCAAAAAATCATTAGGATTTAAAGCAAACAATAAAAGGGAACACGTAGTCTCAACAATGTAACAATATTTTCTTTCAGCAACTCCATTCTAGTGAGGAGTGTCGGTACAAGATGTCTGACGAATAGTACCATCATATTCAAGCAATTCAATGAATTTGTAGAGGTATATTCACCACCTAAATCACAACAGAAGCATTTTATAACAACAACATGTTGTTTTTAACGATTGCTGAAACATATGATAAATGTAAAAAAATTTAGAATGATTTTTCATAAAATAAACCAAAAGTAACGAGTATAATCATCAATAAACGAAACACATTATGTAGATCCACATTTGGTAATAACCAGTGATTTACCATATACATTAGAGTGAACCAAGTCAAAGGGTGCATTTCAACTATAAGCACTTTTATTAAAAGGTAAAGATGAAAATTTTGCAAGTTTACAACCATAACAATATAAAATATCATGGTTTGTAACTTTCCTAAAACTCTAGTTAAAGTCAAATACTTTAATCTAGAAGCAGATATATGTCCTAGACGAGAATGCAATACATAAAAACTAGAAGACGAAGAATTCTAGCAAAAAGAAACAAATAAATCAATAATAGAAGTAAAAGTTCAGGTTATAGTATTTGAGACTTTCAACTAATCCAAAACATAAATCCCCCATATCTATGGTATGTCCCAATCAACCTCAAAGAATATGGATCCTGCACATAATAATAAGCAGAAGAAAATGTAACAGAATATCCAGAATTACACAATTAACTAACATAAGCAAAACTCAAAGTAAGACTATGAATATAATAAGCATTAAAAAGTGACATATTAGTTGTAGAGACGACATAAATGCCTGTTAAGGGCATATGTGTACCATAAGCAATCATAATTGAAATAAATGAAGAAGGATTTAAAGACAAAAATGATTTATCATCATATGACATATGATGTGTTTCTCCAAAATCATAGAAGATTTCAAACCTTTAATAGAAGAGGTAGACTGATCGCTATGATTCGCAAGTGCACGAATAAAGTCAAAGTAATATAAAAGAATATCGATCCCACAGAGACCAATCGTCAATCTATCGAATACTATCGTTACGGTGTTTATCTAAGACGGTATAAAAGAGATATTTGGTTTGCAAAATAACGGTAAATAATAATAGCAGGTAAAGACAAGTTGAATGTAATCCACGTCAGTTAAGCGATGTTTCGATTGTCTAAATAGAACTACGTATGAGGCAATATTTTCTACTCTTGAAAATAATCCATTTAACGGGAACTGACGCTTTCGCGTATTCAAAACCGAGTTTACCCTTAAATTAAGGCCTTTTATTGTCACATATAAAAGGTGCGCAGAACACTAAAGTAGTAAACCTATTTTTAAGAAATGAGACTCATAGACTTAGTTGAAAAGTGATTTTGATTTGGAAAGTTTACCTAAGGGGTTTACTGATTTTAAACCTATCAACGCGTCCGAAAACAGTTTCAAAAATAGCTTTTCCTTAAAGTGATAAAGATTCCTAGTTACTACGCCAGGGTGCTTTCGCACTCCTCGAATAATTAAAACTAACCAAGTTTGTTTTAGAAAACTTAAGTTAAAAATCAAAACAACCTTTAAGTATTTCTACAGATTTCAATATGTGAAACATTACTTTAACCGCGATCCTTACATTCTAACCTTTAAAATATTTAGCCAGACATGGTAACGCAAACAAACATAACGGTGTTAATCATGATGAAAAGTTTATTTTAGAATGTGAGGCATAGAGAGCGAGTAAAGTGCGTAAAATAAATAAAGTAAAGCGAGTGCGGAAAATAAATAAAGTAAAGCGAGTGCGGAAAATAAATAAAATAAAAGCGATGCGGGAAATAAATAAAATAAAAGCGATGCGGGAAAGTAAATAAAGTAAAAGCGATGCGGGAAATAAATAAAATAAAAGCGATGCGGGAAATTGAATAAAGTAAAAGCGATGCGGGAAATAAATAAAGTAAAAGTGATGCGGGAAATAAATAAATAAAGCGATAAATAAGAACCTGCTCCAAACGGAAGCTTCAATTCTGATACAAAAATAAACCTCCGACTCCAGAAGCTAAAGACGGCAGCAACTCGAAGTGACCCAACTCAATCTCACAATGGTGCGATAACCCCCCGATGTGATGGATTATTGCTATTACAAATGATAAGTATATGCTTAGTGTTGTAAAACTAAGTTGGATCATAGAAAACGAAATGAAATGAGCTATTTATAGAGATTCTCAGTAGTTTGTAAAGACCATGGTGCCCTCCAACTTCCTTTTAGTGGACTTTAGTGAGAACGTGATTTCCAAAGGTGGCGCCCTTCATCCCTTCATGGCGCCTGCCATGTGTGTAAATGGGGTGAATCATGGGAACGTGGCGGTTACCTCCTGGTTGAGGGCTGTGACTCATGGCTTCCCCTATAGCGCCCGCCATGTGCAACGCCATGTGTGTAATTTCGCCGAAAAACCCTAATTTTAGGTCTTTTTGCTTCGTTTCTTTCAAAAGTGTCAAAAAGTGCTAAATATCTGAAAACAAGAGAAAAGAGAGCATAATACAAATAAAATGATGATAAAGTCCTAAGAAACATGTGAAATCCGAGTCAAAAATACGGTGTAATTCGATGTGATCAAACTCTCCCACACTTAAACCTTTGCTTGTCCTCAAGCAAAACTCTTTATAGTTTATGCAAGAAAATTAGTATCAACTAGAGTTAATTCGAGGCAAAAAGACTTACGAGTTCCTTAAAGGAGTGCATCGATAGGTACTAACGAATCGAACTAAGGGTATTATAGTGACACTTCCCACAATTGCGGTCATAGGCTTCGTTCCTATACAAGTCAATCCACATCACCCCACCATACCTAAGCCTTCTTTTTGTTTTCCTAAAGTCCTTTTCATTCAAGTGCAATCACATTAAGCCCGTTATCTGTACATACTCATAGTAAAGTGACCGGTTAGTGATTATGATCTTAAGCATGGGGCTCTGGTACATGAGTTGGTGTAGCCCTTTCATTTAACCCAATTTGCGGTTGTGGGGAATTGGATCGTCATCCACCCTACCAAGTTCAGCACCAGATACCTCTGAACCGACAAGTAAATAGGCTTTTTATTTTATTTTTCTAAGCATGGGGCTCCGGTACATAATGTAAGACCCTAATTTTGACCTTAAGATCCCTCATGGCATCATAACATTGCATTTGCATTGCCTCAAGGATCATGAGCATCTTGGTTCCCTTTGCCTTTGGGTTGGGATCTCTTGTGAGTGGTTTTAGATCACCAAGCATGATTGAATTGTATATCATTGCTTTTCTTATTTTTATTAACTCAAAAGCACAAAAATATGTCACTAACATCTCTCGTTTGTAGCTTGAGCAGTCACAAGGTCTAAAGGCTTCTAGGAGACCCTATGTGCATTAATAGGGCCAACTGAAGATGAAAGCAAGCATGGAAATGGTTCAAAAAAGCTCTCATCCATCAAATATGCCTCCCAAGTTTCTCAATCCATCATTTTGATCAAATAAAATCAAGGGGCTTGAGGCTTGTTTCCCAAGGAAACCCTAATTAATCTGTTCATCAACTATGCCTTGCTCTTGAAGCAACCTCAGCCCATGGTCAAATACAATCAAGGGAAGTTATTTAATTAATCATTTCATGCATATTTGAACTTATTTGAGTGTCCTCAATCATCAATTCATCAAGATATGAGTTTTGGACTTAAGAAGTTGATCAGTCAATTCATCTGACTATTTTGAAATGCACTGAGACCTAACGTTTTATGTGTTGACCAAATGGAGATGACCCCAAGAGGAAAAACGTTCTTAAGAACCATATGAACAACTTTCATGTTCATAAAAAATATATTTGAAGCTTGGAAGGTCATCATCCATTCCAAGACATTATATGTCATTTTGACTGAAACCCTAATTTTGGGTCAACTTCCCAAGAACATAACTCATTCATTTTTCATTATTTTGAGATGAGACTTAATGAATTGGAAATAGTATTGTGTCTACTTCAAATGTTATGTTGAGCAAAATTTCAAAATCTCAAAAGAAATACATTTGATAATGCAAAACATTATAGGCCACTTTGGACCAAATGCATTGAAATGTGAAAAAGTCCAACTTCAAGTGCCCATAACTTCTTCATCAAAAATCCAAATGATGCAAACTTTAATTCCAAATTGATTGTCTTGAAAATATCTACAACTTTAATTTTGAAGATTTTATCATTTCGATCTTGCATCATTGATACAGAAGGGCTTGAACATCGGCCAAATTTGGAAATTTCACATATGCATGTTTTGCACCCTACACTTCAAGTTCAGTTTTCATTAATTTCCAAGGCCCAAATGAAGTTTTGACCAACATGACATTTGTTCCTTATGCAATATGATTTCCAACCATTACTCATAAGGTTGCATTTTGATTTTGTGCATGGCATTTTCGAAGGCTTCAATGAAATAGTGCATTTTATGAAAATCATTCCAATTGCCATGCATGATCCACTAATACACAATCTGCTCGTTCAATTCATATTTGGTGATGTATAACTTGCAATTCCAATCAGAATTGGGCCATCCATGCGCCTGTACAGGCCCATGCATGGAGGCCCTCTTCTCCTATGCACACGAGTTTGATGATGCTTGCAGCTCCCTCCATCTATAAATACAAGTGCTTTGCTCTTCAATTTTTCAACCTTAAGGCGCCCTACATGCTGTGCAACTGAAATCCCACACCCACACCAAAAGGAACTCTCTCTTTTCTCTCAAATTTTCAGATCTAGAATTCAGTTTCCTCGACTGTTTCCTTAGATCTAAAAGTTCCTAAACCTCTTCACCTTGATCCATATAGCTTTCTGTTTGCAAAAGAACTCAAGGATCTTGACTCAATTCTTCACAATTCAAAGGTTTTCCTTAACTGCATTTTGCTTCGAACCAGCTCATATATTGTTCCATTTGCCTTGATTTTGTGTGATCTGAAGTCCTCTGCATAGAGGCAACATTATTGTGTTTCTAATTTTTGAAAATCATTAAGTTCAGTTGAACATCACTAAAGTTCCATCTCTGATTTCTCTCTCAATAGAGATCTAGAATGGAATTGAGTGGCATAGGAGTGATGTACATCACTCCACCTTTCGTTTGGTACCTGGATCGCGCGTTTTGGACACATTTATTTCCCTGTAATTTTTGGCCTTCGCTGGAGCTAGCCGGAGAAGACGGTGGCACTGGCCACCGTCTGGTATCCAGATCCAATCGTGGCCATTCATTTCCATTTCCAGATTTAATCCTGGCTGTCCAATGTTATGACTTTTTTTTTAATGTTTGTGTGGTTGCATTGACTAAAGCGTTTGGTAGGCGCGCATGTGTGATCCGTCTGATCTGCCAGGTCAATTAATGAGCTGGATCCAACGCTTCTCCTTTTTTCTTATTTTTAATTCTGATTTCTATTTTCTTTTAATTCTTTTAATTCCATTTTATTTCTAAAATTCATATCTCTTTCATTATTGGTCCAAAAACTATGGGACCAATTGCGTTATTTCTCTTTTAATTTCTAGTTTCTAAAAATGATTTTTAATATTTTTTATTTCATCATTTGCTATTTTTTAGTAATTTTCTCTTTTCTCGTTATTTTTAATTCATTTTAAATAGTTTTTGAGATCCAATAAATACAAAAATATTTTCTCAACCTCTTTGAATGATGATAGATCTATGAAAAATATTATCATCAATTTATTAATTGATTTGAGATTTATTTGAGATTTTAGTTCAATTAGGTTATTTTTATGCATTTTTAATTGATTTAAAATAGTTTCTGACTTCTAAAAATGTTGAATTTTTTTTGTCAAACTTTGTTTGACTTTGTTGAACTTGGGATAATTCACTTGAACTTTTCAAAGTTGATTTGAAGTGAATTTGAAGTTTGACCTTTCTTTATTATTTTAATTCAAGTTTTATTTTAAATATTAAAAATGCCAAAAATATTTTATTTGTTTCTTGACTTCTAATTCTCATTTTGCTTCTGTTTTCTATTGTTTGACCTTGATCTTCTTTATCTTTGGTCAATGCTTGTTGATTAATACATTCCATTTCATTTAATGCACTTTAATATTCTTCTTCTTCTCCTCCTCCTTCTTCTTTTTTTTTTTTGATCAATGAGTTAAAGATTGGTGGTTAGCATTGATTAGAGAAGTTTAATCTTCCTTGATTCAAATCTAATTCATCTTGATCATGAATCAAGTGAATGGATTTGCATTAAGGATAAATTGCTTTCTAAATCATGCAAAGAACCTAAATCAATACAAGATCATTTCTCATCTTCTTTTTGGCATGGCAAGTTGTTGGAGTTTGATTCACTAATCAAGACCTCTAACTTGCGTTGTTGCCTACATTATTATTGATCGGCCTTAGATAGTTGTGACTTCTACATAAGTCCAATTACGATTGCTTAACATAGCGCCAAATTTGCCTTATGGCAGACTAACTACTAACACTAACCATTAACCATTAACATTTACTTCTTGCACTTTACAATTATGCAATTTACTATTCTTGTACATATTATTCATTTGCTTTTCCCCCTTTGCTCACTTGAGCACATGTTTATGTTAATGCAATTTGCCTTTTGCTCACTTGAGCACATAATTGTGTATATATCATTGTGCTTGTATTTTGTCTTGATTGTTGTGGACCAAATGCAAAGAAGTGGACAAATGGACTTAGTTTTCTAGGACATTCCCTATGCAAAATTGGAGTAAAAGGACCTTAATGTTGAAGATGGATTAGAAGGACCAAACCTCTAAACCCACTCTTGTTCATTCTTGATTTACTTCATAAGACTCTTTGATGTGTGTGTGATTTTGTGCTAGGGGATCCTATGTGAGCTCAAATTGAAGAACCATTGCCATGTTCATCCAAAGTGAAAGATACAAGAGGCATTGGGGAACTTCTAAGAAGCTTGTTTGGTTATGTTGATTGCTTGAGCTTATAATTACTTTGCTTGCATATTCCAAAGGATGGGAGCTACTTGGATCATCAATATGATCTCAAGAGAGGAACTCCATTTGTGGTCTTGTTTCTTATCCCTTATCTCTTGTATGATTAGGACCTTAGCCCTTCTTCCTCTTCCCTCCACTCTAACCCAAGCCAAAACTTTTTGTGCAAACATTTAACACTTCTTTGCAAATGTTAGAAACCTAAGCATTATGCTTTTGATTTTCAAACTTTCTTTTCTTAACACTTATTTTGAATTGAACCTTTAAATCAACTTTGACCATATTTTGTACATACTTTTCATTGGTAAATATAACTCATTCAAATACCTTCTTTGTGGTTTCAATGGCCATTCTCTTAATCAAACTCTTTTCATAACCTTTAGCTATTAGGTTTGAGTTATCCTTGAGGTAGATATAATACTCACCTATATCCTTAGTGATGGACAATGAGTCTTCCATGCTTATTATAGGGTTAACCCCTCACTAGCATGTTGAAGCTATCCTCACGTGGTGGATTTGTGGTTTTAGGTTGAGTTTTCTCCCTTGGATAACAAAAGACCTTAAGGCTTTTGGACCAATAAATCCACTAACTCATTTTGAGATTTTTACCCCGAACTACGAGGTTTTGATCCTAATCTTTTTTAAGATGGTACGTAGGCAATGGGTTTATCCATCCAAACACAAATGTAAATAACTTGTATATTCTCTTCTCATCTCTTCAATCATGTTTGCACAAATAAATTTTCACAAAATACCAACCTTACAACAAATGTGAAAAAGGCTCCCTAGGAGTACCTAGGATGTTTTGGGTGCTTAAAACCTTCCCATTGCATAACCAACCCCCTTACCCCGATCTCTGACATTTTTACTAGTTTTTGGTTCGATAAAACTTTTAGGTTTTTGTTCGCTTTCTAACCATTCCTTTGGATAAATAGAAGGGAGGTGGCGACTCGACTTGTATGGTTTACCTTGGATTTAGTCAATATCTCTAATGGTAACGAATACCCCGATACACATAAGTTGGTGTAACCCCTTTATTCGACCAAATTTGCAGTTGTGGGGGATTGGATTGTGATCCACCCTACCAAGTTCAGCACCAGATACCTCTGAACCAACAAACAAATAGGCTTATTATTTTTATTTTTCTCCTGCATGTCCCGCATATGTTTTTATTTTTTCTGGGTTAAATGACCGTGTGAGAGTCACCTAGCCCGGATTTTCATGTGGTTTGGGAACAAAGCGGGGATTTTTGTGATCATTCACTTATTTTCATCGGTCCCCTACGTAGAGCATGCTTAAGTCGGAGCTGACTATTAGGATAAACTACTTAAGGACCTATTTGGAACAAAAACTGGGGCTACAACATATGGGGTGTCGGGATTGACTCTTATACTCATGAAGCCTAAGGTGTTAAGACAATATCGATTTTTTGAAAAAGTTTTCCCAAGTTTTTTACATCCTATCATAAACCTGTCATGTAGCCTGAATGTTCAAGATGTACTGTTTTGTTGGCTAAAACAAATTTTGTAAGGTTAAAGAAATGGGGGAAATAAGGATACACTTACACAGATGACTCGTCAGACACATGTTATTTTATTGAAAGGGAAAAAACAAGCAACTAAAATAAAAAAAACATACTAAAGTAAAGGAAAGTGATAAAAAGCAATAAAAGTAAAGGAAAGCAATAAAGATAAGGGAAAGATGAAAAGCGATAAAATCTCCTCCCACACTTAAACCGAACATTGTCCTCAATGTTTCGATGTGAGATAGGGTAGGAGTAACCTGGAAGAGAGAGAGATCTAAGGGTGAGCACCGGTACCGTCACCGTTACCGCCCTGGTCAGGATGCCTGGGTCGACGACGTCTAGATCGAGTACTAAGTCCTTCCTGCAGCTGCCGAGAGCGACCTAGGAGAGCTCCTTGGTTGGCCTCGATGAGAGCGAAGTGATGCTCATTAGACTGTCGCATGCATTGCTGCTCATTAGTGATCGCAAGCAAAGACTCAGTGACAGTCTGATGTGCTCGCTCACTACGCTGATGGGAAGCTACCATAAAACTCATATTGTCTGACAGTTGTTGGTTTATGGTGTTCAGGAGGGTGTCACGCCTTTCCTCACGAGCCATGTGCTCGCGCCACATCTCCTCGATGATGTAGAAACTGGGAGTGGTACCTGCAAAAGGGTTAGAGGAAGAAGGTGTGGTGTGTGTAGGTGATGCAACAGGAATATCATGAGCATGCGACTGGTCGCGCCGGTCATACTCATCATAGGTTCCTTGCCCTTCGTCCATAGGAATGTTAGGTGGCAAAGGACCGGTAAATGGTGGAGCATCAAGATCGTATGTCCAATTCCTCGCATGTCGCACATCCGTACGCTGAGAGCAAGGTAGGACAACGCTGGGTACAGCTGTACCATGTATCATAAGATAGAAACCACCTTCTCGCCGCACCTTGCATAATTTCATATCTTTCAAAAACTTCAAGTTAATGGTGCGGTGAGGGAGTGGTTCCAAGGTGGCTAACTCAGCGTGTAGATTCAACGCTCTAGCGATGGAGGTAATTAAACCACCAAAAGAGATGGTTCCTCCTTTCTTAAGGATGAAAGACATATGTGCCAACATGAAAGGAACATGATTGATCCTGCGATTAGTGAGGCACCCCTATAAAAATAGTAATTCTCGGGCATTTACTTTGTTAGAATTTTCCCGGCTAAATATAGTACATGCCAAAAGATATCTAAAAATACATATGGCCGGGTTATGGATGTTAGAAGCCAAAATTCCCTCAAAGGAAGTGACATTCACATTAAATAATCGGTTCCAAAAAGTAAATGCCTCGATTCCCCATTCAACATCTAAGGGCGTCTCACAAATAGCACCGTCACCATAAGGCATTCCGAGCAATCCCGCTAAAGCATCGGTAGTGTACTCGTATTCTACATTAAACATCCTAAAATAAACAGTACCTACCGTGCTAGCAGTGCCGGGATGGACAGTGTAAATCAGGGAACTTAAAAATTCCCTAGTGAGCCTATCGTAGGTGGGCGCTTTGCTAGCAAAAAGATCGTGTAATCCTAAATTGTCTAGCATGTGGAATACACTATGATATGTGCCTAGAGTGTACAAACAGTCTTCGTTGACATACCTGGTAGAGAGGATCTCCCGAGTTTAAAATCTTTGCAAAATCTTGTTTTGTCGCTCACCGGGCTTTCCTTGACGAAGAGTGATGTCGTTAAACTCCATTCCGGCCATTAATGGAGGTTGTTGAGAAAAATTTGTAAATATATAAAAGAAAGGAAAAAAATGGAATTTAATGGATTTTTGGTGGAGGGTTGGAGAAGTGAAGATGGAAAATTGTTGGTTTGTAGTGAAAGTGAGAAGATTGGAAATTCTTATGAATTTGGTAGAGTTTGGAGAAGAAGAGAATAGGTTTGGAAAGGTTGAAGAAGGTATAAATAGTGGAAAAAGGTAAATTTGACCGTTACGTCATGGCGCCCGCCATGTCTTCGGAAATGATTTGGGCCGGCTGTATTGTTTACTTCTTGGGCCTTAATCCTTCCCGTCTTCATTTTTGTAATGGATGGTGTATATAGGTATCCACGAATGCTATTTTTTTGTGTTTTTGATTTTAAGCTTGATAAAATAAAATGAAACGAAATAAAATAAAACAATGTAAAGTAAAACAAAATTAAACAAAACAAAATAAGATAGTAAAGTAAAACAAAATAAAATAATGGACATAAAAAACATAATAATTATAATAATGCATATATATATATATATATATATATATATATATATATATATATATATATATATATATATATGAGAAGAGTCAATAATAATTCACGAGTTCAAAGATCTTAGAAATAAAGCAAGCATAATGTCATATGAAATGATAGAAATAGGCATGAATAATAAATACGGGAAAAGAAATAGGGAAATTCAAATGGTATTTCTCGGTCCATAATGGCATCAACACTCGGGAAATAGTGGAGTTTCTTCGACCTCGTAGCCTCGAATCTCTGCGATCTGGCGTCAGAGATCGCGATCTCATCATGCAGCATATCAGTCTCGGTGTCGTGAGAGGCAGCTGCTACATCGACCTGCAGGACAACATCAGCAAGCTCCTGGCCAAGCTCGACTATCTCCATGCGAAGCTTAACCAATTCAAACTGCATGCTCGGAGTTTGGAGATTAGGATTGTTGGTACGAACTTTAATTCTGATCGGTGCAATCTTCGGCGCATCTACAGTCTCTCCCTGCCCTTCTATGGCGTAGACCCAGTTGGTCTGATCAATGACACAAGTCACCTGAGGGTCAGGTAAAGTGAAGTAGTGAATGGTCTCACCCTCAATTAACAGTATGTATTGATCCGGATGAAAAGAGGATCTCCTCATCAAACCACGGTCTAGACAAAAATCAACATCCATTAAGGTATAGCTGTAATAAGGTGTTAGGTGAGACAGTCTCCTATCGAGTCCCAAAGCTGAGGCTATGTGGGTCACAGTGCTTCCGACATGAATGGGGCCCGCAGCAGAGCGAGCAGTAAGGTGTAAGCTCTCGATCAAGAAAGCTCCATAGTCTACCGAGCGTGACTGAGTAGTGCAGTACATGAAGAAGATCTCTTCAGCACTCACATGCGCATCAGGGTCACTCTTCCCCAGGAAGGTGTGGGCAATGATCATCTGGAAGTATCGAAAAGCAGGGTTGTCAATTTTGTTGGAGATCTGGGTTGAGGGGTCAGGACTACCTTCACATGTGATATCGCTCCAAAACTTCTCGACGTCTCGGCTCAGAAAGTAGCTCATGGGGAGCTTGGACGAAGCATCATAGCCAGTCTGGAAACCAAGCAAGTCGCTGAAGCGCTTGTGGTTGAAGGTATATTCTACCCCAAAAAATCTGAAGTTAATTTATCCTCCATCACTGGTGTGACCAACATAAGGCTCGTAGGCAAGCGAGCTCAGGAACTCCAAAGTTAGGTTCCTGTAAGTCACATGCATATCATTTGTATATTCGTCCCACTGTAACTGATTGCATAAGTGTCTGACACTAGGCTCAATGCCCAATGCCTCCATGCAGCTCGAGTCGGGATATCTAGTAGGCAGCATCGGGCGCTGTGAAAGCATGTTGTAATGCTGCTCTTGGACTGGGTCACGGAAGATTACTGGCATGGTGTCGATATTCTCCATTCCTGAAAAGTTAGATTAGAAACAGAGGACACCTGAAATCACAAATATTATAACTGTTAGTCTCCACATAAATATACATACATATAAAACAAATAAATATAAACTAAAAAGAGTAAAAGTAAAGAAAAAGAAATCATGGGTTGCCTCCCATGCAGCGTTTGTTTAACGTCGTTAGCTTGATGATTCAGACTTTATATGTTAGAGGTAGGAACTGGAGGGTCGGTCAGAGTCTGCTCATGACATTCTATGGGTATGTCACCTCCTTGGTATGGCTTCAATCTTTGTCCGTTTACCACGAATGGATTGCAGGAGTTGTTTCGGATTTTGACTGCTCCAGATTTCAGGATTTTGGACACCTCAAAGGGGCCTGTCCATCTCGAACGCAGCTTACCTGGAAAAAGACGTAATCTCGAATTGAAGAGAAGAACAGAGTCTCATATATTAAATTCCTTTTTCACGATCCTCTTGTCGTGTCAAGCTTTGGTTCTCTCCTTGTATATAACGACATTCTCGTAAGCGTTCTGGCGAAGTTCCTCCAATTTGTAAATATCAAGGACTCGCTTCTTGCCAAATGCTAAGTAATCCAAGTTTAGGGTCTTGATGGCCCAATATGCCTTGTGCTTGAGTTCAAAAGGTAAGTGGCATGACTTCCCGTAGACGAACTGGTACGGTGTAGTTCCAATGGGGGTCTTGTAAGCAGTTCTGTAAGCCCACAGTGCTTCTGTTAGCTTTTCAAACCAATCTTTTCTAGATATTGATACAGTTTTCTCCAATATCTGCTTAATCTCTCTGTTGGATACTTCCACTTGACCATTAGTCTGGGGGTGGTATGGTGTTGCTACTCTGTGTTTCATTCCATATTTCCTTAGGAGCTTGTTAAATATTCTGGATATAAAAGGCGATCCACCATCGCTTATGACGAGTCGTGGAACTCCAAATATGGGAAAGATATTGTTCTTGAACATCTTGATGACTACTCTTGTGTCGTTAGTGGATGCTGCTATAACTTCTATCCACTTCGACACATAGTCAACTGCTACCAAAATGTACTTGTTTCCCAATTGAAATTCTGGTATCAGATATAAGATGTCGAAGGTAATGTTACGACACTGATATCTGGTTATAAACAATGGATAGACAAAAACAGAATGGTAAAGCAAATAACACGAGCAATTGTTAACCCAGTTCGGTGCAACTCACCTACGTCTGGGGGCTACCAAGCCAGGAAGGAAATTCACTATAATAGAATTAGTTCAAAGACTATCCGTACACTTCAACAAGTTACAGTCTTTCTCACCTAATCTCTACCCGTGCAATTTCTACCTAAGCACTCTTAGATATGAGAACCCACTCACTTCCCTTACAATCACACACCCGTGATTTTAAACAATAATCCCTTGTGAAAAGAAAATACTTTTCAATTACAAACTCTTGATTTTACTTGATAGTTTCAATCAAGAAGATACACTCTTGATCTTGCTTCAAAGCTTTGATCAAGAAGACAAATCAGTCCAATTCAATCATCAATGGATGCCTTGAATGACCTACAGACACAAACCCTAGCTCTCTCTCTAAATTTCGCTCAGTCTTGGTTGTGTATTCAAACAGGTTTTCTGAGTCCCTTTTTATAGAAACATTGGACATCTTGAAAACCCTAAATATATTTTCCAATCAAATCTTTTTATAACAGCTGTATAGATCTTCCTGGAAAATAAGTAAATCTGGTTGAAATCCCTGATAGAATGCGCCAGCTAGCCATATCTTCAATCAACCAATGATTGCCATTAATTGTGCAATCACAAAACACCAGACATTCATACTGAATGTTCTGTGTACAGGATGTCATGACATCGGGTCTGACATCTGGAAAAAATCCTGCATAATCCAATTTCCTTTTATAGCAGGTACAACTATATCAGATACCATGACATTGTGTATGTCATCTGAAACAATTCTGCATGAACATGTCTTCCATATAAGCTCCAGCAGGTACAACCAATATCAGAAGCCTTGTCAATGTATGTGGCATTCTGAAACAATCCTGCTTGCATATGTTCTTTAACTCCAGCAGGTGCATAGGATATCTTATGTTAAGACATCACACATGACATCTTGTGAACACTCTTAGTTTTACCAAAATTGTTGCCAACACTTAGAATCAACAAACTCCCCCTTTGGCAAATTTTGGCTAAAACATATATCTGTCCTTTTTGTTCACAAGGTAAACTATCAGCAGTTAAACCACATAACAGTAGTTTAATCAACAGCAGAAGCAAAACAATTACTAGCTATGGCTACTAGTAATACACACATGCACAAGGGTACTTCTCCTCCCCCTAAATCTGTGCAACAACAACAGAATTACTAGTTATGGATGCAACTAGTAAGACACACAAATGCACAATGCACAAGGGTACTTCTTCTCCCCCTAAATCTGTGCATTCACCAAAAAACAGCTACTGTAACTCCAGCACCTGTACTAGCCAGAATGTCATACTGACATCTGCTTCAACATCAACACCTGTGCACCATATCAATAATAGTTGTCCTTCTGATCAGCCACATCCAACTTCCATATCAAGCACTTCTCCCCCTTTTTAGTCAAAATTGACCAAAGGTGACCAATCAGACAAAATAAATGTCTATTAGTCTAGCAGAGAAAGTTAAAACTGATGTTATAACATTAAGCATGTTAACACAGAATATTCAGGAAGTACACAACATCATTATACACAGCAGAAAGCTGAGATAATGAACAAATTCAAGGAAATCATTAAGAGCCCTAAATATTACATAACAGGGATCAAAAGGACTGCCACAAAATACAAAAACAGAAAGAACATCAGCTTTCCAAACAGCAGCCCAGCTTCCACCACACCTCCCAGTCTTCAATACAGGCAGGAACCATTAATCAGAAGAAGAAGTATCTCCTTCACCTTCATCTTCATCTTCAGCTACACCTTCAGAGTCTTCTGAGCTTTCAGAACAGGATTGGGGTCTTGTATTTGAGTCCTTTCCAGCCTTTTCTATGTCTTCCCTTTCCAGGCTACAGATGAGAACTTCTAAAGCTTCCTTTTTGGCCTTGGCCACCCTTATACCATTTTCCAATTCTTTGCAAGTCTCTTTTAGTTGGTCAATCAGACTTCCTTTGGATGCAGACTCCCTTCTGGAAGATGTCATGACATCATTGACATGACTTCCCTCAAACAGCTTGTAATGGATGGACAAAGGCGATTTTCTCCTGCTTGGGATGTCACTTGTGCTCAAAATCCCTGGTTGTTGGCTCAGGATAATGCCACAAATAAGGGAGGGAAAGGCAATGGGTAACTTCACAACATTTGTAGAAGCATGTCTAATGGTTTGTTCAAATATGAACTTGCCAAAATCATAGTTAACCCTTGTTCAAGATGGCATATTTAGCTGAGCCACTTAGCTGAGCCAATCTTGTGCAAGATGGCATATTTAACACTGAGCTTTCCAGCTGATAAGTGATTTCTACTAGGCCATTCCTTAACTTGGCCAGCTGTGATAGCTCTACAGACCTCATTGTCTGTGGTTTCTAGGTCTACTCCTCCATCCATTCCTCTTCCTAGGAACTTGTTGATGACACTTGGGGAGAATTTTACACATTTGCCTCTTACAAATACCTGGAAAAACTCCCTGCTGTTCTTATCATGAATATCCTCAGGGATATTAACAATAAACTCTTTAATCAGCCCCTCATAGCATTGGGGTAGGGTTACCACAGTCTTCATTAGTCCAGCATTTTTGATCAGCTCAATTACCTCCTTTACCTCTACAGCTTCTTGCCCAAGTTCTCTTTCAATCGCTACTCTTCTCTGAATGACATATTTCCACTTTGCTGCTCCATCTTCCAAATGAAAGGAGATATTATCTAGATGGACAGCAGCAGCCTTGCCAGGAGATTTCTGAACAGCCTGCCTTTTTGCAGGGGAGATGTCTGGGACATCGTCTTTAACATCCTCCTCAGAATCAGAGCTGTGTCTTTCTTTTCTTTTTCCAACCTCAACCTTGCTCCAGGGTTTTGAGGGTCCTACTCATGCAGTCTTTTTCACTCTAGAAGCTCTCATTTTAGCCATACTTTTCCCTTTCTTAGTTCTCAGTTTCTCAGCTATGCTAGGTTTAACCAGATGAACCAAAGGATCATCTTCTCCTTCAGTGCTTTCTTCCTCCAGATCAATAATCTTTTCTTGAGGCACATTTTGTTTCTTGCTAGGTAGGGTTTTACCTAGAGAGCAAAGCCCTTCAGCAGCCACCTCTTTTTCTGATCTAGATGAATCATCATCTGTATCAGCATGGGGTTCTCTCTCAGGAGAGGGTTCCCTTCTGGACAGAGGGGTAGAGACCCCTTCAACTTTATGTCCTTCACTCAGTATTCTAGTAACCAGTCTCCTTATAGCGCGATCAGTGTAATACATGTCTTTAGGAAGAGAGGAGTTACCAGAGGTATTACCTTGCTTATTTCCAGCATCGGAGGAGGTACCTGTGGTGTCGCCCGGTATCATGCATAGAGGAGTGACGTCCATAACGTCTTCATCTACAAACTCCATGGATGAAGTCTTTGCATGTTTGGAGGATTTGGAACCAGATGACGATGGATGTTGAGACATGCTATAGGACTTTTGAGGAAGGTTTCTTTGCCCTAGCTGAGCTTTTCTTAGAAGTTGAATGGGAATGGCAGTTGCTGAGTTTAGGTAGCGTGTGCTAAGGGAATAGATACTGTTTTCAAAGCTTGGGAATGATTTATTATTAATGTGGCTCTTTCTTTTAAAATGGCAGACATTATTTTTATTTCTTTTATTTTTTCTTTTTAATTGCCATAATTTCTCAAGAGTCCAAATCCCTAATTTCCCTTCCTCATATTCAATTTTACCCAAATTCCTTGCAAGCTTGTCTGCTAGTTCTAGTCCAAACTCTTGACTTCTGAATTTGTCTTTCACAAATTTCCTAATGGAGTGACAATAGCTAGAACAGTATTTTGTCCATCTGTGTTGAATCTGATTTTTGGACCTGGCTTCAACATTCAGGAAGTCATAATACAATGTTATGACATCATGTGTAACATTGTTTGCAACCAGTAAAAGGTTCATCCAACCCAGTTGAGCCCAAGTGTTATCATCTTCTATACCTTTCACAGGAGTCACCCAAATCTTCTCCATATTGTCCTTGGTCTTTTTGCACAGAGTCCTTTGTGGCTTAGTCCCAACAGTTCCATTCTCCCTGTGACTGGTCAAATGTCCACCTGTTTGGTATACCCTCTCAGTTTTTTGAGCCATCATAACCTTTTCTCCTCTGGACTTCTGGTGTGACATCTTTGTGTGACATTTTCCCCAGCCTTGTTTTTCATCACTCTTGAGGGCATCTGTACTCACCCAATACTTTAAGGGACAATCCAATTGAGAGCTCCATATGTAGCAATTGTCTTTGGTCCTGATTCCTCTCATAATTACTTCACTCTTTATGTCAAGGATTAGGCATTCAGTTTTGGTGAAGTTAACATTCAGACCTTGATCACACAGTTGGCTAATGCTTATGAGGTTTGCAGTTAGTCCTTTGACTAGTAGAACCTTGTCAAGTCTAGGTACTCCAAGGCAATCAAGTTTACCTGTTCCCTTGATTTCACCTTTTGCTCCATCTCCAAAGGTTACATGACTTATAGTATGTTGATACAGATCAGTTAGCAGGTCTTGGTTCCCAGTCATGTGTCTGGAGCATCCACTGTCAAAGTACCATTCTTCTTTGGCTGAGATTCTGAGGGGACTGTGAGCTATCAGACTTGTAACCTTAGTTTTGGGGACCCATTGCTTCTTGATGATAGGCATGTGATGTTTGGGTCTGAATTGATGGTGATCCTGATGATGAGCAGACCTAGGATAGCCATACAGTTTATAGTAGAATGGCTTTAGATGACCAAATTTCCCACAGTAATGGCATCTCCATCTTTGTTGTTTTCCTTTCAACTATTTTCTCCTTTGGTGCTGTGACATATTATGTGACATCACAGGTTTTTGAATGCACCTAAGTTTGGCTTGAGGTTTGACACCAGTGTCACTGCTCTCAGGTTTTGAGTTATTATACCCAATGCCATATTTGTCTCCTGTTATTTGTCCAATTTGAAGAATCTTGTCTAAGGAGTCAGACCCATTGCTTAACATTCTTACATACTTGGTCATCTCTTCTAATTTAGAATTTTGAAACATGACTTCAGTCTTCAATTTTGAGATGATTTTTGCATGGTCTGCCTTCTCACTTTCCAGCTGTGCTATCTTCTGATTTTCAGCTTGTGGATTTTTGTCTAGCTTGGCATTCAGAACCACTGCTTCTGTTTGTAACTTGGAGATGGTTTCCAAGTATTCTATCTTCTTGTTCTCAAGTTGAGTAATTTCCTTCTTCTGGCTATCAACCTGTTTGCACAGCTCTACACTTTTGTGACACAACTTTCTGTAGGTAGATGCTAATTCTTCAAACGTTACTTCATCATCACTTGAGTCTTCATCAGACCCCCATCTTCCTGTCAGAGCAGTCACAATATTTGCAGCCTCTTCAGTATCACTCTCATCAAACCATGTGGCAACAAGACTCATCTTCTGTTTCTGGAGGTAGGTTCCACATTCAGTCCTGATGTGTCCATACCCATCACATTCATAGCACTGAACCTCTTTTCCTTCTTTGAGCTTCTCATCTGTTCTTGCTTTTCTTCCAGCATTGTTGGATGTACTGATGTCAGATGAGATGTTCTTGACATTTGCCTTTGATCTTACATCCATCTTTTCCAACAGTTTATTGAACTGCCTTCCCAACATAGCTACTTTATTGACAAGAACTTCATCACCCTCCTGACTCTTACCCTCTTCTGTGTTTGATATGAAGGCAATGCTCTTTGTTTTCCTTTCAACACCATCATTCAACCCTAACTCAAAGGTTTGGAGGGAACCAATTAGCTCATCTACCCTCATGTTGGAGATGTCTTGAGACTCTTCTATGGCAGTTACCTTCATTGCAAATCTCTTAGGGAGTGATTTAAGTATTTTTCTCACCAACTTTTCATCTGTCATCTTCTCTCCCAGGGCTCCTGAAGCATTAGCAATCTCAAGGATTCTCATGTGAAATTCATGAATATTTTCATCTTCTTTCATCCTTACGTTTTCAAACTTGGAGGTGAGCAGCTGAAGTCTAGACATCTTTACCCTAGAGGTGTCTTCATGAGTGACCTTGAGAATGTCCCAAGCATCACTGGCCACTTCACAGTTATTTACCAGCCTGAAAATATTCTTGTCTACCCCATTCAATATTGCATTCAAGGATTTAGAGTTTCCAAGAGCAAGATCATCCTCCTCCTTGGACCATTGTTCTTCAGGCTTCTTCTCAGTGATGGCTTCTCCTTCTTTAGTAATGACAGGATGCACCCAATCTGTTAGCACAACTTTCCAAGCCTTGTTATCAAGGGATTTCAGAAACGCTACCATTCTAGGTTTCCAATAGTCATAGTTAGAACCATCCAAAATTGGTGGCTTATGAACATATCCTCCATCTCTCTCCATTGTACCAGAAAGTATTGCCCCTAGATCTCACCCAGAACCAGAGCAGGATGCCTGCTCTGATACCAATTGAAATTCTGGTATCAGATATAAGATGTCGAAGGTAATGTTACGACACTGATATATGGTTATAAACAATGGATAGACAAAAACAGAATGGTAAAGCAAATAACACGAGCAATTGTTAACCCAGTTCGGTGCAACTCACCTACGTCTGGGGGCTACCAAGCCAGGAAAGAAATTCACTATAATAGAATTAGTTCAAAGACTATCCGTACACTTCAACAAGTTACAGTCTTTCTCACCTAATCTCTACCCGTGCAATTTCTACCTAAGCACTCTTAGATATGAGAACCCACTCACTTCCCTTACAATCACACACCCGTGATTTTAAACAACAATCCCTTGTGAAAAGAAAATACTTTTCAATTACAAACTCTTGATTTTACTTCACAGTTTCAATCAAGAAGACACACTCTTGATCTTGCTTCAAAGCTTTGATCAAGAAGACAAATCAGTCCAATTCAATCATCAATGGATGACTTGAATGACCTACAGACACAAACCCTAGCTCTCTCTCTAAATTTCGCTCAGTCTTGGTTGTGTATTCAAACAGGTTTTCTGAGTCCCTTTTTATAGAAACATTGGACATCTTGAAAACCCTAAATATATTTTCCAATCAAATCTTTTTATAGCAGCTGTATAGATCTTCCTGGAAAATAAGTATATCTGGTTGAAATCCCTGATAGAATGCGCCAGCTAGCCATATCTTCAATCAACCAATGATTGCCATTAATTGTGCAATCACAAGACACCAGACATTCATACTGAATGTTCTGTGTACAGGATGTCATGACATCGGGTCTGACATCTGGAAAAAAATCCTGCATAATCCAATTTCCTTTTATAGCAGGTACAACTATATCAGATACCATGACATTGTGTATGTCATCTGAAACAATTCTGCATGAACATGTCTTCCATATAAGCTCCAGCAGGTACAACCAATATCAGAAGCCTTGTCAATGTATGTGGCATTCTGAAACAATCCTGCTTGCATATGTTCTTTAACTCCAGCAGGTACATAGGATATCTTATGTTAAGACATCACACATGACATTGTGAACACTCTTAGTTTTACCAAAATTGTTGCCAACACTTAGAATCAACACCAATGAAGATGGAAAAGGTCCCATGAAATCTATACCCCAAACGTCAAATAGTTCTACTTCTTGAATGTTCTTCAAAGGAATTTCGTCACGTCTTGAGATGTTTCCAACGCGTTGGCACCGGTCACATCGGACAATATAAGCATGGACATCACGCCATAATGTCGGCCAATAGAGACCAACTTGAAGGATCTTAGCGTATGTCTTGGATATGCTTGAATGTCCACTATAAGGTGAAGAATGACAATGTTCTATGATGTTTCTGACTTCTTCTTCTGGGACACAACGTCAAAATATGTTATCAATTCCTCTTTTGAAAAGGAGTGGTTCGTCCCAATAGAAGTGTCTTATATCCTTAAAGAACTTCTTCTTCTATTGATAGTTGAGGTCAGGTGGTATGATATCAGCGGCTAGATAGTTCACAAAATTAGCGTACCATGGTACTTTGCTAATTTCTGAAATCGTCCCAAGGTTGTCTCTGTCAGGTTCAAGGGGAGTGGTATCTATCTTAGCTACTAGTCTGTCATAAGTGAAGTCATCATTTATGGGTAAATGATCTGGCTTTAAATGCTCTAATCTGGAAAGATGGTCAGCAACTACGTTTTCTGTTCCTTTTTTGTCTCTAATGTCTAAATCAAATTCCTGTAGCAAAAGGATCCACCTGAGTAATCTAGGTTTTGCATCCTTTTTGCTCAGAAGGTAACGGATAGCTGCATGGTTTGTATAGACTATAATCTTAGATCTTACAAGATAAGACCTAAATTTATCGATTGTGAAGACTACAGCTAGGAGTTCCTTTTCAGTTGTTGTATAATTTAATTGAGCGGCGTCTAGGGTTCTACTAGCGTAATATATTACGTGTAGTTTCTTATCTTTTCTCTGCCCTAAAACAGCTCCTATAGCGAAATCGCTAACATCACACATTATTTCGAAGGGTTTAGTCCAATCTGGGGTTTGTAGAATGGGTGCTGAGATTAACGTTTGTTTTAACTGGTTAAAGGCTTTGATGCATTTCTTATCGAAAATGAATTCGATGTCTTTCATCAGAAGGCCGGTCAAGGGTTTTGTTATTTTAGAGAAGTCTTTTATAAAGCGTCAGTAGAAATCGACGTGTCCAAGGAAACTACAGACTTATCTAACTGCCTTAGGAGGGTTAAGGTTTTCTATAACTTCTATTTTTGCTTTATCGACCTCGATACCTCTTTTAGATATTATGTGTCCTAATATTATGCCTTCTTTGACCATAAAGTGGCATTTCTCCTAGTTTAACACTAGGTTAACTTCTACGCATCTCTCTAGGATTTTCTCAAGGTTAATAAGGAAGTCTTCAAAGTCTAATCCACACATCGAGAAGTCGTACATGAATACTTCCATGATTCCGTTGAGATAATCTGCGAAGATTGACATCATACAACGTTGGAAAGTAGCTGGCGCATTACAGAGTCCAAACGGCATTCGTCTGTAAGCAAACGTTCTGTAGGGACAAGTAAAGGTTGTTTTCTCATGATCCTCGGGGTGAATGGGTATTTGGAAAAATCCAGAATATCCATCAAGATAACAAAAGTAAGAGTGTCTGGCAAGACGCTCCAGCATTTGATCTATGAATAGAAGGGGGAAATGGTTTTTCCTAGTTGCCTTATTGAGCTTCCTATAATCTATGCACATACGCCACCCGCCTTCTATGCGTTTAGCGACATGCTCTCCCTTTTCGTTCTGCACGACTGTGATGCCTCCCTTCTTGGGTACCACATGTACAGGACTTACCCATTTACTATTAGAGATCTGATAGATTATACCAACTTCCAGTAGTTTAAGGACTTCCTTCTTCACCACCTCGCTCATTACAGGGTTAATTCGCCTCTGATGTTCTCTGGTAGGTTTTTAATCCTCCTCTAGTGAGATCCGATGCATACACACGGATGGGATAATACCTTTTAAATCAGAGATGTTGTACCCTAAGGCAGAGGGGTATTTTCTTAAAATGTTCAAGAGTCGATTCGTCTCGTCTTGGTTTAAGGTGGCACTAACTATTACTGGGCGGTTCATTTCTTCATCTAGGAACTCATATCTCATGTTCTCGGGTAGTTCCTTAAGTTCTTGGGCTGGTTTTTGAGAATTAGGTGAAGGGTCTGGAGTAAGATCCAGACATTCGTTAGTGAGAGGTTCTGTTTCCTCTAACTCGTCATCCTTTTCATCCGGGTTTGAAAATGGTTCGACCTTAGGTTCTCCCTGATCAAATTCTCTTATGCACTCATCTATGATATCGATCGCATAACATGCGTCTCCTAGAATTGGTGCCATCAGGAATTTCGAAAGAATGAACTCGATCTTTTCGTCCCCTACTTCGAAGGTTAATTTCCCTCTTTTGACATCTATTATAGCTCCGGCTGTTGATAAGAATGGTCTACCTAAAAGGATAGGGATATCCTCGTCTTTTTTGATATCCATGACCATAAAGTCTGTTGGGATATAAAGTTGACCGATCCTAACTGGGATGTCTTCTAAAATGCCTACAAAATTCTTAACAGATCTATCGGCTAATTGTAGGGACATCTTAGTTGGTTATAATTCTCCTAGGTTTAATCTCTTACATACAGCTAAGGGCATCAAACTTACACTAGCGCCTAAGTCTAGGAAAGCTTTGTCGATCACATGGTTTCCTAAAATGCAAGGTATAGAAAAACTACCAGGGTCTTTCTCCTTCTTTGCAAGTTTATCCTCAGAAATGAAGTTGCATTCTAAGGGTTTTGGATCGTCGAGCCTACGCTTGTTAGTTAAGATGTCTTTGAGAAATTTGGCGTAAGACGGAATTTGGGTGATAGCTTCTGTGAAAGGTATCTCTACATGAAGCATTTCTATCACTTTTATAAATTTTTGATATTGGTTATTGACTTTGGTTTGTTTAAGTCTTTGCGGATATGGGATTTGTGGTTTGTACGGGGGTGGTGGTTTGTAAGTTTTATCCTTGGCTTCACCTTCTTGGTTGGTTTGTTTCTTAGGTTCCTCTAGTTCCTCTTCTTGGTTGGTAGGCACATTCTCTTTAGAAGATTTTGACTCGCTCATTGCTGGATTCTGAGGCCCTTCGTAACGAGATAGTGTTAGCTTGCCCTCGAGGGTTTGGTTGAGGTTGTCCAGGAAATTGGCCTCCAAGTGTAGTTTGTGGGGCTTGGTTTTGTGCTACCTGTGAGATCTGGGTTTTAAGCATCTTGTTGTGAGTGATTATCTGATCAACTTTGGTTCCTAATTGCGTTATAAGTTCGTTTACGTGAATGTTTTGGTTTTGGAATTCTTTATTTTGCTGAGTCTGGCCCGATATAAAGCTTTCCATGATCTTCTCAAGGTTAGACTTCTGGGGCACAACTTGCATAGGTTGGTTTGGTTTTTGGGCTTGATAACCTTGCGGTCTCTGAGGTGCATTATTTTGGACAGGGTTCTGGTTTCTATAAGAGAAATTTGGATGATTCTTCCATCCGGGGTTGTAAGTGTTTGAAAACGGGTTACCTTGGGCGTAATTCACTTGGTCGGTATTTAGCTCGTTTAAAAGGTTATTGTAGTACCTCAAATTTGCACCCCTCATCTGTATATACATTTCATTTTTTAGGTCATTAACATCACATTAACATTGCATTGTCATTGCATAGTCCATCACATGTCATCAGGCAAGACTGGTCAGGAGATTCAACTGTGCAAGGCAACAAGAGCATTTGTCATGAGATCAAAGCCCTAGGGTGGTTCCATTGAGTTCACATGACCCAAGGGATCATTGGGAAGTAGTTTGGCCAAGTGTTGAAGGCTCAGAACTCATCAGTCAAGGTGCAAATCATCTAAGGCCCACAAAAGTCAACATAAGTCAACTGCAAAGTCAACTGTGGATTTGAAGGTGGGAAGTGGTTAGAGATGCCTCATTCATGTGCAAACAAGTCTTATTTGACATTTCAAACATCAACATTGAAGAATTTGAAGTCAGATCAAGATTTTCCAAAAATAGCAAGTGACCTGTAATTTGAACTTTCCAAAAATGGAAAGGTTTTAGACCAACTTCAACTCAGGATTACATCATCAAGAAAGCTTCAAATGAATTTTTGTCCAACATGAAAGTTGACGATATTTCTCTCCCATTTCCAAAAAGTCCAAGATCATGAATTTCTCATGTGTGGTTGAGGAGTTATGGTCCAATCATGGCAAAGTGTGTTCAAAAGTTCAAATGAGCATAACTTTCAAACCAAAACTCCAAAATGAGTGGTTCTTTTTGCATTTTGATCCTTATAACATGTATTTTCCAAGCATACCATCATTTGACATGAATTTCATTTGCATGGCCTTTGGTTTATTCATGAAGTTTTTGGAAGAAAATTGCATAACATCTTTTTGATTGGTCATGAGCATACAAGACCAATTCACAAGTGTGCATGGACTCATTTTAAGGCATTTTGGGCCAGAAATATGCACTGTTCACGTGCATGGGGTGCATGAAGTGAAAAAAATCATTTTTGCACAAACACCTTCCAACTTGCTAATCACCTTTGGCTTTGGCTTAAACATGATCTAAATATGATTAGTAGGAGGTATATATACTTAACCCTAACTGTTTTCATCATTAACACATTTTCAGATCTAGAATCACAAAATTCTCAAAACTTTTCTCTCAAACTTTTTTCCAAATTCTTCAACAAGAACACTTCCTATTGATCAATTCATCATCCTGAAGCATTGTTGAGAAGATTTGAACGTGAATTCAAGGCAAATCGTGGCACTTTTGTTCAGATTCAAAGCTTGGAGGTTCCATGGTGATTCCAAAATTTGCTGGATTCAGTTGTGTTTGAGCTTCAAATTCATCATCTAGCACTTCAATAAGCATTGTGGAAAGGAATTAAGTCATTGCAAGGCTTGGAAGCACGCGAATCCAGTTCTGCTCATCAAGAAGGTGAGTTTTCGGGCTCTTTAATTTTGAAATCCATGGCCATATTATTGTAGATCTAAGCATGCTGATGAATTTGAGCTTTGAATCATGTGATTTGGTGCACTATACGCAAAGATATGTTCAATTGAAGTTTTGATGTTAATCTTTCTTTTCTTCGATTTGGCTTGGATATGTTGTTTTTGCATGATTTGTTTGTAAATCCTTGATGTATGTGTGATGATGAACCGATTGCTATGCTCATTTTTCATTTCTGGAACATTTTTTTGAGATCTGGAAAATCGTATGAAGATCTTCATGATCTTCATCCTCCATGCATGAAGTTCATGCATTCCCAGATTTGGCGACGGTTTCGCTACAGTTTAGCTAGGAAAATTCAAATTAGCTACGAAATTCATACGCTGCATGACTTAGGGTTCAATGCCAAAACGCCAGCGTTTTGGAAGCGCGCGTTTGAGGATTCAAAATCGTCCCTGGTTCGATACCGGGCGAAGTCACTTTCCAATTGCCTTGCATTTTTCTACTTTTCCTTCACATTTTCATACCTTGGCTCCATTTTCATTTTTCAAAATTTCTCCAAGCTTCAAAAAATCATTTAAAAATGAAAACTAATCCAATTGATCTCCAATTTTTTGCATTGTGTTCCTCATATTGTCTAGTTTTTTTATGATTATTGAATTGCAAGTTGTGCCTGATTAAAAAATTGATTTGTCCTAGGGTGATTGAACATGTGTCCATTTGTGCTATTGCCTTATTCATTTGATCATAAAATGCTTGTTTCTTATCCAATACTTCTGAAATTTTGTGTGTGATTTCTAGACATGTTGAGTGATATTTTGGCTTTGGTTTGAGATTTTTCCCATGCTCCTATTCTGTTTTATGCTCATGCTAACTTGGTGTGACAATTTGGGTCACACATTTGGTTGCCTGTCTTATGCTATGTGATTCCCAAGCCTAATGATGTCCAATGCCTCTGACTTTTTGTGTGATGACCATGCTATATGTCTTGTGTACTCATGAATTTTGCCAAGATTATTTGAGTCATTTTTGATTTAATGTGCATTTGTTTCTTCTGATGTCTCAATGTGATCACCATTTGCATACCTTGCCATGTTTTGCTCATGAAATGAATATGATTAATGATTTTGATATGGGACTTTTTGAGGCTTGTTCTTGATTGGATAAGGATGATTCATGTTAAATTTGAAGTTCTGTTTTAACTTGTTGACCCTCTTTTGGCCCTAGGCTCTGACCTAGTGGTTTGGACTCACTGTTTGGATTGTGGATTTCAGGTTAAGATGCCCATTGCCATGATTGGAGTAGCTCATTCATTTGAGTTTGATTAATTGGTTGATGTTGGCTAACATTGTGTTGTTTTGTAGGCCTTGAGAACAAATTCACTTAGGCTTGTGCCTTGCTCATTGTTGCTTTGATGCTTTGTCTACCTGTCTGACTGCTGATGACTGTTGTCTGTTTGTTTGAATTGTGAACTGATTGGTTTAGATTTTTTTCAGGTACCTTAATAGCTATAACTCATTGCTTGAGTTGCTTAGCTTGGCTTGTGGTTTGCTTACCACCTAGGTATAACTCTCTGACTTCATGTAGTCTGGAAGACCTGTCCTGTTACGTGGACATGCACCTGTCTGAAGACCTCCTTAAGAGGCAATGCTTGTGTTTGCTTATCTTTGTGCCCTGTACATACAAAGACCTCCTAAGTGAAGAGACATTGGCAGATACAAGGGATGTACAATCCATCCCCTGCTAGTCATGTTGTGTCATTCATCCTGCTCACACCATTGTGTTGATGCACTTTGAATCAAAACCCAAGATCCAGTTGTGTCAGTCATGTGGAGTAGAGTCCCACATTCTGGACTCCCACACTTTCATTTGTCAGAAGCTCTCCCAGGCCAGAGATAAGAGCTGTGAGGTCTTACCCTCACTTCCTATTTCATCTGCTTCACCCTAACTCTCAATGTTAGGGTTAAGAGCTAATCACACCCTTTTCCAGTGGCTTGTTTGTTGAGGTTGACATGACCCCTTGACTAAAGCCTAGCCTTGTGTGAGCCTTCTGATTGCATATAGTGTGTGCTAATTGCTACTTGTGCTTTTGCTTGATTGTGCTGTTTAGGATAGCTTGCTTCCTGTGCAAGTTAGAATAGAAACCTTAACCTAGGACCATGGTGGTTTTGCATGATAACTATTAGGCTCGAGTCAGTCTCCCTTCTAGTTGTCATTTCCCAGTCTCTGGCTAAGATAGAAGTTCTTTCCCTGCGTAGGGGAACTACGTCGCCCTGATCCTCATAACAGATGAGGTACGTAGGCAGGAGATGAGCTGATCTCTCCGGGCGCCCTTTGTCTTTTTCAACCCCTTTTGTGTGCGTTTGGAGTCTGACGTAAGTCCAGCGATTGGCAGTTGGTTTCCTGTGTCCAGTTTGCTTGTTGGAGTCTGACGTAAGTCCAGCGATTGGCAGTCGGTTTCCTGTGTGGGTTTTGTTTGGCGTGCGTTGGCCGAGCTACGAGTGCTCTGATTCTTCTCCGGTCAGAGAAGATACGTATGCATAGGATGCGACATCCTAGCGAGCATGTTTCCCCTGTCCCGAACTACGTCGACTCTGATGTCTGTGCCTGACAGACTACGTAGGCCCAGGATGCGATATCCTGCCGAGTCCTTTTCTTCCGTCCTTTCTGTGTTCTCCTTCCAGCCTTGTGTGGTGTTTGAGCAGTTTTTAGCAACCTTATCCTTTCTTTTGTGCGTGGATCCCGTCGAGTACGACGGATGCGTAGGGGTGCTAATACCTTCCCTTCGCATAACCGACTCCCGGTCCCATCTCTCTTTGGTCGCGAGACCATGTCTTTTCCAGGTTTACTTCGAGCGTTTCCTTTCCCTCTTTTGGGATAAATAACGCACGGTGGCGGCTCTGTTGTTTCGTTTTTCCCGCCGATTTTTCGCGTAATGCGACAGCTGGCGACTCTGCTGGGGAAAAGAGAAGTTGACCTCTTGCTGGTCCATCTTCCCTAAGCGAGTCTCTCCTAGCGCTCTCTAGGGTAGGGTTTGGTTGCTTTTGCTGTTTTCATTTATTGCATTTATTTGCTTATTGTTTGCATTTATGTTTGCATTTATGTTTGCATTCATCATATGTTTCGTCTGTGCTGGCTGTGCTGTGTTTGTCTCTCTGTTGGGGTGGGAGTTACATGAGGTAAAAGGCCCAATACCCAGGCTATGAGTGAACTCTAGGATACCTAGGAATAGAGTGATTCTTGGGAAGCGGGTGGTATTGCGCCACTTAACGGAACTTGATATCACGAGCAGTTCAGATCCTGATGGGGTATTATCGGTGCATACATCTGGTGTGTACATGATGATATTCTATGAAAGGGTTGTTTATCCTGTGTTTCTCTCGACCTTACCCTGGCCTAGATTACACCCGTGAGTGGGGAGGGAATGATCATTATTACAGGTACCGTTGGTGACTTGTTGGTGACTCTCGGTCCTGTTGGTGACTTGGTTCTACAGATTGGGTCTCAGATTTTTTTTGGGTCTCAGATGACTTTGTGGTTCCGAATTCAAGCCGAAGCTTTGATCATGTGCTCCGTGATACACAGTCAGTCAGTCGTGTTTGCATCATTTGCATCATAGCATGTTTATTTTCAAAAAATAATGCAAAAAAAAATGAAAAAACAAAGAAAAAAGAAAAAGAAAAGAAAGAGCTAATCTCTTCATGCATATCATTTCTCAGGTTCATTCAGGAGTCTGTTCATTGTGAGAGATGGCAACCGTCCCAGTGTTGAAGCGGAAGACTTACACCTACAGTTTTCACCGTGAGCCTTTGACGTCTTTGATCGAGTTGAGCAACTTGGTGACCGGCGGTAATCAGAAGGTGTTTGCCGATCAGTATGGGGATTTGTTGACACTGTTAAAGATGGTGGTAGATCCAGTACCGTTGCAGTCTCTTCTATAGTTTTACGACCCAGAGCTCCGATGTTTCACCTTCCAGGATTATCAGTTAGCGCCCACTCTTGAAGAGTACTCTATCCTGCTGAATGTCCCGATCAGATATCAGGTTCCTTTCTTGGATGTTCCAGAGGAGGTTGATTTCAAAGTTGTTGCCAGGGCTCTCCATTTGGGTATCAAGGAAGTGAGTGACAATTGGAAGTCGAGCGGTGATGTGGTAGGGTTGCCTTTGAAGTACTTGTTGAGGATAGCCAAAGAAGAAGCAAAGAGGGGAAATGGGGAAGCTTTTCATGCTCAGTTAGCTATCATGATCTATGGGATTGTCCTGTTCCCGAGTATGCCCAACTTTGTGGACTATGCTGCTGTCATTATTTTCCTTGGAGGAAACCCGGTGCCTACTTTATTAGCTGACACTTACTATGCTATTCACAGTAGGCATGTTAAGGGTGGAGCTATCAGATTTGTCTCCCATTGCTACTCAGATGGTTCTTGTCTCTCTTGCCAGTCAGTGGACCTTTTGTGGATGCTCAGAGCACTCATAAGTGGACTCAGAGGATTATGTCTCTTACCTCTTATGATATCAGGTGGCAATCTTACCGGATGGATGTGCGTAATGTCATCATGAGTTGTGGAGAGTTTCGTAATGTGCCACTTATAGGGACTAAGGGTTGCATCAATTACAACCCGGTTCTTTCTCTTCGCCAGTTGGGGTTTGTGATGAATGGAAGACCACTAGATGCTGAGATAGCTGAAAGTGTGTATTTTGAGAAGCGGAGTGACCCTGCTAGATTGGAGCAAGTAGGAAGAGCTTGGAAGACCATTGGTGTCAAGGATGGAGCTGTTCTGGGGAAGAAGTTTGCAGTAGCTATGCCTGATTACCTGGATTGGGTGAAGAAGAGAGTTGAGACTTTGTTGTTGCCCTATGATAGGA
Organism: Lathyrus oleraceus; assembly: GCF_024323335.1. Lineage (NCBI taxonomy): Eukaryota > Viridiplantae > Streptophyta > Magnoliopsida > Fabales > Fabaceae > Lathyrus > Lathyrus oleraceus. Next base: position 427,164,330 of record NC_066585.1, on the reverse strand, counting down.
TGGAGCCCTTGCAAGAGCAACCACCTTTGATCCTTGCTGAGAGTGTACCTGTTGAGCAGTACAAGCAAGCCTTGATGGAGAATCGCCGGTTGAAGGAGAAGGAACAAGACACCCAGATGGAGCTTTACAGAACCAAAGCTGACAAGTTGAATTTGGCTCATCAACTCAAGGACATGCAGGGTGAAGATATTGCTAGATTGAAGAGCAAGAAGAGGTCCTATGAGGAGATGGAGACCCTGTTGAATGCAGAATACCGGGAGTGCTTGAGGTTGAAGAGAGCTGAAGCCAGTTATCAGAAGAAGATACGAGACCTGGAGAAGCAACTCAGAGACAAAGACATCCAACTGAAGAAGGAGGTAGACTTGAGACATGCATCAGAGAGCCAACTTGGAGGAGAAGTTGTGGAGCTCAGAAGACAACTGAAGGAGAAACTCACTCCTCTTCCAGAATGTTCAGAATGTGACCTGTTAATAAACCAGTGTCAGTATCTGAAGACTCTCATTTCGGGTGGACATCTTTCTTAGTTGTGTAGCTTTGATGTTTATGTTGAGAATCACCTCCAGGCTTGTTGGATGGGATTCATTGTTGTACTCTGATCAGTTGAACCTTTGTTGTATGATCCTTGTTGCTCACATCTATAGACGAGATTGTTGATGTTTCACCTTGTGCTCATTATCCTGTGTAGGTTACTGTTTTGTTGTTCGTATTGCAGGTTGCCATTTCTCGAAAGATGAATTAGGCTCTTGAATGCCTGAGAAATGAACATATCATGTGCATCATACGCATCATTAGCATCATACACACATCATTTTGCATTACAGGTGTTCCTGATCGAGGCTTCTCACTCTGGTTCCTGTTTTAGGCAGGATAGCTGATCAACGTCCGCACCGCTACTCAACGAGGTTGAATCAACAAAGGAATATGGACCAAGTTCAGGCAGAATTGGCTGAGATGAGGGCTAACATGGCCTAATTCATGACAATGATGCAAGGGGTCGCTCAAGGGCAAGAGGAGCTGCGTGCCTTAGCCCAGAGACAAGAAGCCGTGCTCCCACCTCCTGGTCGTGCTTCGCCAGTGGGTGCTATTGTGAATGATAACGTTGTTGCTGCTGCTCCCGTCAATGATTACGCCGTGGGTGATGATTTGAGGGGTATTTGGATCAATGGACAACCTCTTGCTGCAGAGACTGTTAATGCCAGGGCCACCCGTGCTCCCGTGCGCCATCCTGCTCCGCTGGTTGACAGGCAAGAGGACATGTTTACTCTCCTCAGTGAGGATGATGAAGTTGTGGGAAGAACTGACGAAAGAGATAGGAAAGTTGATGCCCTTGCAGAGAAGATCAGAGCCATGGAGTGTCAGAACTCTTTGGGTTTTGATGTCACCAATATGGGCCTGGTGGAAGGGTTGAGAATTCCCTACAAGTTCAAGGCGCCTTCTTTTGATAAATACAACGGTACTTCTTGTCCTCGCACCCATGTGCAGGCTTATTACAGAAAGATCTCTGCGTATACAGATGATGAAAAGATGTGGATGTATTTCTTCCAGGATAGCTTGTCTGGAGCTTCCTTGGACTGGTACATGGAGCTGAAACGAGAATCCATTTGTAGTTGGAGAGATTTGGGTGAGGCCTTCTTGAGGCAGTACAAACACAATATGGACATGGCGCCGAGCCGAACTCAGTTGCAGAGTCTATGTCAGAAGTCTGGAGAGAGATTCAAGGAGTACACCCAGAGATGGCGTGAGTTGGCTGCAAGAGTACAACCCCCTATGCTGGAGAGGGAATTGACCGACATGTTCATTGGGACATTGCAAGGCGTGTTCATGGACCGGATGGGAAGCTGCCCGTTCGGTAGTTTTTCAGATGTTGTGATCTGTGGGGAAAGGACAGAGAGCCTGATTAAAGCTGGGAAGATTCAGGATGCTGGTTCCTCATCTTCAAAGAAGCCATTTGCCGGGGCACCCCGTAGGAGGGAGGGTGAAACCAATGCTGTGCAACACAGGCGGAATGTGAACAGAGGGCAATATCGCCAGGTTGCTGCTGTAACTATTCCAGCACCTCAGCCACGTCAACAGCAACAACAGAGAGTTCAACAACCACCACCACAACAACAACAACAGCAACGTCCGTTTCAGCAGAGACAGAGAATGCCGGATCGACGTTTCGACCCGTTTCCGATGACCTACGCTGAATTGTTGCCCGAACTGCTCAGGTTGGGGTTTGTTGAATTGCGCACAATGGCTCCGTTGACAAAGTTACCACCTGGATATGATACCAACGTACGTTGTGATTTCCACTCTGGTGCACCGGGGCATCATATTGAGAACTGTCGGGCTTTTCATCATAAGGTCCAGGACTTGATTGACGCCAAAACAATCAACTTTGCTCCTGTTCCGAATGTTGTGAACAATCCTATGCCTCAGCATGGTGCACATAGGGTAAACAATGTGGAAGATGGAGAAGTTGTTGACCTGGTGGTCAGTGTTGACGAGATTCAGACTCCGTTGGTTGTTGTGAAGGATCGTCTGCTGAATGGGGGAGTGTTCCCGGGCTGTTATGGGGGCTGTTCAGATTGTGAAGGTTCAGAGAATAGTTGTGTACAGTTGAGGGCTGGTATCCAGAGATTGATTGATGAGGGTTGTCTACAGTTTAATCGGGCTGTGAAAGAACGTGGGGTGGTGTCAACTGTCACCATTTATTTCAAACCGTCCGAGGGACGTGGCCAGAGAACTGTTAGTGCTCCTATAACTATTGGTGCTCCTGTTACCATTTCTGCTCCAGTAACCGTCAGTGCTCCCACTACTATAGTTGCTTCGGGAAGAAGGGCTGTTGAGAATAGCAGGGTTGTGCCGTGGAAGTATGATAACGCTTATCGCAGTAATAGGAGGGCTGAAAGTTAGGCAAGGCCAGTTAATCAGTCTCCAGTGACGATTGGGTTGCCAAGTAGAGCTCCTATGACGGTGAGTCCTGTTGTGGACAATGTTGGGGGACCCGGAGGTTTTACAAGGAGTGGACGTCTGTTCGCACCATAACCTTTGAGAGACAACAATGCCGAGGATCTCGCCAAGGCAAAGGGTAAGCAAGCTGCGGTTGAGGAAGAACCCGTGCAGAAGGAAGCGCCTGAGGGGTCGTTTGAGAAAGACGTGGAGGAGTTCATGAAGATTATCAAAAAAAGTGACTACAAGATTGTAGATCAGCTGAATCAGACTCCGTCCAAGATTTCCATACTCTCTTTGTTGTTGTGCTCTGAGGCACACCGTAATGCCTTGTTGAAAATGTTGAATCTGGCTTACGTGCCCCAAGAGATTTCTGTCAATCAGTTGGAAGGGGTTATTGCTAACGTCAGTACCAGGCACGGTTTGGGGTTTACAGATTTGGACCTGACGCCTGAAGGTCGCAACCATAATAAGGCCCTGCATATAACTATGGAGTGTAAAGGCGCAGTGTTGCCGCACGTGTTAGTGGATACTGGCTCGTCTTTGAATGTGCTGCCTAAGAAGATTCTGACCAAGATTGATGTGGAAGGGGATGTCCTTACTCCGAGTGATCTTATTGTTCGTGCATTTGATGGATCCAAACGGTCTGTTTTTGGTGAAGTCACGTTGCCGGTGAAGGTTGGCCCGGAGGTATTTGATATTATCTTCTATGTGATGGACATCCAGCCAGCATATAGTTGCTTATTGGGGCGTCCCTGGATTCATGGGGCTGGGGCAGTTTTGTCAACTCTCCATCAGAAGCTGAAGTATGTCTGGAATGGTCAGATTGTGACTGTGTGCGGCGAGGAGGACATTCTGGTGAGTCATTTATCCTCTTTCAAGTATGTGGAGGTGGATGGCGAGATCCATGAGACTCTATGCCAGGCATTCGAGACTGTTTCTCTTGAAAGGGTGGCTTTTGCTGAGCAGAAGAAGCCAAGTGCCTCAACTGTGTCATACAAGCAGGCAATGGAGGTTGTCAGCTCAGGCAATGCAGAAGGCTGGGGCAAGATGGTGGATTTGCCTGTCAAAGAAGACAAGTTCGGTATTGGTTATCAACCTCTGCAGGCAGAGAAGATTGAGCAGAAAGGGCCGAGTACCTTTACCAGTGCTGGACTGATGAATCATGGTGATGTCTTTGCAACCGGTGGTGAAGACTGTGACAGTGATTGTGATCTGAACAACTGGGTTCGCCCGTGTGCACCAGGGGTGACGATCAACAATTGGACGGCTGAAGAAGTGGTCCAAGTTACTCTTCAAACAGAGTAATTTTCTTTTGTTTTTCATTTTTGCACAAAACCCTACGTTCTGCCCAAGGTGTAGTGGTTCATTGTAGGGCCTCATCACGTTTTTCAATGATATCATTAATAAAGGACATTTTGCAAACAATTTTGTGATCCTTGTCTTTTTGTTTTTGTTTTTCATTTTTCAAAAAAATAAAAATGGCAATGTTTTTGTTTTTTGTGACTTTCTTGAACTCTTTTTTCTAAAATAAAGCATTAAACATGCAGAAGTGATCTTATGAACTCCACTATAAACAGTTCTGTTATGGCTCAGTATGATTTCAATAATCCCATCTACCAAGCTGAAGAGGAGAGTGAGGAAGACTGTGAACTCCCTAAAGAATTGGTCAGATTATTGAAGCAGGAGGAAAGGGTCATCCAACCTCATCAGGAGGAGGTGGAGATTATTAACCTTGGTACTGAGGACGCCAGAAAAGAGATCAGGATCGGGGCTGCTTTAAAGGAAGACGTCAAGAGAAGGTTGATTGAGATACTGAGAGAGTATGTGGAGATATTCGCCTGGTCGTATCAAGACATGCCTGGGTTGGATACCGATATTGTGGTGCATAGGCTACCTCTAAGAGAAGATTGTCCTTCAGTCAAGCAGAAGCTTCGGAGAACTAGTCCTGATATGGCGGTCAAGATCAAGGAAGAAGTTCAGAAGCAGTTGGATGCGGGCTTTCTGTCAGTGACTACTTATCCCCCGTGGGTGGCCAACATTGTTCCCGTGCCGAAGAAGGATGGCAAAGTCAGGATGTGTGTCGATTACCGGGATTTGAATAGAGCGAGTCCGAAAGATGATTTCCCATTACCTCACATTGATGTATTGGTTGATAATACGGCTCAATCCTTAGTTTTCTCTTTCATGGACGGTTTTTCTGGTTATAATCAGATCAAGATGGCGCCAGAAGACATGGAAAAGACGACATTCATTACACCTTGGGGCACGTTCTGCTATAAGGTGATGCCATTTGGGCTGAAGAATGTCGGTGCTACCTATCAGAGGGCTATGACGACTCTCTTTCATGACATGATGCACAAAGAGATTGAAGTGTACGTGGATGATATGATTGCGAAGTCGCAGACAGAAGAGGAGCAGCTGGTAAATCTGCAGAAGTTGTTTGACAGACTGAGAAAGTTCAAACTGAGGCTGAATCCGAACAAGTGTACATTTGGAGTGAGATCCGGGAAGTTGTTGGGTTTCATTGTCAGTGAGAAAGGGATTGAGGTTGATCCAGCAAAAGTAAAAGCTATACAAGAAATGCCTGAACCGAAAACAGAAAAGTAGGTTCGTGGGTTTTTAGGGAGATTGAACTACATTGTAAGGTTTGTATCTCACCTAACTGCCACGTGTGAACCGATATTCAAATTGCTAAGAAAGAATCAAGCAATCAGGTGGAATGAAGACTGTCAGAAAGCTTTTGACAAGATAAAAGAGTATTTACAGAAACCTCCAATCCTTATACCTCCAGTTCCTGGGAGACCTCTGATAATGTACTTGTCAGTGACTGAGAACTCGATGGGGTGTGTATTGGGACAGCATGACGAGTCTGGTCGAAAAGAGCATGCCATATACTACCTTAGCAAAAAGTTTACCGACTGTGAAATCAAATATTCACAGCTTGAGAAAACTTGCCGTGCTTTGGCCTGGGCTGCTCGCCGACTGAGGCAGTATATGTTGAACCATACCACTTTGTTGATTTCTAAGATGGATCCAGTAAAATACATCTTTGAGAAGCCGGATCTCACCGGACGTGTTGCCCGTTGGCAGATGATTCTAACAGAATATGATATTCAGTACACGTCACAGAAGGCCATCAAAGGTAGTATTCTGTCAGACTACCTCGCCGAGTAACCGATTGATGACTATCAGCCGATGATGTTTGAATTCCCTGATGAAGACATCATGTATTTGAAGATGAAAGACTGTGAAGAACCTCTTGTCGAGGAAGGACCGGATCCTGATGACAAGTGGACATTGATGTTTGATGGGGCTATGAATGTGAATGGCAACAGTGTTGGGGCAGTGCTTATCAATCCAAAAGGGGCTCATATACCTTTTTCTGCCAGGCTGACTTTTGACGTAACCAACAATGAGGCTGAGTACGAGGCTTGTATCATGGGGATAGAAGAAGCCATCGATCTAAGGATCAAAACTCTGGACATATATGGTGATTCCACTCTAGTGATTAATCAGGTCAATGGAGATTGGAATACCAATCAGCCGCATTTGATTCCTTACAGAGATTACACCAGAAGGATATTGACGTTCTTCAAGAAGGTGAAGTTGTATCATGTCCCCCGGGATGAGAATCAGATGGCTGATGCCTTGGCTACGTTGTCTTCTATGATCAAAGTTCATTGGTGGAATCATGTGCCACATGTTGCGGTGAATCGACTCGAGAGGCCTGCGTATGTGTTTGCAGCCGAGTCTGTTGTGGATGAGAAGCCGTGGTATTATGATATCAAGAACTTCCTCAAAAGCCAGGAGTATCCTGAAGGTGCGTCGAAGAATGACAAGAAAACCCTGAGAAGGCTAGCTGGAAGATTTTATTTGAATCAGGATGATGTGATGTACAAGAGGAACTTTGACATGGTTCTGCTCAGATGCGTGGATAGACACGAAGCAGACATGTTGATGCAAGAAGTGCATGAAGGATCTTTTGGTACCCAAGCTGGTGGTCATGCAATGTCTAAGAAATTGTTGAGAGCCGGTTATTACTGGATGACTATGGAATCCGATTGTTTCAAGTACGCTCGGAAGTGCCATAAATGCCAGATCTATGCTGATAAGGTGCATGTACCGCCAAGCCCTCTGAATGTCATGAATTCGCCTTGGTCGTTTGCCATGTGGGGCATTGATATGATTGGGAAGATTGAGCCTACTGCTTCCAATGGGCATCGCTTCATCCTGGTTGCGATTGATTACTTCACCAAGTGGGTGGAAGCAGCTTCCTATGCTAACGTTACCAAACAAGTGGTTGCCCGGTTCATTAAGAAGGAAATCATCCGTCGTTATGGGGTTCCTGAGAGAATCATCATTGATAATGGTTCGAATCTCAATAATAAGATGATGAAAGAGCTTTGCAAAGATTTCAAGATTGAACATCACAATTCTTCTCCTTACAGACCGAAGATGAATGGTGCTATAGAGGCGGCAAACAAGAATATTAAGAAGATTGTGCAGAAGATGGTCGTGACGTACAAGGATTGGCATGAGATGCTGCCTTTCGCTTTGCATGGGTACCGTACCTCAGTACGTACGTCGACCGGGGCAACCCCTTACTCCCTTGTGTATGGTATGGAAGCGGTCCTACCTGTTGAAGTGGAAATTCCTTCTCTGAGGGTTCTGTTGGATGTCAAGCTTGACGAAGCTGAATGGATTCAGACAAGGTTTAACGAGTTGAGCCTTATTGAAGAGAGACGGTTAGCAGCTGTGTGCCATGGGCAGTTGTATCAGAGAAGGATGAAGAGAGCCTTTGATCAGAAAGTGCGTCCTCGAAGCTATCAGACTGGTGATCTGGTTTTGAAGAGGATCCTTCCTCCCGGTACAGATAACAGGGGCAAATGGACTCCTAATTACGAAGGTCCGTATGTTGTTAAGAAGGTTTTCTCCGGTGGAGCCTTGATGCTTACAACTATGGATGGTGAAGATTTTCCGTCCCCTGTTAACTCAGACGTAGTCAAAAAATACTTCGCATAAATTGACCCGCTGGACAAAAAGAATAAAAGAGTCCAGGCAAAAAAGGGCATCCCGGCGAACCAAAAAAAAAGAAAAAAGGTTCGGGCAAAAGTTAGGGATAAAGAATGAAAAGAATATGTACACCCGGTAAGTCGAAAACCCGCAAGGGCGGCTTAGGCAAAAATGGGTATCCCGGTGGATTGAAAACCCGAAAGGGCGATCCAGGCAAAAGAGGGATTAAAGCGAAGACTACAGTCTGAGTTATCTGTACTTCAGCGCGCTTCATCGTCTACCATCTCGAAGGGTATGATCGGTCCAGTCATTCTTCTCAGAAAGCAAGGAGTTTGGGGAGAATTTGATGATCTGTGAGTCATAACAGAATTGGGAAATAGTGGACGTCGTGTTCACATTGCCATTAGGATAGATTTTTCCTTTTGTGCGCAATTACCTCTTCCTAGGAATTGCTTCCCGATGTATTCGCCTTTTCAGGCCCATTTTCAATCAATAAAAGTCGTTATTTAGATAAATTGCTCTCTTGTTTTTACTTTACTGTTTTGTTTGCAAAAACGTCCGAATTTTTGATAAACATTGCATATAAAAACATGAAGGCTAGACAATAACGTGCAGAAAGATAAAACATTTGAAAATCACTTTGAATGTTAAGGACACTTGAGCGTATCTTGTCCATGCAATCCCCTGGGGCATGTTTGTCTTGTTTGCAGGTTATCACCTTTTGGTTCCTGGCTGAAGCAGTAGCCACGGTTTGTTCAGGATGTTGTCAACACTCCCCAGCAGTTGAAGCAAGTTCAGGACTTGTCTCCTCAGCAGTTGAAGCAAGTTCAGGACTTGTCTCCCCAGCATAGTCAAGATCAGGGATTCCTCAGCCAGATTGAGGATGATTCCCCAAGCTAGTCTGAAAGCTATCAAGATTATTTTCCCCTGCAGAGGCGTCTGTGGATAGCGTGTCCCTCAGTAGCAAGATCGAAGGCTATTCTATCCCCAACAGGTATAAGGATTTTTTTTAACTACCCAGCAGGCCTGGAAGTGGGTTTATCCCCAGTCAGTTTGAAGATTGTTAATCCCCACAGAGTTGGGGAATTTATTCCGTTGTGTGCTCAGCAGAGCAATCCGTTGGCTCCCCAGCAGGAGTTTTTATCATTTGCATCTTGCATGTAGTAATCATTGCATCCTCAAATCGCGTAGCATTTCCATTCCATATGGAGCATTATGCCATAGAAAAATTCAAACATATTCATTCATGTGTTAGACCCAATCAGACCATATCCCCGGCAGAGGTGGATCGTTGTTCAATACCTGTACGGCACGTTTGCTACAGTTGCGCTTGACAGCATTCAGGATTGATAATTCCCCAGAGAGATTTATTTCCTCACCCGTCCGTGAAAGGAAAGCTTGATTCTCCCCAGTGAGATCCCCAGCAAGTGTTTAGCCTTGACGTGACGTATGAAGATGTCATTCTTGTGATACTGGTAAGTGTCATGTCTGCACCCGTGTGTGTGTCCTTTCTTTGGTGTCGGTAAACACCATTGTTTCGGTGTCGGTAAACATCGAGTCCCACCCCAGTCATCGGTAAATGTCTGGTTCTTTCTTTTCGATGTCGGTAAACATCATCTTTCGATGTTCGTAACATCTTGTTCCTTCCCCAGTGAAGTGTTCACCTCTCCGTTGGTGTCGATAAACGTTGAGTTTTTCCTATTCGTCCGTTGACGTATAGTGGTATCCTTTCCCATTCATCTATTGATGTCGGGTCACCTCTCCGTTGGTGTCGATAAACGTTGAGTTTTTCCCAATCGTCCATTGGCGTTTGGTTGTATTTAGCTTTTTTCCCAGTAAAGTCACCTCTCCGTTGGTGTCGATAAACGTGGAGTTTTTCCCATTCGTCCGTTGACGTCTGGTTGCATATCTCGTTTCCCCAGTCATCGGTAAATGTTTGGTCGTCCTTGTTTGATGTCGGTGAACATCATCTTTCGATGTCGGTAAACATCGAGTCTTTTCCCCAGTCATCGGTAAGTGTCTGGTCGTCCTTGTTTGATGTCGGTGAACATTATCTTTCGATGTCGGTAGACATCGAGTCTAATCCCAGTCATCGGTAAATGTCTGGTTGTTCCCCAGCCAGAGATCCCCAGTAGAGTCGTCAGTAAACGTCTTGTCTGGTTCCAGTTGCAAATATCTTTGTCCTCCCCCAGGTGGAGACGCCATCGGTAAATGGCCTCGTCTCGCTTCGATATCGGTAAATATCGAATGCCCAGTTTAGCCGCCACCGATAAATGGCCTCGCTTTCTTCGATATCGGTAAATATCGAATCCCCAGTCAGAGCCATTGGTAAATGGTCTTGCTGAAGTTGATATCGGTAAATATCAAGTTGCTTTGAAGCCACCATCGGTAAATGGCCTTGCTTCCCTTGAATGTTGTTTCCCAGCAGCCATCGGTAAATGGTTTCGCTTTCCTGAAGTTATTGTGCAGCCGCCATCGGTAAATGGCTTGGCTTATCTTGGTATCATATCCCGCAGAGTGCAAATTTCTACGGTTCTTTGGTATTCAATCCCTGTTTACCCTGAAGGTCTGACAGTCGTTGCTCTCATCCGTTCAGGTTCCCAGTTGATTGAATAGGGGCAGCTGTAGTACCTAAAATTTGCACCCCTCATATGTATATACATTTCATTTTTTAGGTCATTAACATCACATTAACATTGCATTGTCATCGCATAGTCCATCACATGTCATCAGGCAAGACTGGTCAGGAGATTAACTGTGCAAGGCAACAAGAGCACTTGTCATGAGATCAAAGCCCTAGGGTGGTTCCATTGAGTTCACATGACCCAAGGGATCATTGGGAAGTAGTTTGGCCAAGTGTTGAAGGCTCAGAACTCATCAGTCCATATGGAAATCATCTGAGGCCCACAAAAGTCAACAGAAGTCAACTGCAAAGTCAACTGTGGATTTGAAGGTGGGAAGTGGTTAGAGATGCCTCATTCATGTGCAAACAAGTCTCATTTGACATTTCAAACATCAACATTGAAGGATTTGAAGTCAGATCAAGATTTTCCAAAAATAGCAAGTGACATGTAATTTGAACTTTCCAAAAATGGAAAGGTTTTGGACCAACTTCAACTCAGGATTACATCATCAAGAAAGCTTCAAATGAATTTTTGTCCAACATGAAAGTTGAAGATCTTTCTCTCCCATTTCCAAAAGGTCCAAGATCATGAATTTCTCATGTGTGGTTGAGGAGTTATGGTCCAATCATGGAAAAGTGTGTTCAAAAGTTCAAATGAGCATAACTTTCAAACCAAAACTCCAAAATGAGTGGTTCTTTTTGCATTTTGATCCTTATAACATGTATTTTCCAAGCATACCATCATTTTACATGAATTTCATTTGCATGGCCTTTGGTTTATTCATGAAGTTTTTGGAAGAAAATTGCATAACATCTTTTTGATTGGTCATGAGCATACAAGACCAATTCACAAGTGTGCATGGACTCATTTTAAGGAATTTTGGGCCAGAAATATGCACTGTTCACGTGCATGGGGTGCATGAAGTGAAAAAAATCATTTTTGCACAAACACCTTCCAACTTGCTAATCACCTTTGGCTTTGGCTTAAACATGATCTAAATATGATTAGTAGGAGGTATATATACTTAACCCTAACTGTTTTCATCATTAACACATTTTCAGATCTAGAATCACAAAATTCTCAAAACTTTTCTCTCAAACGTTTTTCCAAATTCTTCAACAAGAACACTTCCTATTGATCAATTCATCATCCTGAAGCATTGTTGAGAAGATTTGAACGTGAATTCAAGGAAAATCGTGGCACTTTTGTTCAGATTCAAAGCTTGGAGGTTCCATGGTGATTCCAAAATCTGCTGGATTCAGTTGTGTTTGAGCTTCAAATTCATCATCTAGCACTTCAATGAGCATTGTGGAAAGGAATTAAGTCATTGCAAGGCTTGTAAGCACGCGAATCCAGTTCTGCTCATCAAGAAGGTGAGTTTTCGGGCTCTTTAATTTTGAAATCCATGGCCATATTATTGTAGATCTAAGCATGCTGATGAATTTGAGCTTTGAATCATGTGATTTGGTGCACTATACGCAAAGATATGTTCAATTGAAGTTTTGATGTTAATCTTTCTTTTCTTCGATTTGGCTTGGATATGTTGTTTTTGCATGATTTGTTTGTGAATCCTTGATGTATGTGTGATGATGAACCGATTGCTATGCTCATTTTTCATTTCTGGAACATTTTTTTGAGATCTGGAAAATCGTATGAAGATCTTCATGATCTTCATCCTCCATGCATGAAGTTCATGCATTCCCAGATTTGGCCACGGTTTCGCTACAGTTTAGCTAGGAAAATTCAAATTAGCTACGAAATTCATACGCTGCATGACTTAGGGTTCAATGCCAAAACGCCAGCATTTTGGAAGCGCGCATTTGAGGATTCAAAATCGTCCCTGGTTCGATACCGGGCGAAGTCACTTTCCAATTGCCTTGCATTTTTCTACTTTTCCTTCACATTTTCATACCTTGGCTCCATTTTCATTTTTCAAAATTTCTCCAAGCTTCAAAAAATCATTTAAAAATGAAAACTAATCCAATTGATCTCCAATTTTTTGCATTGTGTTCCTCATGTTGTCTAGTTTTTTATGATTATTGAATTGCAAGTTGTGCCTGATTAAAAAATTGATTTGTCCTAGGGTGATTGAACATGTGTCCATTTGTGCTATTGCCTTATTCATTTGATCATAAAATGCTTGTTTCTTATCCAATGCTTCTGAAATTTTGTGTGTGATTTCTAGACATGTTGAGTGATATTTTGGTTTTGGTTTGAGATTTTTCCCATGCTCCTATTCTGTTTTATGCTCATGCTAACTTGGTGTGACAATTTGTGTCACACATTTGGTTGTCTGTCTTATGCTATGTGATTGCCAAGCCTAATGATGTCCAATGCCTCTGACTTTTTGTGTGATGACCATGCTATATGTCTAGTGTACTCATGAATTTTGCCAAGATTATTTGAGTCATTTTTGATTTAATGTGCATTTGTTTCTTCTGATGTCTCAATGTGATCACCATTTGCATACCTTGCCATGTTTTGCTCATGAAATGAATATTATTAATGATTTTGATATGGGACTTTTTGAGGATTGTTCTTGATTGGATAAGGATGATTCATGTTAAATTTGAAGTTCTGTTTTAACTTGTTGACCCTCTTTTGACCCTAGGCTCTGACCTAGTGGTTTGGACTCACTGTTTGGATTGTGGATTTCAGGTTAAGATGCCCATTGCCATGATTGGAGTAGCTCATTCATTTGAGTTTGATTAATTGGTTGATGTTGGCTAACATTGTGTTGTTTTGTAGGCCTTGAGAACAAATTCACTTAGGATTGTGCCTTGCTAATTGTTGCTTTGATGCTTTGTCTACCTGTCTGACTGCTGATGACTGTTGTCTGTTTGTTTGAATTGTGAACTGATTGGTTTAGATTTTTTTCAGGTACCTTAGTAGCTATAACTCATTGCTTGAGTTGCTTAGCTTGGCTTGTGGTTTGCTTACCACCTAGGTATAACTCTCTGACTTCATGTAGTCTGGAAGACCTGTCCTGTTATGTGGACAGGCACCTGTCTGAAGCCCTCCTTAAGAGGCAATGCTTGTGTTTGCTTATCTTTGTGCCCTGTATATACAAAGACCTCCTAAGTGAAGAGGCATTGGCAGATACAAGGGATGTGCAATCCATCCCTTGCTAGTCATGTTGTGTCATTCATCCTGCTCACACCATTGTGTTGATGCACTTTGAATCAAAACCCAAGATCCAGTTGTGTCAGTCATGTGGAGTAGAGTCCCACATTCTGGACTCCCACACTTTCATTTGTCAGAAGCTCTCCCAGGCCAGGGATAAGAGCTGTGAGGTCTTACCCTCACTTCCTATTTCATCTGCTTCACCCTAACTCTCAATGTTAGGGTTAAGAGCTAATCACACCCTTTTCCAGTGGCTTGTTTGTCGAGGTTGACATGACCCCTTGACTAAAGCCTAGCCTTGTGTGAGCCTTCTGATTGCATATAGTGTGTGCTAATTGCTACTTGTGCTTTTGCTTGACTGTGCTGTTTAGGATAGCTTGCTTCCTGTGCAAGTTAGAATAGAAACCTTAACCTAGGACCATGGTGGATTTGCATGATAACTATTAGGCTCGAGTCAGTCTCCCTTCTAGTTGTCATTTCCCAGTCTCTGGTTAAGATAGAAGTTCTTTCCCTGCGTAGGGGAACTATGTCGCCCTGATCCTCATACCAGATGAGGTACGTAGGCAGGAGATGAGCTGATCTCTCCGGGCTCCCTTTGTCTTTTTCAACCCCTTTTGTGTGCGTTTGGAGTCTGACGTAAGTCCAACGATTGGCAGTTGGTTTCCTGTGTCCAGTTTGCTTGTTGGAGTCTGACGTAAGTCCAGCGATTGGCAGTCGGTTTCCTGTGTGGGTTTTGTTTGGCGTGCGTTGGCCGAGCTACGAGTGCTCTGATTCTTCTCCGGTCAGAGAAGATACGTATGCATAGGATGCGACATCCTAGCGAGCATGTTTCCCCTGTCCCGAACTAGGTCGACTCTGATGTCTGTGCCTGACAGACTACGTAGGCCCAGGATGCGATATCCTGCCGAGTCCTTTTCTTCCGTCCTTTCTGTGTTCTCCTTCCAGACTTGTGTGGTGTTTGAGCAGTTTTTAGCAACCTTATCCATTCTTTTGTGCGTGGATCCCGTCGAGTACGACGGATGCGTAGGGGTGCTAATACCTTCCCTTCGCATAACCGACTCCCGGTCCCATCTCTCTTTGGTCGCGAGACCATGTCTTTTCCAGGTTTACTTCGAGCGTTTCCTTTCCCTCTTTTGGGATAAATAACGCACGGTGGCGGCTTTGTTGTTTCGTTTTTCCCGCCGGTTTTTCGCGTAATGCGACAGTTACACTCCGCCGATTCGTGTCCTTTAGATCCACATAGTTCGTACTCTGTGTGGACTACTACTACGGTGTTAGTGTTTGTAGACATATGTTTGATCCTAAGGGCTAAAGCGTCCATTTTCGCCTGCATCATGTCTAGAGAGCTCACCTCATGTATTCCACCTTGGGTCTCCTTTTTCTCTATTGATGCTCGTTCAGTTCCCCATTGATAATGGTTTTGGGCCATATCCTCAATTAGGTCACAAGCTTCTGGATAAGGTTTGTTCATCAGCGCACCACCTGCGGTGGCGTCGATGCTCATCTTGGTGTTATAATGGAGTCCATTGTAAAAGGTGTGAACGATCAGCCATTGCTCTAGGCCATGGTGTGGGAAGACTCTTAATAGCTCTTTATATCTCTCCCAAGCTTCGAAAAGCGATTCTCCTTGGTTTTGAGCAAATCTAGTTATTTGGTTTCGAAAAACAACAGTCTTACTAGGGGGAAATATCTAGCAAGGAATAATCTCCTAATGTCTTCCCAGGTAGTTATTGAATTAGCTGGAAGTGAATCTAGCCACGAACGTGCTCTATCCCTGAGGGAGAAAGGAAATAATCTTAAACGGATCACATCGGGTGAAGCGCCGTTAGATTTAAAGGTGTCGTCTAGTTGGATAAAAACTTTTAAATATTGATTCGGGTTCTCAGTAGCGAGACCCGCGTATTGGTTTTGTTGTACTAGTTGCAACAAAGACAGTTTTAGTTCGAAGTTGTTAGCAGGTATAAGGGGGTTTACTATACTCGAACTAGGTTCCTCATCAGAGGGTTGGGCAAATTCCTTAAGAGGTCGCCTATCATGATTCTCGGCCATAACTTTCTTAATTCGGATGAGTAAGAGGTGTGTACGAGTATAACGTTCGGGTTCCGCTAAAGGATCTACTAAATTTCCGGTACTACGGGTTCTTCGCATTTACCGGCTAAAAATGCCTTAGTCTATACGGTGTAACAACAGGGTAAGAAATTTGACAAAGTTGGTCCCCGACAACGACGCCAAAAACTTGATCGATGTGATTCGCAAGTGCACGAATAACGTCAAAGTAATATAAAAGAATATTGATCCCACAGAGACCAATCGTCAATCTATCGAATACTATCGTTACGGTGTTTATCTAAGGCGGTATAAAAGAGATATTTGGTTTGCAAAATAACGGTAAATAATAAATGCAGATAAAGACAGGTTGAATGTAATTCACGTCAGTTAAGCGATGTTTCGATTGTCTAAATAGAACTACTTATGAGGCAATATTTTCTACTCTTGAAAAGAATCCATTTAACGGGAACTGACGCTTTCGCGTATTCAGAACCGAGTTTACCCTTAAATTAAGGCCTTTTATTGTCACATATAAAAGGTGCGCAGAACGCTAAAGTAGTAAACCTATTTTTAAGAAATGAGACTCATAGACTTAGTTGAAAAGTGATTTTGATTTGGAAAGTTTACCTAAGGGGTTTACTGATTTTAAACCTATCAACGCGTCCGAAAACAGTTTCAAAAATAGCTTTTCCTTAAAGTGATAAAGATTCCTAGTTACTACGCCAGGGTGCTTTCGCACTCCTCGAATAATTAAAACTAATCAAGTTTGTTTTAGAAAACTTAAATTAAAAATCAAAACAGCCTTTAAAGTATTTCTACAGATTTCAATATGTGAAACATTACTTTAACCGCAATCCTTACATTCTAACTTTTAAAATATTTAGCCAGACATGGTAACGCAAACAAACATAACGATGTTAATCATGATGAAAAGTTTGTTTTAGAATGTGAGGCGTAGAGAACGAGTAAAGTGCGTAAAATAAATAAAGTAAAGCGAGTGCGGAAAATAAATAAAGTAAAGCGAGTGCGGAAAATAAATAAAATAAAAGCGATGCGGGAAATAAATAAAATAAAAGCGATGCGGGAAAGTAAATAAAGTAAAAGCGATGCGGGAAATAAATAAAATAAAAGCGATGCGGGAAATTAAATAAAGTAAAAGCGATGTGGGAAATAAATAAAGTAAAAGCGATGCGGGAAATAAATAAAGCGATAAATAAGAACCTGCTCCAAACGGAAGCTTCGATTCTGATACAAAAATAAACCTCCGACTCCTGAAGCTAAAGACGACAGCAACTCGAAGTGACCCAACTCAATCTCACAATGGTGTGATAACCTCCCGATGTGACGGATTATCGCTATTACAAATGATAACTATATGCTTAGTGTTGTAAAACTAAGTTGGATCATAGAAAACGAAATGAAATGAGCTATTTATAGAGATTCTCAGCAGTTTGTAAAGACCATGGTGTCCTCCAACTTCCCTTTAGTGGGAACGTGATTTCCAAAGGTGGCGCCCGTCATCCCTTCATGGCGCCCGTCATGTGTGTAAATGGGGTGAATCATGGGAACGTGACGGTTACCTCCTGGTTGAGGGCTGGTGACTCATGGCTTCCCCTATAGCGGCCGCCATGTCCGTAATTTCACCGAAAAACCCTAATTTTAGGTCTTTTTGCTTCGTTTCTTCCAAAAGTGTCAGAAAGTGCTAAATATCTGAAAACAAGAGAAAAGAGAGCATAATACAAATAAAATGATGATAAAGTCCTAAGAAACATGTGAAATCCGAGTCAAAAATACGGTGTAATTCGGTGTGATCATAGACATAGCATGTGGCTGAGTGGCAAGAATCTTTTGGAGCTACTCTGCAATATTAGATATTTGAGAAGTGGTCTCAGATGGACATACATAATCAAAACCAAAACAAATGATAGTAGGAGCAACAATAGCAACATTGGATGGTGCATTTTTTAAACATTTTTTATGCGATCTCAACAATTCAGGACATTGAGATTTTCAATGACCTTTCTTCTTACAAAAAGCACATTCATCAATACCAAGTCCAATTCTACCTTTACATTTTTCGTTGCGAATAGGAGTAACAAAAACAAATGGAGGACTGTATAGAATCCCTTTATTTTGAATCATATTAGAATGAGTATTAAGCCTGATTTCTTTTGTCAATAACTCATTAATAATCAAATCAACATTTGGAAGAGGATTACGATGTAAAATACTTCCACAAAGAATTTCAAAATCATTTCAAAGATCCATAAGAAATTGAACGAGACATTGCTTTTCTCTTTGCTCGATGTATGCTTTGAAATTTTTTAATTTTGTTGATTCCATAAGAGCCAACTGATCCGATAAATCAATCATGGATGAATTAAATTCTTGAATGGTCATATTATTTTATTGAAGAGCTCTAATGTCATTCTCCAATTGGTACTATTTTTCAAAATTAGACTATTTATACAAACGTTTCAAATAATCCTAAACCTTTGTAGCAATATCATATTTTTCTAGTTGCACACCCATTGATGGAGAAACAAAATTATTAATTCAAGTGAGAATCTTTGAATTACTAACATTTCATGTTTTCAACTTTTTTTGCATATGCTACTTCATCTTTTTTATCTGTGGGCTCAACAGAAGCTCCATCAACATAACTCCACATCTTTTTTTCTTTCAATATTTTTCATCACATAACTTCCATAATCATAATTTTATTCATTTAATTAAACACAACTAGATTGAAGAAAATCATTTTTTTCACTGGTCATGACTACTTTTCTAAGAATTTAAATTTGAAATAAATTCAACTTAGAAACCAAATGAGTTTCTATCAAATTTTTGTGTGTGGAGATAAAAGAGGCAAAATCATAAACAAAAAATTGACAAAAAAAAATCAATTTTTAACAACAAAGTCAAAAGAATTTTTCTTTATTGTTGCAAATATTCCATTGAGTCAACATCAGGTTAACAAAAGAGAAGAAATTCTAGAATTTGCATTAGAATGACAAAAATATGTAGAATAAAAATTATAATAGAATATAAATACTAGATAATATAAAAAAACTACTCTACCTAATATATAATATATAATAATGATATAATAATAATATTATCTAATAATAATTATCATGCGTATAAAATTTCAATACAATTTAAATACTCATTGTTATACATTATAAGTCGATATTTGTATATATATTAAATAATTTATTATATATTGAAATAAATTTATGTGATAGAATATTAAATAATTATTTGAATTCTATAATATTTTATAAATTTAATCTACTTAATACTATCTCCCAGTTCAACAATCAAATTGATTTAATTATTTATTCACATAAAATTATTGAAAAATATAATTGTGTTAAGTTTGACAGATAATATTTGCACTTTTATAGGTTGACAAACTTCGTTACACTTCACTCCAACGTCTTACTATAAGTGAATTATAAAATAAAAGTTTAAAACTTTAACTATAATAATATATATCTAACATTAACAAGACAAAACAGTATCATATTATTTATAATCGGCCTGCTAATTAAGTCTAAAAGGAATTTTTCATTCAATGACCTAATCTCAATAATTTAAGTTAAGTAGACTTTTCAAAAAATATTGACATTTTATTTGTAACAAAAATTAGCTCAGCTCCATGGACTATTATTAAAAACTAGGTTATACCCTCTTTCATAAATAAATAAATAAATAAAGTAGAAAATAAAGTATTGTAGTGCAATTTTCTGTTAATTTGTCTATCCGAATCCAAGAGCATATACTATCAAAATCTAACTCTTAATTAATTAACATGATATGGTTAGAGATTATATTAATTATATGAAGCAAAAGGAAAATTCAAATGCATTACGTCAAATAAGGACGAGCCTCTTCAATAAAATTGGATAAAACTAGTTAGTTGATTAATTTAAATGACAATTAGTCTGAACCACTTGGCTAATATGTGGTTAACATCACATGTTAGGTACCCAATCACATAGTTAACAACAACTAATGATGTGATTTGTGTTATAGGGTGGTAGATCAAAGGTCTAACTCATGCTTAAAATTGACATAGGAGGTTCAAATTCACTTCTCAAGATACATTCTACAATAATCCATGAGGTTAGACGAGTTCAAGTTTTGTACAATCTCTTCACATGATTTGTCTATCTATTTCTATATATCCATTTACTATTAATAGATGAATTATTCAACCAACCATGCTTATGTACAATAGATGATACAATAATTTTATATAAAGTCTCAGGTTTAATATTAAGGAATGACGTAAAAAAAACTCAAATTTATATGAAAAATAGAAACTTTTTCATGGACCATTGGATTGGGAGAGATAAAAAACTAAAAAGTACGTCATTTTTCTCTTTAGTTTGAGCACGAATCAAGAAAAAACTCTCATTTTTTCCATCAGACGGTGCGATAATTGATGAAAAATCTTTCACTTTTCTTCTCGATTGAAACTGTTCATTGAGAAAATAGAGGATAGGGATCATTTTTCGGATCGATTAAGATGGTAATCAATGTAAAATTTCTTGTATTTTTAATATATATATATATATATATATATATATATATATATATATATATATATATATATATATATATATATATATATATATATATATATATATATATATATATATATATATATATATATATATATATATATATATTTACTTGTATTTTAGTAAAATAGAATCTAAATCTAAATGGTACATTTTGTACCGTATATTTAATATTTATAAGGTTAAATTAAAAACTTTGCATACTTACTTCAAAATCATAATGATACATATTATAGACGAAACATTACATATTTGAAAAAACTATACATATTTATTTATAATGGGTAGGCACACATTAATGTATTGTCTTCGCTGATAAAAAAAAATTCTTTGTTAAAGAATTTGGAGCAATATAAAACTATTATTTTATATTAACAAGAATTGTAATCTATAATATGAATGATTTGGTTCTAGAAATTTTATATGTCTTATATAAATATTTTTTTTTTTACTTTTTAGTTGATGTTGGCATGTATCAGTTTTATAAATTTGACACACTTTTTGTCCCTTTGTTGTACCCAGACAAATTACCGTATGCAAAAAAGTTGTTGATTATGCAAAACAACATGACACACATCTTAAAACTTTCACTTGAATATGCATCATCGGCATCAATGTTTTCTTCCAACAAGATTTTTAAATCTTCAATCAATGGACCTAGATAAACATGTAAGTCTTTTTCTAGTTATCTTGGGTCCAAAATCATAGATAACTTCATATATTTGCGCTTCGTGCACAACGACACAGATAGGTTGTAAATTATTAGAAGAACAGGCCATGAAATATGGTTAGTGCTCAGATTATCAAACGAATTCATTCTATTTGTGGAAACTCCAAGCATACCGTTTCTTGACTCATGGTGAAAATTCAGAAACAACCAATCATTTTTTTCCATTGCAAAGAATCATCTACATGGCAAAACTTTTCATCACATTTTCTTTCAACTGCATGTCATCTAATATTCTTTGTATCATATACACTAGCAAACAATATCTTAAGCCTTTGAATTATTGATAGGTACCACATCACCTTTGAAGGAGGACCCTTTTTGCGGGGTCGGTCCTTTGAATTTGGGTGCCTCGGGCGAATCAAAAGAATGATACCCCTATAAAAAAATTAACAATAAATACATAAGGATAAAAGAAATAATTGGATAAAAAACACATTTTCATTTGACATTGTGCAAAAAGAATACAAGTATGGATCTTTAAATCAATGTTTATACTACATCAAAATATAAACCATTATAAAGAGACTTCTTCTTCTTCTTGATCCGATCTTTTTTTCTATAAAATAATTGACCAAATTTTTAAATTATTTAATAGATTAAGACACGCGTGATGCGCGCATGTAAATTAATTTTATTTGTTTTTTATTGAATTTTATTTATGTTAAGATTTTTTTTATAAATATCATCGATAAATCTTATATTTTAATGATTTATAATAAATTTGTAATTGAGAATACGATCTCAATTAATTAAAAGTAAAAGCTACATTTTACTTAAAATAAAAAATATATCCTTATAAATTGAATGATATCTAAAATATAATTTTACAAAATTAAATAATTCAAAAAGATATCTCTTTTTTTTTAATTTTGAATGTTATGTCTTTTAGGTTGGTGCTTATTTTTTTCCTGTATTTAATTTTAAGTTGTTGATGATATGTTTTGATTCTTAGTTCTAAATAAAGTTTAAAATTTATTTGCAAATATTATCAAATAAAACATTCAAAATATATTCAAACCTATGTCTATATTATCAAATATTAGGTATATGATTAATAACAATGTTTCAATTACTAGTGATTTTACTGACTTATTTTTTTTAAGAAAAAGAATTATTTTAATTTATTATGAATGATATGGCACTAATGACGTTGAGTTGATTGTATTAGTGTCTGTGTTTCTAATTTAATCTACTATAATACATTGTTTGACATGATACGAAGAATATATAATAGAAAGAATTCAAAACTATTTTAGAGACACTATATTGAAATGATACATCAAAATTCCCTTTCTTTCATTTTAAGAATGCATGCTTTTGATTTAATATATTATAATAAATGTATTATAAATTGTATGAAAGTAATATATATCAAAGTTTGTAAGTATTTAATAGGTTAATATGTTTTGTATGTTATCTTCTAAAAAAATAATTATCTTAATTTGTTAAATAATATTATAATATTTTTAAGTGATTTTATTGTTGATAGTAGTTGAAAAATGAGAGTTTCTATTTTCGATATTATTATCTCTATTTTTTATTATACTCCTTATGATCACCGTAAAAAAAAAGGCAAACTATAAATCAAATTTTGCAAACTCTATATCTTATATGTGAAAAATCAAAAATATTATTTGTCATCTTTAATTTATTCTTCTGATATATGATATGAAAAATATAGAATATAAATAATCTAAATTTATTTTAGAGAGATTATGTTAAATATATATCAAATTTTTTTCTATAATTTTAATAATTAAAACATCATTAAAAGAAAAATAGAATTAGTCTTCTATAATAGTTATGAAAATAATATTGATCAAAGTATATCAGAAATTATTAAGTGAATATAGTTTTTGTATTTGTGAGGATTCCAACTTGTGTCCTTTAACACTATATGATTTTACATTTTAAGAAGTAAAGATGAATTTTAGAAGATGTCGCATAGGAATATAAGTGATATGACACAAATGATGTTGAGTTGTTTGTATAAGAGTGTACACATCTAATTTAATATATTATAATAGATATCATCATCTTAGCTTTTTTTGTTGCAAAATCATCAATAATTCATTCATAATCAAGGTTTTTAAAAAAATTATTTTTAATTGAAATCAACGCAAGACTATTTAATCTATCTTGTGACATAGTAGATCTCAAATAAGATTTTAATAATTTTAATTTTAAAAAAATTTCTTTCAGCAGATGCAACACTGATAGGAATAGTCAATATTATTTTATAAGTTATGCATGCATTAGAAAAATAATTAAAAGTCTTTAAAGAACTCAATATCATATAGCTTGATTTTGATTTAACTGTTAAAACTTCTCTAATAACTTTCAATTCTTCAAACAAAATTTCACCATCAAGATTAAGAGAATCGTCATGTTTTAAACAAGTTTCAAGATGTTTACAACATGTTTTCAAGTCTCTATCAGATAATCATCTAAGTCTTTCAATACTAAACAAGAAGCCAAAAATATTTTCATATGTGATATACTGCTCAAATCTTCTATCAAGTGATTCAATTGTTTGATCTACAATATATAAGAAATATTGATTTCGAAAAGACTCTTCAGACTCAAGATTCAGCTGTGTGGATTGAGATGGATTTTCATCATAGTGTTGTTTTCTACAAATTTGATATTTTTGAATAAACACACATTCAATCTCCATTTTATTCTCAATATTTTCAACACTAGCTTTAGCATTTACAAATCCAGATTCTCTATATGTTTTCAAATACTTGATCAAACCTTTTATTAGTTCTATAGCCACATCAATACGCATGTCTTTAGAACAATAACGTATATAACATGATGAGAAATACCTACCAGAAGTATCTTTGGTACCATTCACAATTGACACATCTCTTTTAGGACCGTTTCTTAGTAATTCATCTCTTAAGTCATTGTTAAGGTTATTACATGTTCTTGGGTAATAAATATCCAATAGAATAGACTTGTTAGGTTGTTCATCAACAAAAACAGGGATATGTTTATTTTCATTATTATAATCTTCATCATTAATATTTTCAGCTTCATCATCATCTTCATTTTCATTGTTTTCAACCAAAATATTTTGCTCTTCAACAATCCTATTTAGTTGTTCATTCTCTAAACTCTCAGCTTTAAGGTTCAAATTATCTCAATTTGCATAATTTGAAATAGAAATTGTAGGGTGTTTTCCAAAAAAAAAATAGAGAATAACATCTTTTTGAGATTTATTATCAATTTCAATTAGTTTCTTTCTTTTTTATTTTAGATGATCAGACAATTGTTTTCTAGATAATATTTCAAACAATCAAAGAGATGAAACAATAGTACCTGATATTGATTTTTAACCTTCAACTTAAATTAGATGAATTTGTTCCAAAAGTCTTTGAACACCAAATCAAACTTGATCCTGAAAAGTGAAAATCAACATGAAAATTAGCATCTTATAAAAGAATTTATTTTTATTTTTGACTAATAAATAATAACCATATATATATATATATATATATATGATTCATTGATTGTTTGGCATTTACAGTAGGCACTTATGATTTTCTAATTTTCTTGTTGAATTGACGGTCGGTACGAGGGACGGAGCCACATTGCCAAAAGTGTAGGCATGTGCTCCCACTTCATTTTCATTTCTTTGTAGTACTACCATAGGTTCTAAATGCAATATATATGAGTGTAAAATAAAAAATCATGTATATGCAACCATTAAAGTCATATGTATTTTAAACTTTTTATTTTTTTATTTATTTAATTTTTAGAAAAATCATACAATTATTAATAATATATACAATTTTAAAAAAAAAAAAATTCTGATTAATTTTTTGTAAAGCATACTTATATAATATTTGCACCTAAATTTTGGATATTTGTTTATTATTTTTAAATATAAAATGTAGTATTATAATAAATAAACTATTTTAAACATTTATTTTATTTTCTTAATTTAAAAATAAATAAATATTAAAATAATCATTGTTCCCGCTACTCAAAATTTCTAACTCTCTTGTCGACAGTTATGCTTTTCCAGAGAGATAGAGAAATTATAATTAGATTGAGATTTGAGAATTAGAAAGAACACAAATTCATAAATTAGGGTAAAGTTCTTTGACTTTTGAGTCTGAATAAAGAGTTAGAAATATGACTTTTCAATGATTCATATTCCCTATATCATTATTTTAATTTTAATGCCCCAATTAGACTCTTTAATTGCTAAAATTATGGATATATTAATTGATTTTATTTTAGGGAAATTAATTGATTTTATTCTACTCTATATTTTATTTAAGGAAAAGTACATTAATTTATTAATTTTGACTTAATAGTGCCCCTATAATTTTGTTAGCCAGTATTTTTCAAAAAAAAAAATTCTAGCATGTATTTTTATAATAGAAAATTCTCTTTTAAAATATAAATTATGGTGTTTTGGTCTCCCGCCCCGCGAGTCCGTGCTCAGGGTCACCCCTGCCTTTGTGCTTACACCATCATTATCAACATCATTATCCTTCAACTTTTAGCGTGACTCCCCACACATTTTTTCATACTCTTTCTTGTATAATATGCAATCATTATGACATGTTTGTATTTTGATATAGTCCAATCTCATTGATATAATATCTTCTTGGCCTCGTAATTACGGTTCGACAATGTGTTGCCTTTTGAAAGAATCTCTTTAAACAATTTAAGCAATTAAGTAAAAAAGTTATTCGTCCACACATTTTTCCTTCAAATAAAAATGTCTTAACACCACTAACTATCGTGTAAAATTTGTGCACCTTGGATATAATGGCTCTTCTTTGTCACTACTTAAGTATCATACACATGGTTTATCCTAAAATAATATTCTCCAATATCACATATCACATCTTCTAGTTGACCGTCCTTATGTACGTCAACTTTCTCTTTGTATGATGCAGTTGGGGTTTTTATCACTTCACCGTGCCACATCCATGTCATATAATTTTGACAAATTTCATCACAACATAGATGATTCAAAACTCAATAACTACTCTCTGAACAACAATAACTAAAAGTTTGATCATAAGAAATGAGTATAAAAAGAAAAATGGAACCATGCATAACGTTTAGATGAGCAAAAGGGATACATAAAACAAAAAAGGAAAAGTTGTTATTTTGATCTTACTAGAAAATAAAGCAAGCATAGTTATATGTTAATTCTAACTTACAATAATTCTATTAGATGCGAGTAATGTGTATAGTATTTCAATAGCACTAGATCAAATGTAAACAAACATGAAAAATAATATTATCATATGCATAAAGAAAATTTGAAAACTAATACAAAAGGGAACAAACTTGTTTTTACTATGCATCATAAGTTGTTCCTTTTCATAATAAAATTGAACAAGCTTTTTTTTATGTTAGGTGTGTTATTTTCTCTCCCTCTACTCTAAAATATAGATACTATTCACACTAGTATATTAGCAACCATCACCATATGGCAAGATATTGCAAAAAAATACAGACCAAGAAATTATAATTAGTTGGCCAATAGTTGGCGTAACTTGTAAGAGCACACTACATTAACTATTTGGTGGAAGTTTAATCCTATAAAGGACATTGTTAATGTGTTAACTGTGTGTCTCTATATGCTCATTGAATCTAGCATATTGCCCTGAATGTAGGGTGCCAGAGAGCTTAAAACCTCACCTAACAATATAAATGGGAAAAAATAATAATGAAAAATTATTCCAACTATATGAGAAAAACATATTTCATAATAAAATAAAAGACAATGGAGTAAGAAGTCAAATGCAGGAAGATTGGATTTACGTACCAAAAATGTAACGAAGAAAACAAAGATGAATAATCAAGATTTGTTTCGAGTTTCATTTTCATTCCTAGATTCGTTCGAGTTTCATTTGAAAAAATAGAATATGGAGTTTTGTTTGCTTTACTTAGTTCAGGAAGATGGTGGAAGATGGAGTTCTGAAGGAGATGAGGTTTCGTCTAGAGTAATACAATTCAGGAAGAAATATTTGTGCAAAAGTAAATAAAAGGAATAATGTCCTACTGGAAATAGATGGAACAAAGTTTTCCTATCGGTTTGGAGGCTAAACCGATGGGATAATTTGTTTAATTTTTGATTAAAAATAAAAAATTTGAATGGTGTCAATTGGAATAGTATTTTATTTAAATAAAATTTAAAAAATAGTTGTTCGATTTGAAGCATATCCCTGAGGAACTTTTTCCATTGGTTTCTAGCCCAACTGAGATAATGACTGTTTAATATTTTAATTAAAAAACTCCAACTGAAAAATAAATAAAATTTAAATTGCATTTAAGATTCGAAGCATGACATGAGGGATTTTTCCCATCGGTTGCTAGCGCAAATGAGCGAATAAATGATTTAGTGTTTAATTAAAAAATAAAATAAAGGAGTCAATTGAAAAAGAAATAGAATTAACAAAATGTACTTGTTGGGATTCGAAGTGTGTCCCTAAGAGACTTTTCCCATGATTTTCCAACCCAATCGAAGGAATAAATGATTTAATTTTTAATTAAAAAATATCAGTTTTAATAGATTACACATCGGCCCAGTATTCAACTAAGGTGAAAAATGTTTAAGAAATCTATATTTTGTTAAAGTGTTAGAGTTAATTTTAACGAGGTCAAAAACCTAGTTTTTTTGCTAATATATATTTTAACGGGGTGGTTGGTTTGACAAGAAAGAGTATGGGTTGATAAATGCCTGCTACTTATAGTTGATTCTGAGAGAGCTTGTGAATACAACTAAATTTTATGTTGATTAAATGGATGTGTCTTCACTTGGTTGACAAAAAAATGGAAGGTATTTCTTTAGGGTTGGGTTCAACAAACTCAATGGTCTTATTAGTAAGAAACAAGTAGGATTGAAGAATAACTACCCTTAATTTATTTAATGATAACAAGGACATGAGAAATATTTCATTGCTCTAATGTATGTTTTAGTGTGAATATTAAAAACATGTGTGATTAGAGACAAGATGTCACACACAATGTTGTTTAAATGTGTGAGAGAATATGGTCTGAATTAATAGATGAAAAATTAAGTAGAGCAATAAAAAAGGAACAAGAAATTGATAGTTCAGTTCGGTGAAATTGTCACATATGTATGAAAGACAATAGCCTAGTGAAAAGGATAATCACTAGAAGTAGTTAATAGTATGCATCAGTCTTATGTGAATAACTCTCCAATTAAAAGCTCTTTTCTTATTACTACCTGTCAATTTTAACTCAGACTTCCCATGAATTTGAGATTCTCTCCCTTCTAATAAAACACTAACCCAAGTATTTTCAACTTTCAGCAATAAGAACACTCTAAACTTCATGAATACAAACTGAAACTCTATCTCATTATATAGTAGTCATTACAACTTGAAGGCCCACTAGGGTTTACAAAATAAATCCGCAGCAGATCCGATCCATTCCAAATAAGATCACACGCAATCTAGAACAAAAGAAAATATGATTTCTCAATAAAATTGTGCAAAATTTGGAACAAAATAAATCTTTCCAAAAATATCACACCAGTAGGATTCAGAATAACATAGCCAAGATGTCTCAACAACGTATGTGATAAGTCAAGATATATATTGCTTAATATTTTATCGATAAAAATAAGTCAATCCATATGTAATAACAATCTCCCTCTTTGACTATTTCTAAGAAAAATGACTACTATATAATCAATCCTAGTATATCCTTATGTAATAACAATCTCCTAGAAGTACAAATAGTAGTGCCAAAATAGATCATATCCAATTAAACAAACTGAAGGGCCGAAAATAAATAAAAAAAGACAAAATCAGAGCAACAGGGTAGGAGAGACATTGTCATAAGTATATTCATTAATAGTAGCATTATCTTCTTCATTCTTGAAGATAGACATATCCTTATAATCAATCTTGGACACCATGATACTGATCAAAAGGATCTACAACATTTTCATCACCAGGACGACTAAGTTGAGAAAAGGAATCTCTAGCAATTTTAGTGTTTATATTCAAGCATTTTGTTAACTCCCTTCACACACTACCTCGTGAATCAAAACCTTAAAAATGTGGTTTCTCAAATGCCCTAAAAGAGTAGCAACATTTATCATCTCTTCATTAATACTAAGATTATTTTCATTAGCAAGAGCAATAAAAAGCATCATAATGTCAGCATCATATTTCCTAATAAATAACTTGTAACTAAAATTAAGAACGTTGGGAACAATACCAACCTCATCATAATGGTCACAATGTCCTTCTTTTGATTATACAAAATGCTAGAAATCTAAGAAGTAAAACCAGTTATGAGCTTCATAACAAGATACAACATATGCTTCACAAATTTCTCAAAGACATACCTACGACACTAGGGGTCATATCTGATCAGTGAGAAGAGAGAGCCCAGTTAATCACTCCAATTTTTATAGGATGACATACTTCATACTAATTTTTGAAGACACCAAAAGACCTTTTGATGTCCAATCTTCATGAAAGTTTATAGTGATCTTATGAGCAATGGTCTTCAGGGAGGGAAGATAGTCAACAATCACTAGTATTCCACAACCAAGGAAATAATTTATGATATTAGTAGATAAAGCAAAGAAATGATTTAGAAAATGAACATTCCAATAATCTCTAACGCCACCATTGTTGAATCCACTTAGGATATTCTAATTGAATTCCTTCACAGACATACTTCTTCTTCTTTACAATATTATTACTCTTAGGCTTCTTATTCTTTTACATAATATTCTTCTTCTTTTATACAATATTTTACTTCTTCTTTTTCTTCTTGGAACCAACTAAGGAAGACAAAGGAACATCTTTCCCAGACACATTTTTCCCTTTTCTAGGGGACTTCATAACTGTAGGATACATGTGGAAAATTTATTTAACATCCTCATAAAATCCTCAAAAGAAGTGGGGGCATCCTTATCAGGCACATGATCACTAGATTTAGTTTTATTAATGATAGCAGCAGCAGCCAAAGTGGTCAAGTTAAGAATGAAATCAATCATGTTCTCACTGGGGGGATTATCACACTTAGTAAAGGCCTCAATCATCTTGTCTAAATTCTTAGACTAACTAACATTACCAATAACCTTATTTCGACTCTTAATCAAACATACAATATTAAGAATCTCACTATGAATAACAATTTCAGTAGGCTTACGTTGAACAATATCATTAAAGCCTTCGATAGGAGAATTTGAAGTTTGATTATTGTGCGTAATTAATAGAGGACTACAAGTCACTTCAGGAGCATTCTCAGCATCACCATATTCAAGGGTTTGGATGAGGAGGCCTTACCAATAAGGTTAGTCATGGATAAATGGATTCGTTCATATGTATTCTTCAGGGACTTCTGTTTGGTTTCTTTGACCTTGGTAGGAGAATAAACAACTCCAAACTTACCATTGACATTTCCTCGAACCGCAATATCTTTCATCCATTACATATTGTGTGATATCATGTTTTTGAAGCATGTGTTTCATCCACAATTATTGAATGTAATTGTTTTCTAAAAAAAAAAAATATTATACTTTACTTCTGCGGTAGGAAAGGAGATACAATTCTACTTATTACTAAACCAATAAATCAAATTATTCCAATGGAAAAAGCACCCACTAGCCCAATTGGCATCACAATAACACACCAGGGAGGAGTTTATATCAAACGAGTACAATTTTTTATAGTCAGTGGTTCCTTTTATGTATGTGATAGTACTTTGACTTGAGTCAGATGCCTAACTTCTAGATTGGCTTGATAGCAAGCAAATACTCCCATAAATAAGGTAATATTAGGAAGAGTAGTTGTGATATACAAAATACTACTAATCATACTTTTGTAAAGGCTTTATTCAACATAAACTCCTTATTCATCCTTTGACAACTTGACATCAGTAGCAGGAGGCATGGATTTTTGGAGAGAATTCTCTAAGCCAAATTTCTTCAAATTGTTCTTGCTATGTTTAATTTTAAAAATAAAAATACCGTCTTCCATTTGTTTCACTTGTTCACCAAGGAAATAGGTAAGCTCACTGACCATACTCATTTCAAATTCAACCTACATTTTTTGAACATAATGATTCAGCATCTTGATTGACATCCCTCCAAATACATTATCATCGACATATATCTAACCAATCAAAATATTTCCATAACCCTTCTTCAAAAATAATATCTTGTTAATTCCTCCATGAACATAATCATTCATAGTAACAAATTTTATGAGTCTCTCATATCAAGTCATGTGAGTTTGTTTGAGACCATAGAGAGCTTTCTTAATCCCTAAAGCATCACAACAAATAAGCAACTTAACAAGGGATTCAAAGAATTTAGTAAAGAAGACGAAAAGGCACAAGTAGTAAATGAGTGTATCAAACCTTATAAGTTTGATATACAAACTCATTATGTCGTTCATATCAGTGAGTTAATTTTATTTATACTCCCATGGATTAGTTTTATCTTCCCATGGAGTAGTTTTGGTATACCCACATTTTATGAAGGAGTTGTTTGAAATTTCTTTCCCACATTTATGATTTATCAATGAAGATTGTTATTCCTTAATGTTACTAAGAAGACTTTTGTATACCCATTATTAATATAGTGGAAGATTTTACTAGATTATGTCCAGTGTTTTTCATTCTCTAAATTTGAGATAAGATTTTCACGTTAAAATTTTAGTTTTCTTGTTATTTTAACTTTTTGTTATTATTATTATTATACTCTTGAATTGGTTATGTTGGTTTTCTATTTAAATTGCATAGGTTTGGAAAAGTATCCCGCCTAAAAAATATTTTGATTATTTAATTATTTCCCAACAAAAGTAAATAGAGACATCTCTTAAAAACATGTACAACATGACTAAAATAGTTGTGCCTAAACTATATCTACCATATTCTGACAAGTTCCTAAAAAGATATTTTGTTTGTACAATAGTAAATCTTTTGTTAGTTTCTCAGTTTGTAGACATGATTCAGAAGACATGGGTTAACAAAACCCTTAGGTTGCTCAACATAGAATTCCTCATTCAAGTACTCATTGAGGAAGGAAGTTTTTGCATCCATCTATTTGAGTATAAAAATAATGAAAGATGATAAACCAATAATAATCTAATAGATTTAAGATGTGAAACAAGAGCAAAGGTCTCATGTAAGTAAACCCATTCGATCTAAGTGTATCCTTGAGCCATAAGTCGAGTTTTATTCCTAGTAACATATCCATTCTCATCAAACTTATTCTTATATACCCATTTGGTTCCAATGACATTTACAAGATTAAGTCTAGGATCAATCTTACATATTTCATTTCTCTCAAACAAAACAAGATTTTACTGCATAGCATTTACCCATAACTCACCACCGAGGGATTCTTTCACATTATTGAGTTCAATTTTAGAGATGAATACATATCAGACATCATTTCTATAGTTATCAATCTCTTTTCTTCGCGTAGTGAATCCTTCGTTAAAGTTTCCTATGATATTGTCAATAGGATTATTATTCTTGACCCTTAATGACGATTTTTTTCTTTCATAAAAAATATAATCATCATCATCATTTTAATCTCTATCATCTTTGGCATATTGCAAGACGTTCTCTACATTGTGTAGACCATCTTTCTTATCATTTTGTCTAGTAAGACCATAATCTTCATCTTCGTTAGTGATCACAACTTCAGATTTCTCGTTATTAACAATAACAATTATAAATTATTTCATTTAATTTGTATGATTGTTGAACACTTTATAAGCTCTGATGTTAATATATTAGCCAAGAAAAATATATTTGTCACTCTTTGGATCAAATTTCCTTCTCCATTCATAATCAGTAAGAATATAATATGTACTGCCCAACAATTGTAAATATTTCATGTTGGGCTTCCTCCCCTCCATATTCCATATTGAGTGATAGTGGTACCAAGTAAAAGTGTTACTAGATTGTGAATATGCTAGGCAATATGCATTGCTTCATCCCAAAAATGATAAAGTTTGTGTTTGGCATGAATCATTAATCTCTTCATTTATTGAAAGGTACATTTCATCCTCTCAATAAACCAGTTGTACTGAGGTGTGATAGGGGTAGAGAACTCATGAGAAATCCTTTTAGTAGTACATAAAGAAGAGAAACTTGAGTTCTCGAATTCTTTATCATAACCACTACAAATGCAAAAGATCTTGCCAATATCTTCTCCCTTTTCACATTGTAGATGATGACAAAGGGTTTCACAACCAATTAAGGTGTTAGACTTCTCATGAATAAACTCAACCCAGGTGATCTAGAGTAGTCATCAACAAAGACAAAAACATATATCTTCCCTCCAAGACTCTCAACCTGCATAAGACTCTGAAGATCCATAAGACTGTCAATAGAGGAACCATGTACTCTCAACCCAAGTGTTCTATCATATTATTGACATTTCTTTTTCTTTTCTAGCTTTGTTACTTAGTTCTTTTTGTTTTTGGTTTTATACCCAGTTGAGTGTTTCTCATTTGGTGAGCATTTTTCCTCCGTTCCATCAAATTTCTCTTTTCTTTTCTCTTCCTTTTGTTTCCTTTTTTGTTCGATGGCCGTGTTTCTTATTTTCTCCAAACTCACCTTAATTTCAGTTTCTTATGGGGGAACCCCAAACTTAGAATTAAACATAGCTTCAAGAACATAACACTTTCTTTGAACAGGGTAACGAAGTGTTTGAGTCGTAGGTTACATTCATGTGGTGATATATACAAATAAAGGGATACATGCTCAAATTGGGTGAACGAAGGTGTCATACCCCAATTTTGTCCGGGTAAGAAAAATCTTTCACCAGCATTCACCATCAGATGTTGTAAGGCATAAACTCTATCTTAGGGTTTCTCAGCCCTAAGCTACTCCAAACTCCCCATCATTTCTAAAGACCCATTCAATACTCACATGATTATTCTGAAGAAAACCCTCAAGTGACATCAAATTTTCAACAAATCTTTCAGTAGCATTTCATCTGTTAAGATCCTTGTACATGACTCAAGAAAACATCTGTTGCGTGTGTCTCTTATTGTTGTTAGTAAAGCATGGGATGGTATGCGCATTTGGGGACTTATTGGTTAACAAGGCCCATTTTGGTTTATCCATGAGATCTTTTGGTTTTAAAAAAAAGGGGCCCATTCTCATCAACATGTCCATAATTAATATTGCAAGTCCAAAGTGTGGTTCAAATCTCTTTTACATTACTAATCCAAAGTCCATTTTCTTATTAGTAAGTATTAAGAGTCGTGTTATTTTTTTATGATCACTTGTTATTAGCCCATTTTCATATCCCAAATATTTATGCCAAATTCTAAGTCCTTCATAGGTCCCTAAATTAAAGTTGCACTTTTTTTGAAACATGTATATGTTTGATTTAATCTAAGGTCAATTGTTGGAAGGGACTATGGTGATGGACAACATTTTAAGGCTCATTTTGGTTGAAATTGAGCTTTTAATGCTTATGGTGTGCGTTTTATGTTGTTCCTTTAATGATTATTTAGCCATACTAAGAGCAACCAATTTAAATGTTCATCCATGTATTTAGTGTGGCCCAAACAAGTTTCCAAATGGATATTAAAAAATAAGATTTGAATGTTTAAAAGTTGATTACATAAACAAATTTTAAATCTAAGATATTACAAACATTCCCAAAGTTAATACATTTATCCAAAAAATACAAAGTGAAATTGAATAATTAAATTTTGTGTTGCACATTCAGTAGTTGAAGGCAAAACCCTTGAAACACCAGCGGCCAAAACCATCCTTTAGGTCAAAACACCCTAATTCAGAGCGCCCAAAACCATCCCTTGGCTAAAGCACCCTAAAATCCAACTTCCTCATAGAGCTGGTGCAACCAATCTTCTCCTCAATTAGGGTCATTTCACTTGTATGACCTACAGAGAAATAAACTCAAGTCAAAAGTCTTATCAATAAGCACTTAAAAAACTAAAGAATAATGAATAAATTGATCAGTTCAAAGCTTTGCACAGAGGACCACCATGAACACCCAAAACGGTATTTCGCTACAAGTCCAACAATATTGAATCCACAAAATAATAATCCCACGAAATCTGAGATGAAAAAGTAAACCTGACAAGTTATCATAGGATACTAGCTCATGATGAAGGTAAATAACTTAAATACCCAGAGAACAGGAGATTGAACAGGGGACGGTGAATGAAAAAAGGCAAGAAATCAAAAGTAATTTTTCCATTTAACACAACCACATAGCATTCAAAAAGAAAACAGAGGAAAGTGAAGCGATTTAAAAAGGATAGAAAAGGGCTTATCTGAATTGCGCCGGAGGAGACGTCGTCATCGGACCGACTCCGATCAAGTAGTCTTTCTTTTCCCTCCATTGCTTGAAATCTGTATACCATCTCGTTCGCCTTTCCAAACTGAGTAAAAACACCCTGTTATTTTCCTTAAATCGCGACTGTAGAAGCTTTGATTTTGGAATTAGGGTTTATGTTTAAACTGTTTGGGTTGCTATTTGGTTTCTGATTTGTTGTTTGAAATGAGTTTAGGTTTTGTTTGGTTGTGATGAGTTGTTGTTTGATCGGAGTTTGAGTTTGCTCATTTTTTTTTAGTCTCGATCTGGTTATTAGAGAGAGATTTAGGAAGATCTAAGGCCATATTTGGTTTCTCCGGCCCAAGAAAGGTAGGGTTAGTGTTGGAAGTTTTTGTCTTTGTGTGGTGGTTCGCCGGAGAAGAAGGTGGCGTTGTCGTCGTCGGCCGACAACCGCCGTCTTCTCCGGCAGGTTGATCGGAGGAGGGTGGTTTTTCTTGCAGAGCGTTTAAGCTATGAGTTAAGGAGAGAGAAAGAGTTCATCAAATGAACTCATTTCCTCAAATGTTCATGTTATATTCACGCCTGGTTGGTGCATGAGTGACAATTTCCACTCTGGAGGCGGACAACGTCTGCAGTTGACCGTTGGTCAACCAAATGTTCCTGTGTGAATACCCCATCTTTCATTATCGTGTACACTCATCATCCACCCTTTGATTGGTTTGACCATGTCAGATCCACGGATCCGCGGATGATGGTGATGCGTGTGGTCAACAAAGTTGACCGAGCTCAGCTGGGAGCTCCACTGGATTCGTGGGTTGTGGTTTAGGGCCTCTGAATTGGGCCCAAACTCGTTGGCTTTTTGCACCCCCTTGGTGGAGATTGGTAGCGCCCACCTGGGCTTAGTTTACTCCAAGGCCCAATTGTCTTTTTTTTGGTTTTTATTTCTTTATCCATTTATAGTTAATGTTTAATTATTTACTTAACTTAAATAAGGTTCTTAACCACTAATCAAATTCCTATTATTATTAATTTCTAAGTTAATTATATAATTTACCATTATTTAATTAATTAATTTTTATTATTTTTACCATCATTTATTATTTGGACATAATTTAGGCAATTATTCATTGTGTGAAGTTTGTGCACATTATTATTTTATATTTATTTATTTGTACCAATTCCTGAATACATATGTATGGTGTGCTACAATTGTGACAAGATTATTTCAATTTCACCGATTTAAAAATAATTTTAATCAAATTTCAAAAATAAATCACATACTTCTCGATTCAATGTCGAGCCCATTTTCAGACACCTTTTGTAAGTCGATCGCTTTTAAAGCATCGCCATCAACCTCACATGGCTTACTCTTGGGCTTTCTTACAATGAGACCTATTCGATTTTAGTTAATCGATTAGATGAACTATTCACTAAATAAATTCAATCCATTCGTAAACATAAATTTTAAACCTCGACCCAACATCGAGTATTTTGTATTAAAATTAAAATTAGAATACCTAATCACAATTAAATACTATTTCTTTTAGGAATAAAAAAGGAGATGGTTTTGGGTTTTCAACTCCTCTCCTCGATTATTTGAATACAAATTATTTTACTCGGTTAGTCGAATAATCGTCATTTCTAATCCACTTAAGCACAAACCTCGATTAAATCAAAACACTTTCATAATGATGAAATGAAAAAGGAGATAACTTTGAGTCTTTAACTTCTCTCCTCAATTTGTTGATTACGAGTTCTCTTACTCGGTCAGTCGAACAATTGTCATTTTTCCACAAACATACAACTTAATCAAATCATTTTCATAACAAACTGTACGAAAAAGGAGATGGTCTTGAGCCTTCGATTCCTATTTTCAAATGCTTGTATATAAGTCGTCTTACTTAGCCATTCGAGCACTTGTCGTTCATTCTAAAATACATCAACCATATACAACCTTATTTTCATAAATACTCAGATGAAACAGAAAGGGGTCTAGAGTCTTCTATTCCCCTTCCCGACTGTTAGGATACAAGTTATCTTACTCGACTATCCGAGTAATCGTCATCCAACCAAAAACATCTCAACCAATCAAAATATCCAACATATTAATCCCACTTGTCACCCCGTGTGGCCAAAACTCTTTTCAAAAGAACATTGTTAATCCTTTCTAATGCACATAACAAACTAGTGTTTAAGCCTCCGTCGAGAGTAGACAAGCCAACGTTTAGCCTTTAGAACGCGATCCACACAGTTCGTTCATAAAAAACACCAACCAACCGTAGTTTCCCAAACTACGAATGCTCTGATTTCCTTATTGCACCATAAGGATACGTAGGCAGGAGATTGTTGTATCTTCACGAGCACACTAATAAAAAACCTCCCTTTTCTCCCTTCTGAGGTCCTCATCCACATCTCTAGTTTATATCTATTATCAACTCTAATTACTCGAATAAAACAAACAAACATAAGTTAACACTCAAATCGCAAAATTGAACTAAAAGGTTCCCGTTAAGTACAACGGACGTGAGGGGTGCTAATACCTTCCCCTTGCGTAATCAACTCGCGAACCTGAATATGGTTGTGACGACCATTATTCTATTTTTCAAAGGTTTTATCGATATTTTCCTATTCCTTCATTTGGGATAAATAAAGTCCAGTGGCGACTCTGTTCTAACGCAATTTTTTCCGCGACCATCGCGAGGAATCGTATTTTTCGAGATGCGACTGATGGCGTCTCTGCTGGGGACTAGCTCCAAGCAAAAGAGAGTGAAGCCTAATTTAGTTCAGTTTATGTATTGTGTGTTAATCTTGTTTGTTTGTTTGTTATTTTTATTCTATTATTATTATTTTGTCATAATTATTGTATTGTGATTTATTGACTATGTCTTATTTGGGGCTCTCTAGTTAGTGGTGCTTTGTGAGATAGGCTCTCTACCCGAGTCTGAGAAAAACCATAAGTTTAAGATGGTGGTTGCGTAGTGGACGCCCACAAGGAGTCTTCCTTGTTGGGACGATACGAAGACCCCGCCTAGAGGAGATTCTCTTAAGATATTATGGTCCGACGAGTCTTCGTCACGATGATAGTATTTTCAAGTTGGATCAATGACTCTAGGGACCTTTTAACCCACTCTATCCGACGGTTATGTAGTATTAACCTACGAAGTTTCAGACTTATTGGGTTAATACGAAAGCCCCAATTAGATGAGATCCCTTGGGCGTATTACTACCTTACAGTAGTATTCCCAACCTCGATCTATGACTCTGAGAACCTTATTATAACCTTGGACTCGAGAGTTGTGTAGTATGGACCCACTAGGAGTTTTCCTCTTTGGGACCATACGAAGGCCTCACCCAGACAAGACTCTTTTGGGGGATGTTATTGGCGGATGAGCTTTTGTCATGACAATAACCTTCCTAAATAGTGATTGATGACTTTGGGAACCTTTTAACTTTAGCATCCTCCCAAAAGGGTTTTGTTTAGTAACCAAGGATACCCGCTCTCACGGCCTGTATGTTGACCTACCTGTGGCATGCATAACATCATTCATAACATGACATTCATATTATTTTATTTCCAAGGAATTTGAGTGTCATAATTTGCAGGAATTCAAGAAGCACGGAATCAAGCAAAATAAATATTTACTCTTTCAAGTTCAAAGATCCCGATCTAAGGAGCTTACGTGACTTGGTCTCTCAGATGCACCAGGTATATAGAATCAATTTTGGGAAGAATTATGGAAATCTGCTCAGCATCCTCAACCAATGAGTGGGCCATACAACTTTAGTCACTTTGGCCCAATTCTATGACCTACCTTTAAGATGCTTCACATTCCAAGACTTCCAGCTAGCACCATGTAGCACCTCAAATTTGCACCTATCATTGTACATACATTCTCATATTAGGTCATAACATAACATGGTCCACTGCATAGCATTGCATTGTCCTATTTGCCTCAAGTGCAAGTCATCAGAAGAATTAGGTCAAACTGGTCAGGAGGTCAGTCAATCAAGCAAGCAAGTACAATTCTCATTGAGCCAAGGCCCTAGGGTTGGTCCAACATGTTCACATGACTTGGGGATCCATTTGAAGTGTTTTGGTCAAGGATTGGATGTTCAGAAGTCATCATTCAATGCACAGTCAGTCAGAAACCCTAAAAAGTCAAACTTGGTCAACTGTGTCTGATTTTATGGTTTTGATGGTTGGATTTGGTTTGAGAGAGCTTATTCATGTCCAAATAGGCCTCATATATCATGTCAAACACCATCATGGAAGAATTTGAAGCCAGATCAGAAATTTCCAAAAATAGAAACTGGACCTGTAATTGAAACCTGCCAAAAATGGAAAGTCTTGATCCTCAAACTTACATCATGATACAAGCTTCAAATGAATTTTTTCCCAACATGAAAGTTGAAGATCTTGTTCTCCCATTTCCAAAAAGTCCAAGAACACTCAATTCCCATGTATGGTTGGCAAGTTATGATCAATTCATTTTCAAAAATTCTTGAACTTCAAAAGGCCATATCTCTCAAACCATTTGGCCAAATTTGGTGGGGTTTTTTCCAACAAGTCACATTTGACCTCCTCTTTCCAAAAATGTAACCATCACTCACCAAAACATCATAGATCAAAATGGCATTTTTTGACTTACTTGAATTAATTTCAAGTGAAGTGAAATTTTGACCTTTTAAAATAACCATTTGTAATCACTTTGGCCATTGGAATATGTTCAGAAATGACATTTGAGACTTGTTGGAGGCCCATTTTCGTGCAGTACACACACCCATCCCCAACTTGCTTGAAAATTGGCCAAAAGTACACTTTTCACCAACTCCATTCCACATTTTCATGAACCTTGATTAAGTACCATTGAGCAGAGTATATATTCATCATTTTATCTCTGAAACAAACCCTAGCAGCCACACAAACTCAGAATTCATTCACTCTCTCAAACTTCATTTTTCTTGCCATTTCCAAAATCCTTCCAAAAGCTCCAAAGAACTCGACCTGGCCATTGTTGTTTCATCATCCAAACAACATTTTGGACTCATTGCAACTTCATTTCCACCTCTGTAAGAAGCTTTTACCCGACTGTTCTTCAAAACATCATCCATGGCAGATTGGGATTCGAGCAAGAACAAGCTTCATTGAGCCAAAGCAACTTCACCATTCACCTCCTGGGAGTTGTTAAAGCATCTGTTTCAAGCCAAAGCCTTCAAATCATTGCTGTTTCACAAATTTCTTCAAGAACAAGTAAATTTTCGAATCTCTCTTTTCTCTAAATCATGCCATGCTTTGTGTAGAGTTTGTTGTGCTGATCATTCTGAAGTTTAAATCACATGAAATGGCTATGTATTTATGGAGTTATGCTGAAATGAAGTTTGATGATGATTTGCATTCTTGTTCGATTCATGAATATGGTTGTGTTTTAATGAAAATTATTGTTGGATTCGTGTTTGCCATGCCTTGATGATCATTTATGTGTGCTCAATTTTGATTTCTGGAGAAATTTTTGGGAAACTCGATTTGGGGATGATGAAGTTCATCCTGTATGCATAAACCCTAGAACACCTTCATCCATTTCCCAGAATTTTGGATTTGTACGTATTGCATGTTACTGTAGATGCATGAGCCAATAGAAACATTCCATTCTGTGGCCCAAAACGGCACCGTTTCGTTTAATGAGTTCCATAATTACAGCCGTGCCATTCTCGTTTTATTAATTCATTTTAATTCATTTATTTGTTTCATTTTTATTTCACTTTGTTAGTCAATCTTGCAAAATTCATAAATCATCCATTTCAAATCCAAATTTAGTGGGAATTTTTGCATCATCTTCATCATGATCCCTAGTTTTTTATCATGATTTTTGCTGTTTTTTTGGATGAGTGAATCTTAAATGGCATTAGGGTTTGTGGCATGTATGCATATTTTGTACCTTTTGCCAATTCAATTGTGAAATGGTCATGACTTATCCAATGAACCTGAATCTTTTTGAGCATAAACTAGATTCACTCATGTTTATTTTGATGTAAAGATCATGAATTTATCTTATGTGGTTTGAGAGTTGTGAATTTTTGAAGTAGGGTGTGACAACTTGTGTCACACCATGGA
This sequence comes from Lathyrus oleraceus, assembly GCF_024323335.1. Classification (NCBI taxonomy): domain Eukaryota; kingdom Viridiplantae; phylum Streptophyta; class Magnoliopsida; order Fabales; family Fabaceae; genus Lathyrus; species Lathyrus oleraceus. The sequence goes on along the minus strand of NC_066585.1, from coordinate 427,122,851 downwards.
TGTGCAAATTGCTGATTTTTGTATCCAGGCTTCTTGACCTCCAATTGATCTAAAATTTTGCATGAGCCTACTCTTGTATGTCTAGTTTGCACATGATTTTTCTTGGAATTATTTGTGCCATTTTCCATTTGTTTGAGATTTTCTCCCCTGTTGGACCAAAATGTTGACTTCTAGTGATGCATGTTGCCATTTCATTTGTGAAATCCTCATACTTTATTAGATGGACATGAATTTTAACATGAGATAACTAGACATCCTCATCTTTGCCATGGTTTTAGTCCCATTCATTTATCATACACCATCTCTGATTTATGATTTTTCTAAGTTGATGCATGTTTGGTTGACTTCTTTGAGCATGTTCAAAATTGCTTTGACTTTCTGATTTTCATTGACTGCCTTCCACTTGTCCAAATGAGATGAAATTTGACATGCTTACCATGATATGTGTTAGGATTGGTCATGATTTATTTGGTGATTTTTGGAAATGTTTGAGTTGACTTTTGATGCAAGTCTTTCTGTTGACTCCTATGAGCTCTCATTTGCCATGCTTTGACTTCTTTTGCTTATGAAATGATGATGATGCATGATATGAACATGAACCCAATTGGGATTGTTTCTTGATTGATTAAACATGATTTGGAATGCTTGCCCTTTGCTGTTTTGACTTTTTCATTCTCTTTTGACCCTAGGCTTGCCCTAGTGGTCCTGTTACTCACTTTTGAGCTTGTGTTTTCAGGTTGACCAACAAATGACCAATGAGGCCAATTCTTTTGATATGAGTTTGCTTGAATATCTTTGTCTAACTTGTTTGTTTTGTAGGTGGCTTGGCTCTCAAGCCTTAAGCCTTGTGCCTTGCACATTCATTTGCTTCTGACTAACTGTTAATGTCTGTTTCCTTTTGCTTTGATTTGAGTTGCATACTAACATCTGCTTGACTATTTCAGGTGCTTTTAGTTGCTTAGTTCCTTGTGAACTTTTTGCTTTGCTTTGCTTGTATAAGCAATTTGCATTGAGGTATATCCCTTAATCTTCATGTAGTCTGGAAGACCTGGCCTGTTACTTGGCCAGGCAACTGTCTGAAGTCCTCCTTAAGAGGCAGTGTTTGTGGATGTTTAATTTTGTCCTTGCATAGAGTCAAAGACCTCCTAAGTGAAGAGGCAATCGGCAGAACCCAAGGGATATGCAATCTATCCCCTGCTATTCTGTGTGTCATCTGCTTTGCTCACACCACTGTGTTGATGCATTGCAGATACAAACCCAAGATCTTGTACAATTGTACAGTTGAGTCAGTTTTAAATGTGTAGAAGGGTTCCCACTTTCTGAACCCACACATTCTTGTCTTAAGCTCTCCCAGGCCAGGGATAAGAGCTGTGAAGTCTCATCTTCACTCACCCTTCATCTGCTTCACCTTGGCTCTCAATGTCAAGGTTAAGAGCAACATCTACCCAGTTCCAGAGGTTTGTTTGTTGAGGTTGATATGACCCCTCGACTAAAACCTAACCCTTGTGTGAGCCCTTGTTTGTATATAGTGTGTGCTACCTGTGCTTGTATGTTTGTTTGACTTGCTTCCTGTGCAAGTTAGGTTTAGTTTAGACTTGCTTCCTGTGCAAGTTAGGTTTTGCTTGGCTTGCTTCCTGTGCAAGTTAAGTGCGGGTGTGGCTTGCTTCCTGTGCAAGTCATGTTTAGGATAGGCTTGCTTCCTGTGCAAGTTAGCTAGAAACCTTAACTTAGGGATGATTTTGCATGATAACATCTAGGCTCGAGTCGTAGTCTCCCTAGTTGTGCCTCCCTCTGTTATCTGGTTAGGCTAGTCCTTTTCCCTCCGTAGGGGAACTACGTCGCCCTGATCCTCATACCAGATGAGGTACGTAGGCAGGAGATGAGCTGATCTCTCCAGGGCGCCTGTGTCTTTGTTTTGTCTTGTTGTGTGCTTGGAAGCTGATGTAAGTCCATCGAGTGGCATTTGGGTTCCAGTGTGGGTTTGTTGGTTCGGATGCTGATGTAAGTCCAGTGGTTGGCATTCAGGCTCCACGTTTGCCTCTTTGTGTGTGTTTTGGTTCGGATGCTGATGTAAGTCCAGTGATTGGCATTCAGGCTCCACGTTTGCCTTTGCCTGTGTTTGTTTGCGTGCGTGTCAGCCGAGCTACGAATGCTCTGATTCTTCTCTCGTCCGAGAAGATACGTATGCATAGGATGCGGTATCCTAGCGAGCATGTGTCGTTTCCCCAGTCCGAACTACTTCGACTCTGATGTTTATGCCTGATAGACTAAGTAGGCCCAGGATGCGATATCCTGCCGAGTCCGTCTTGTCAGTTTTCTTGTGTCTCTTTCAGCCAGTGTGTGTGTGTGTGAGCAGCGTTTTAGCAACCATTTTCCTTCCTTTTGTGCGTGGATCCCGTCGAGTACGACGGATGCGTAGGGGTGCTAATACCTTCCCTTCGCATAACCAACTCCCGAACCCATTCTCTTTGGTCGCGAGACCATGTCTTTCCCAGGTTTACTCTGAGCGTTTCCTTTCCCTCTTTTGGGATAAATAACGCACGGTGGCGGCTCTGTTGTTCTTGTTTTCCCGCCGGTTTTTCGCGTGATGCGACACACCAACGTTGGAAGAATTCAAGCGTCTTGTTAGGATTCCTATGAATAACAAGCCACTATTTGAAGGGATAGATGAATCTTTGCCTCTTGAGATCATTTCTAGCACGCTTCACATGGATGAAAAGGAAGTAGAGGCTAACCTGAAGACCAAAGGGAATACCAAAGGATTTTCGCTAAGTTTTCTCTTGGAAAGAGCTCATACCCTACTAAAAGCAGAAAGTTGGGACGCTTGCTACTCTGCTATTGTGTTGGCCATCTATGGCATCGTTCTGTTCCCAAATATGGATGGTTTCGTAGACATGGTTGTTATTTGCGTTTTCCTTACTGGAAACCCAGTACCCACCTTATTAGCTGATGTTTACTATTACATAAGCCATAGGTACACCAAGAAGAAAGGAATAATTGCTTGTTGTGATCCTTTACTATATCAATGGTTTCTTGAGCATCTTCCGAAGACAGGTGTTTGGGTAGAACAGACAAATGTTAGTTGGCCTCAGAGATTGGGATCACTCCGATCCGAAGATCTTTCTTGGTATTCCAAAGAATACATCAACATGGACATCATATTCAGCTGTGGAGATTTCCCCAATATACCACTTATTGGAACTCAAGGATGTGCGAATTCCAACCCGGTTCTATCACTAAGACAACTTGGCTACCCAATGGAAGGCCCTCCAGAGGCAAGGTCTTTGGAAGCTTTTTTGTTGCTTGACTTTGGGGTTGAGAATCCTAGCTTGTTCCAACGAATCAGAGAGGCTTGGAAGAATGTCAATCGAAAAGGGAGAGCTGATTTGGGGAGAGTAAATGGGATTACAAAAGAACCATATTTTAATTGGGTGAAGGAAAGGGTGGAGATGATCAAAATTCCATTCGTCATTTGGACACCTGTACCTCTTCCTGAACCTAAGTTCACCCATGTCCCTATTGAAGAAGTGGAGGAACTCAAGACCACCATGCCAAAGTTAGAAAAAGAGAATGAAGAGTTGAAGATAAAACTCCAACAAAACATAAATGAGAAAAACACCATGAAGTGGGAGCTTGAGAGAAAGGATATACAACTTCAAGCACATGTGGAAAATTTCAACAAAGAGGAGCATAAGAGGAAAAAGATCAAAGTGGGACTAGAAAAAGTTGACCATTGTCTAGATACTCTTAAGGGTCAATTACGACGAGCTCAGAAAGAATGTCAAGACAATGAGCGTTGGTGGCATCTAGCCACGAAGGAAAACAAGACGATAAAAGATACGCTTGGGGCTCAGATAAAAGAACTCACCATTTATGTTCGTCATGCAAAGGCTGAAGCGGATCAAGAATGCCGACTCAAGAATATAGCCACCGAAGTTTCTAGGGTTTCACCCATGATATGGGAAGAGAAGTGTCGAGAAGTAAGAGACGCAAAAGAGTCTGCCAGCTATTGGAAGAACCAGCTAGAGACATTACACCAAGACAACTCCATATTGTTGAAAGAGCGAGAGTATGTGATTGAAGATTATGAATCCTTTAAGAAGACCATAAACTTCTTGTAAGGAGATGGGGATAAGTTCCGTGCTAAGCTCGATGGGCTAGTAGGGTTCTGTAATTGGGCGGCTAAAGAATTACCATGGAAGTTAAGAGACGCAGTTGAAGAGTTGAAGGAAGATATCACTCCTCCAACCATAATCAGTTTCATTTTGCTCTGTAGAGGGTTGCTGAAGAGATTCAAGGAAGAACTAGAAGAGCTCCAAGCCAGAAAGCCTGCAGTTTAACTTTCCTATGTCTTATATTTTGTTCCTTTGACAATGTATTTTGAACTAGGGCCTTTTTGGACCCCTACGTTATGTACTTGAATGAATGAAGTTTAAAAATTACTCCATTATTGTTATTCTAAGTATTTCTTGTTTCCTTGAATTACTAACAACTAATGGAACTCGAATGATTCCCTAAAAATAAAATATGCGTAACATCTGCATCTGTATTATGCATCACGCTTCATAAAAATTCAAAAAAAAACCTTACCCAACCTTTTTACCCTTTATCCAGCAACACTGACTAATCAACACCGATACGAGACGCGAAGCAACTACAAGATGACGTTAGAGCAAGTTGAGGCTAACCAAGTTACCATGAGGACATACATCAATACGATCCAAGAGAAAATGGATCAACTGTTGGAGACAATGCTCGCAATTGCCCAAAGAGAGAGGGTTGTGGATGAAGAAGCTAGGGCAAAAAGGAATGATAGCACGCCAGGTTTGGACCCCCAAGACGAGAGTTTCCCCACCAAGAAGAGACTGGTCCATATACCGGTAGGAGGCAAAGGATATGGGGATCGTGCAGAGCCTTCTGATGCGTCTACTCATCATGGATCCAAAATTGGAGATGACACGTACGATGCTTTCTATGTGCCTGATCAACCAAAGCCTAAGATACTTCCAGATCCTGCTACAGATAGGCTTCGCAACTTGGAAAAGAAGATCAAAGCTATAGAGGGGAATAATATCTTTGGCGCCTCTGCCATGAACATGCGTTTGGTATCAAATTTCGTCATCCCGGCTAAATTTAAAACTCCTGATTTCGAGAAATACAAAGGACAAACATGCCCAAGAAGTCACCTAGTAATGTACTTCAGGAAAATGGCTGCTCATACCGAAAATGACAAACTGCTTATACACTGTTTCCAAGACAATCTAAGTGGAGCGTCCCTAAGATGGTACATGAGTTTAGAGCAGGGGCGGATTCAAAGTTGGGAAGATTTGGATGACGCATTTCTCCGTTAGTACAAATATAACTTAGATATGGAACCCGACCGAATGCAGTTACAGGGGATGGCCATGAAAGAAAATGAGTCATTTAAAGAATACGCCCAGCGATGGAGAGAGTTGGCTGCTCAGGTAGAGCCACCATTGTCTGAAAAAGAAATGACTGGAATATTTGTGGACACGCTGAAGGACCCATTCTTTGATAGACTGGTGAGTAGTGCAGCGTCCGACTTCGCGCATCTAGTCACAATCGGAGATCGCATAGAAAAAGGGTTAAGGGATGGAAAGATTCCAGGAGCTATGGCAGTCCCTAGCACACCGAAAAAGTATTCTGGAGGCTTCCAGAAGAAAATAGAAGGTGAAACGAACGCTATATCCAGAGGCTATAAGGGGAAGCAACATGCTTCATATGGCCAAGTCGTCGTCGTGGTACCCATACCTTATCAACAACCAATACAGAAACAACAAGTGTATCAACCACAACATCAACATAATCATCATCAACAAAACACCGCGCCACCAAGACAATTCAAGCCAAGGCCTCCAAGAAGGCAACTCGATCCTCTACCAGTACCTTATAGCCAAATATTCCCATATCTGCAAAAGGAGGGCCTCCTGACATTGAGGGAGCTAAAACCGGTTGTTTTTCCATATCCACCCGGATATGATGCTAACGCATATTGTGAGTTTCACATGGGAGCACCTAGTCATACCTTGGAGAATTGCTTTGCATTTCAAAATCGGGTACAAGACTGGATCGAAGCAAAGGTTGTCTCCTTCACTCCGAGACGCCCGAACATGAACACCAATCCCATGCCAACACATAAGGATGCTTCCGTCAGTGCCATTGAGGAGAGTGATCAAGGTAAATTGATCTGTAAGATTGAAGAGATTCAAACCCCTATCGCTAGGATAGGAGCACAATTGCTGAAGAGTGGTATAATCCCGAAGGAGCTAGTTGCTGAAGAGAACAATAAAAAGTTGAGGAATTTTATACAACAAATGTTGGATCAAGGCGAGTTACAGATAAATCGTCGTGTCAAGAGCAAGCGCCATGAAGAGATAACCATGGTGGACATCCCTTATGATGAGGTTAATATGGAAATACCTATAAGCCCATTGGTGATAGAGTTTCCAGCACCGTTCGCGTATGAAGATGAGAAGGCGGTCTCGTGGATATATCAGCCCAGAGCTTTTAAGCAAGGGTAGGAAGACCAACCTTTGATGATCAACGAACCAAACGTCACCTCAATTGTGGGTCCGGAGGGAATGACACGTAGTGGCCGAGTGTTCGTGCCAAGAACTGCTGATACTTCCGCAAAGGCTAAAGGGAAGGAAGCTGTTGTCCAGATCCCCGTCCCTAATCAATAAATGCAAGACATGCACCTATCTCCTAAAGCTGCAGTCACTCGTGATGAGGCCGAGGAATTTGTGAGGATAATCAAGAAGAGTGATTATAAAGTGGTGGACCAACTGAATCAAACACCTTCAAAAATATTCATGTTGTCTTTATTGCTCAGCTCAGAAGCACACAGGAACTCGCTATTGAAAGTATTAAGCGCTGCACATATCACGAAGGACATAACGATAGAACAGTTTGACGATGTGATAGCTTGTGTGACCACTGGATTTTTTTTTGGGTTTTAACGATGATGAACTGCCGATCGAGGGAAAGAACCATAACAAGGCCCTACATATCTCCTTGAAATGCATAGACACTATACTATCAAGGGTATTAGTAGACACAGGTTCCTCGCTGAACGTCATGCCGAAGACCACTTTGATAAAGCTGCCAATGGAAGGGATAAGTATGAAGCACAGCACCCTAATCATAAAGGCATTTGATGGCTCAAGGCGGGCAGTGATAGGGGAGGTTGACTTACCGACCAAGATAGGTCCAACTATTTTCAATATCACGTTCTAGGTCATGGACATACATCTCGGTTATAGTTGCCTACTTGGAAGACCCTGGATTCACTCCGCAGGCGCCGTCACCTCCACTCTACATCAAAAGCTAAAATTCATTACAAATGACAAGATGATTGTGATTGGAGGAGAGGAGGATATCTTGGTTAGCCACTTGACATCTTGCCGGTATATCGAGGTGGATGGCGACATAACTGAGACACCATTCCAATCCTTGGAAGTGGTAAATATGATGGCCATCCAACAGACATTGGAGACCTCGAAATCAGGACCGTCCATGGCCTCTTGGCAAGAAGCTAAGGTTTTTATGGAAAGTGAAAATGCTCAAGACTGGGGCAAAGTGGTGGAAGTGAAAGAGAAACGAGACAAGTTTGGCCTGGGGTATGACCCGTCATCAAATAAAGCTGGTAACCAACATGACAAAGAGCATATTCCTTTTGTAGAGGAAACTTTCACCAGCGCTGGCCACATTTTTGGCAAACAGGTGGCGATGATCAGTGATGAAGATCGCGAAGAGGGGGTGTCTAGCTGGATGCGATAAGTCGCACCTAATGAAGAGCTGACAAACTGGAAGGCTGTGGAAGTCCCCCAAATTTTTCAAAAGTAATTTTATTATTTTAGACAAAACCCTGTGCTTCGCCCAAGGCACAGTGGCGTGTTGTAGGGCCTCCTTTATCTTTTTCAAGAGTTTTTATATCATTAATGAAATGGCAATTTGCATCCAAAATATTTTTTCCTTTCCTTTCGTTTTTTTTATTGCAAAAAATGGCATCAATTTTTATGCACGCACTTTCTAAATAAATTGCATAAATCATAACATGCAGAAACACCACCGAGACCATTGATAACGACACTGCTAGGGTCCAATATGATTTTGATTGTCCAATATACCAAGCTGAAGACGAAGTGGGGGAAGATTGTGAACTCCCTGAAGAGTTGGCCAGATTACTCAGACAAGAAGAGAAGGTCATTCAACCACGCCAGGAGGACGTTGAAGTTGTCAATCTGAGAACAAAAGAAGACAAGAGAGAAGTAAGGGTAGGCGCCGCGCTTCAAGATGCAATGAAGACAAAATTGATAGAGCTCCTTCACGAATATGACGACGTGTTTGCATGGTCATACCAAGACATGTCCGGATTAGATACTGATATCGTGACCCACAAGCTTCCCCTTAAAGAAGAATGCTCTACTATCAAACAAAAGCTAAGAAGAACTCGACCAGACATGGCTCTCAAGATCAGAGAAGAGGAAAGCAATTTGACGCTGGTTTCCTGGAAGTCGCTAAGTACCCACAATGGGTTGCCAACATTGTACCAGTACCGAAGAAAGATGGGAAAGTCCGCATGTGTGTAGACTACCGAGACTTAAACAGAGCCAGTCCCAAAGACGATTTCCCATTACTTCACTGTCGCAACTGCGAAAAAACAACCGGCGGGTAAAAATAGAAGAGTCGCCACCGTTCATTATTTATCCCAAAGGAGGAAAAGGAAACGATCGAAGAAAACCTGAAAAGAGGAAAAGACAAGGTCTCGCAACCAAATCTAGGGTTTGGGAGTCGATTATGCGAAGGGAAGGTATTAGCACCCCTACGCATCTGTAGTACTCTACGGGATCCACTCTTGTTGTTCTAGTCTAAAGGGTGTAGGTATATCTAAGGTACTATCTGCTAAAAGAAAGTCAAAAGAAAATGACTCACAAAGATGTCGCATCCACTGCCTACGTATCTCATCTGAGTATGAGAATCAGAGTCTTCGTAGCTCAGCTACCTATGGGTAAAAGAGAAGTGTGCTCGATAAGACATCGCGTCTTATGCCTACGTATCTCATATGGAATGAGAATCAGAGCAAAACGTAGTTCAGCTAACTACGGGAACAAGGGTCTCAATTGTAACTAGGGCAAGAGAAAGGGAAGGGCTCGATCGCAACGAGGGCGAGAGAAAAGAATCGCAGCAAAGGCAAAAGCAAGCAAGGATTAATTGTTAGTTGTCAGTCAAACTCGGCAAGACATCGCATCTCGTGCCTACGTATCTCATCTTAACATGAGAATCAGAGTTGTCGTAGTTCGACTAACTAGGGGTTAAGGATTACCATCTGAACATAGACTTACAAAAGAGGACACCAGCTGTGTCAAAGGAAAATGGGCAATGTGTTCAACGTCCTAGCAGTAGGTGTCGCAGCTCGCTGAATCGAGTCTTAGGCAGTTACCTCTTTGCAATAGAACGGACTGACACGCCACAAGATCGGACACGCACGGAAGGTCTAAAAGTGGGGAAGCTTTGCCCTAGAGTTGTCATGCAATGTGGACCTATGTGTTAGGATTTACAAAGGGGAACATCTACCTAATGTTAGCATGCAAAGAATGAGGGAATTCTACCTATGTTATCATACAAAGGGTTCTACCTAATGGGTGCTACTTAAACGGAACAAGAGTCGACGGATGGAGCAAGGAGAGGAGCCACGGATAAGGGTAGATGGCGATGCCAGAAGCAATCGACTTACAGGTAGATGGCGATGCCTGAGGCAATCGACTTACAAGAGGATGGATGAATGCGTGCTGGTTCTGTTAAGTTTTGAAAATGATTACTCAATGTTGGATCGAGCTTTTGATCTTGTTTTGAAATGATTATCGGATGTTCGTTTTAATTCTTGTATTAACAGATGAATAAAGAATGAAAGAATAAATATTATACACTTTATGAGATAGGGGTACATTTGTTATGAATGGGGATGGTTCATGGCAACCAAACAATAAGAGTATATGCCTCAATCATCATACAAGTAGGAAACAATTATCAATCAAATCAGATAAGTAAACAGATCAAAGAATCAAAGAATGAAATAATGGAGCATTAAACAAGGCATGGGAAGTATGAACATGTTAAACAATCAAGCAATAGAAAGCATGGATGAAAGAAACAAGTGTAACAAATAACAAATGAATCAGACAGATGAAAAGATGTACAAAAAGGGTCCACTGAAATAATTTAAACAAGAAATGAGGTAAGGATCAAATAAAATCAAGATAAAAGGCCTCTAATGCATGGCCTATGAGATGAACAAGGGAGGCTCAAAAGATCTCTTCATTTGCCATAAGCAATCCCTAAATCAAACATTGATCATAAAAAAGTCAACTGAAAATTCGAGCCAACTTAATAAATATCAAATAAATAGCAAATTAATCAAGAAAATTATGAAAAATTAAACTAAATAAGGTGGGGTCAGAACATCATCATCCCCCAAAAATATTTTAAAAATAATGAAAATTAGTGCATGAATTAATTGAAATAAAATAGAGGTCAAACTAAAAGTCAACCAACAAAACTAGGTTAAGAATAAATCAAGAATAAATTGAAAATATGAAATAAAAGTCCAAGAAAAAGTCAGGTTGACCATGGGGCAGTGGTCAACCTTCATCCCAAAAATCAGAAGCTAAAAATAATTTTAAGTCATAAATATAAAATCAAGAATCAAATGTGTGTTAAAATGGACCACTTAGAATGAATAATTAAAATAAAATATTAATATTAAATAAATGCAAAAATAAAAATTAAATAAAATTAAATAAGGCATCAAGAAATATGGAAAATATTTTTGGATATTTTTATGAACAAAGAAAATATTTTAAATTAATTAGAATCAAAACAGAAATAAAAATGGGAAATAAAAAAAGAACATGAAAAAGGGGGTGCATTAGAATTTGGAATAAATTGGGAAATAGGTAATGCGCTGATGGGCCATGAGCGTGGGGTGTGAAAAGTGTAGCACCTCAAATTTGCACCCTACCATTTTGTACATTCATTTCATATTAGGTCATAACATAACATGTCCACTGCATAACATTGCATTGTCCATTGGCCCAAGTGCAAGCTCAATTGATGGATTGGGTCAGAATGATCAGGAGAATCAGTCAATCAAGCAAGTGAGTGCCATTTTCATTGGGACAAGGCCCTAGGGTTGATTTATCAAGCTCATATGGTCTAAGGATCATTTTGAAGTGGTTTGGCCAAAGGTTGGATGCTCAGAAGTCACCAGTCATTGTTCAGTCAACCAGAAACCCTAGAAAGTCAACTGTGGTCAACTGTGCCCGATTTTATGGATTGGAAGGTGGGAAATGGTTTGAAAGGCCTCATTCATGTCCATATGAGTCTCATTTGACATATCAAAGACCAAGGTTGAAGATTTGGAGGTCAGACAGAAAGTTTCCAAAAATAGCAGGTGACCTGTAATTTCAGCTGCCCAAAATGGAAACTTTTTCCTCAAAATAACTTCATCATACAAGCTTCAAATGGAATTTTGTCCAACATGAGAGTTGAAGATCTTGATCTCACCTTTCCAAAAAGTCCAAGAACTTGAAAATCCAATGCATGGTTGGAAAATTAGGGCTCAGTGAATTTCAGAAATGACCCATAATCAGGAGGCCATAACTTCCACATGGATTGTCCAAATTGCAAGTTCTTTATATGCACAAACTCCATTTGACATGTGCTTTCATGGTGCATAATTGGATTTCTTCAAAAGTGGTCAATGCAAAAGGTCAAATTTCAACTGGACTGTTAAATGAACCAGGGGCAAAATTGTCCAACTTGTGAAATAATTGGAATTTTTGAGTGGGGATTTTTGCTACACTTCATAAATGGTATTTGAAAATTGTTGGAATCATCATAACATGGCTAGGCCTCATGGTTTGATATCTAGCTTTTGAAATGGACTTGAAAATGCATGATATTACCATGACATGGTGAATTTGCAAAGTACATGGTCAATGGAGAGGGGACTTTTTTCTACACATCATATATGGTATTTTGGATTTGCTTGAATCAAAATTGAACTGATATATGGACTGGTTTAGAGAAAGGGTAAAAAGGCCAAATGCACACATAAACTCATTTTTGCTAATTACCAAATGTTGACTAATTGTGATTAAACTTGGATTAAGAGCATCATATATAAACATAATTGTAACAGAAACTGCACTCACTAATCACAATTCACAAATCCACAAGCAAAAACTCTCATTTTCTCTCATTTTTCTCCAATTTCCATAACACACTTTTCTGATTTTTCCTCAAGATCTCATCAATCCTTGTGCGTTTTTTCTGTTGATTCATAAGCTGCAGGTATTGTTGAACTTCTGTTGGTGAAGAACGAAGCGAAATCGTGGCCGAATCGAGCTGCTGCAAAGCCATGAACATCAATGGCAGTTGGTGATTCTTGATGATCCGTGCATCCTCGAGCTGAAAGAACATCACTGTACGCCTTCTTGATCAACATACTCGATCTGTTTCGCTGAATTGAAGCTCAAATCGCGCGGAATCCATTGCTGCACACTCTTAAGGTTGGAAATCAAAACTCGCGATTGCCTCAATTATGTTAGGGATTTTGTAGAACATTCATTGTAGATCACGTAGCAACTCGTAGATTGTGATTTCGTTGTGAATTGATTGAGTTATCGTCGATTGAAATTTGTGTGTAATATCTTCTTTCGCTCGATCTGCTTCATATGTGAGGTTCTGGACGGTTTCACTAGGATATTCGAGTTCTACTCGATTAAACCTTTCCAACGGTGTGCGTTTCGTCGATTTCCATGGAGATTCGATCTTGCTGGGATTTCCAGCCAAGAACATGAAGAACGCTTGTGTTCTTGTAAATTTTCTGCAGATTTCGCACGCTAGATCCTGCTTCCTGCGTTTACCATTCAAATTGTTGTTTCCCGCTGAAAGCAGCGAATCAGAGGCCGCCACGCCGTTTAGTTAAACGGCCGCGTTTTGGCACAGGCAGGCATTATTACGAATTTGCCATTTAGGTCATAATAAATTACTAAAATCTAAATTAAACCTAAATAATTATTTCAATGATTCAAGAAACTTCAAAAAATCATAAAATCACCAATATTCATCCCTAGTCCAATTAATTTGAGATTTTTTTTGTTAATCTCCATTTTTAATCTATTATTTTTTAGGCATGAAAATTAAAATTGTGCTTGGTAGAAAAATTAATTGGTATAGGGATGTTCACAATGTATGCAATATTCACATGTTTTGCTATTTTAATCACAAAATCATCATGCCTAATCCAAATGAAATGAAATTTTAGGTGTAGATTCTTGACACTCTTCTGGAATTTTTGACATATTATTTGTAATTTTTGGACCTCTGGTTTTTTAGATATGATTTATTGAACTTGAGTGTGATAATATGTGTCACAATTTGATATGCTGAGTTCATGTATTATTTTTCCATGCTTCCCTTTGGCCTATGGTTTTGATTTTTTGCATGAGAGACCTTTGACATGTTAACTTTCAACATGAATTTTTGTGGATTTTAATCATCTATTTTCTAATTGTTTAGGATTTTTGTTTGCTGCTTAGCAATTTTGACTTGTTGCTTGTGTAACATTTTTTTAGCATGTTACCATATCCTCATCCTTAACCCTATGAACATGAAATTTGGTAGAGTAGTTCCTGACATGTGTAGCTTTCATTTGGCTTTGGTCCTACTCATTTCCCATTTAATATCACTGTTTACCATTTGATTGAAGTTAGTGTACATTTTGTGACTTCATTTGGTTGTGTTTTTGCATGCTTTGACATGTTGAATTAATTCCTATAGTTCCACTAGTCCAAATGGCATAAAAATTGACATGTAGCTTGTTGAATGTCCTCTGTTTAGGATATAATTTTTGTGGAATTTCCTATGTTGTTTTGGTATTTTTTTGGATGTAATCATTCTGGTTGTCCATATGTGATTCTACATTGCTTACTTTGCCTTAATTTGTGCATAAAATGAAATTGGTGTATGGTTTGGATATGAGACCAATTGGGATCCCTTTGTAATTGAATTATCTTGGTTTTGATTATGATTTGCTTGCTGTTTTAGGATTTTTCCACCCTTTGGACCCTAGGCTTGGCCTAGTGGTCTAGTTACTTATGTTTGAGCTTGACTTTGACTTTTCAGGTTAAAAAGCTAGTGCCTTAAGGAGGTTGATGCATAATTGAGTTGTTTCCTTTGATCATTGTATACTAATTTGTTTGTGTTGTAGGGTGCTTGGTTCACATGGACTTGGTGCTATGCACCTCATTGTTTGATTGTTGATTGATTCTTATTGTTGTTGTTTTGTTTATGTTGGGATGCTGATTCTGTTTGACTGTTTCCAGGTACCCCTAGTTGCTCAGTTCTCTTAAGAACTTGCATTGCTTTGCTTATAAGCAATTAGCATTGAGGTATTGCACTTTCTTCTTCATGTAGTCTGGAGACCCGGCTGTTATTTGGCCGGGCAAACTGTCTGAAGTCCTCCTTAAGAGGCAATGCTTGTGTATGTTTATATTTGTCCCAAGCAGGAAAAGTCCTCGTTTGAGGCAATTGGTGGAAGGTAGGGATAAGCAATCTATCCCCCACTATTCTGTGAGTCTTCTCCTTGCTCCCATTACATGGTTGTAGCATTGAGATCCAAACCCAAGATCTATCGAGTCCAATTGGGGAAAGAGTTCCATCTTTCTGAACTCCCCCACATTCTTATATTTACATGCTCTCTCGGACTTGAGATAGAAGCAATGAGGCGCACCCCTCATCACCTTTCATCTGGCTTCACCTTAGCCCCTCAATGGCAAGGTTAAGAGCTAACCTGACCCCGATACAAAGGCTTGTTTGTTGAGGTTGATATGACCCCTCGACTAAAGCCTAACCCTGATGTTTGAGCCCCTTGTTGGTGTGTTTATGCTGTATATGTTTGTATGGTGTGATTGTATCCCCTAGGTTTGCTAGACTCCGCGTAGTCTCGTTTGCATGTCAATTAAGGTAGCACGGTTCCTTCGTATAGGACTTCCTTTCTTGCTTGAGCTTTCCTAAAACACAAACAAACATTATCCCCTCTTAAGGATACGTCAACTCCTTCTACTACAGGTGAGTGAGTCTCCAAAGGTCGAGCATCCGGTAGATTGTGTAGTGACGTTGTCCACCTAAAAAACACAAACCAACAGGAATAGTTTAGCCGAACTACGGCAACTCTGATTCTCATGTCCAGATGAGATACGTAGGCACGAGATGCGATGTCTTGTCGAGTTTAACTAACAACTAACACCAATTCTTTTCTCTCGCCCTCGTTGCGATTGAGACCTTCCCCTTCTCTTGCCCTAGTTGCAATCGAGACCTTTCTTCTGCCTGTGTCTTCGTTTTGTGTTGTTGTGTGCTTGGAAGCTGATGTAAGTCCATCGAGTGGCGTTCGGGTTCCAGTGTGTGTTTTGGTTCGGATGCTGATTTAAGTCCAGTGATTGGCATTCAGGCTCCTCGTTTGCCTCCTTGTGTGTGTTTTGGTTCGGATGCTGATATAAGTCCAGTGATTGGCATTCAGGCTCCACGTTTGCCTCCTTGTGCGTGTGTTTGGTTCGGATGCCGATGTAAGTCCAGTGATTGGCATTCAGGCTCCACGTTTGCCTTTTCCCGTGTTTGCTTGTGTGCGTGTTAGCCGAGCTACGAATGCTCTGATTCTCCTTCGTCCAAAGGAGATACGTATGCATAGGATGCGATATCCTAGCGAGCATGTGTCGTTTCCCCAGTCCGAACTACTTAGACTCTGATGTCTATGCTTGATAGACTAAGTAGGCCCAGGATGCGATATCCTGCCGAGTCAGTTTCAGTTTGTTTTCTTGTGTCTCCTTCAGCCAGTGTGTGTGTGTGAGCAGTGTTTTTAGCAACCATTCTCCTTCCTATTGTGCGTGGATCCCGTCGAGTACGACGGATGCGTAGGGGTGCTAATACCTTCCCTTCGCATAACCGACTCCCGATCCCATTCTCTTTGGTCGCGAGACCATGCTTTTTCCAGGTTTACTCTGAGCGTTTCCTTTCCCTCTTTTGGGATAAATAACGCACGGTGGCGGCTCTGTTGTTCTTGTTTTCCCGCCGGTTTTTCGCGTAATGCGACAGCTGGCGACTCTGCTGGGGACCTAAGAAGTTGACGTGTGCTGGTCCATCTTCCCTAAGCGAGTCTCTCCTAGCGCTCTCTAGGTTAGGGCCTTGGTTGCTTTGTGCTGTTATTTATTGCACTCATTGTATATATGTGCATTTATTGTTTGCATTTATTGTTTGCATGTATGTTTGCATGCATCATACTGTCATTGAACTGTCTCCTGTGCAGGTGGTTCTTCTGTCTGGGGTGGGTGTTCCGAGTGGGGCTAAAACCCAGGCCCGAGTATACACCTAGGATTAGTGTGGGTCTCACATTCCTCATTTGCTAAATCAGCATGATGTTGTAACGTGACATACCACAAGCCGGACGAGGTTCATCTGATAGTGCTTTCCATTGTGGAATATTCCACTTTGGTTGAGTTACTTCATTTGAGCTGTTGACTCTGGTGACCGATCATTTCCCGGATCTTTGGTTTAGACGATCTCAGGAGAGCTACGATGGCACACCCGAAAGGGCAAACCCATTGAGTATCTCTGCCCGATAGTCGAGACTATTATCCGCCCTA
Organism: Lathyrus oleraceus; assembly: GCF_024323335.1. Taxonomy (NCBI): domain Eukaryota; kingdom Viridiplantae; phylum Streptophyta; class Magnoliopsida; order Fabales; family Fabaceae; genus Lathyrus; species Lathyrus oleraceus. The sequence continues at coordinate 427,106,127 of NC_066585.1, read as the reverse complement.
GGATGACCTTGTTAGAATTCACCTGTGAGGGGCGGGTTTGATGTTTGCCAGCACAGTTTCTGCCTGTGATGCTGTGATAGTGACTATGGTTCAGCCGGATTTATGGATCTCTATTTTTGGACGCCGGAGGTTTGACCTTGGCCAGTATCAGAGGGTTCCGTTTATTTCGGACCCCTGGGCTGAGTTTGAAGTTGCACAGATGTAGGTTTGGTTCTTCAGATTGGGCTCAGATGACAGTTGACCAGATGACTTTGGGGTTTCAGATGAATGGGTGATTCTGAGTTCAAGCCGGAGTTTTGATCCTGTGCCGTGTGACACGCAGCTGACCAGTCATGTCTGCATAACTTGCATCATAGCATGTCTATCTTAAAAAAAAATACAATATATGCACAGAAAAAGAAATGTAATCTGCATATGCATTACGCACATCATATACATATCATTCTCGCATAACAGGTGTTCTAGTTCGGACTTCTCACTCTGGTTCCTGTGTCAGGCAGGATAGCTGATCAGAGACCGCACCGGTATTCTACGAGACTAAATCAGCGAAGAAGTATGGATCAGGTTCAGACCGAGCTGGCTGAGATGAGGGCGAACATGGCCCAATTTTTGACAATGATGCAAGGGGTTGCTCAGGGTCAGGAGGAGCTCCGTGCTTTGGTTCAGAGACAGGAAACGGTTATTCAGGCGTCTAACCGTGGTTCACCCGTTGCTCCACCCGGTTATGAGAATGTCAACGTTGCTGCTGCTCCTGTTTATGGTTACGCCACTGGAGAAGAACTCAGAGGTATAAGGGTTGATGGTCAGCCTCTTGCTGCAGAGGTCAATGCCAGAGCTACCAGGGCTCCGGCGCGTCATCCAGCTCCTCTTATTGACAGGCAAGAGGACATGTTCACGATGATGAGTGAGGACGATGGTGATGTTGCTAGAATGGAAGATAGGGATCGTAAGGTCGATGCCCTGGCTGAAAAAATTAGGGCGATGGAATGCCAGAATTCTCTTGGGTTCGATGTCACGAATATGGGGTTGGTCGAAGGTCTGAAGATTCCCCACAAATTCAAAGCGCCCACCTTTGACAAGTACAACGGTACTTCTTGCCCTCGCACCCATGTGCAGGCTTATTATCGGAAGATCTCGGCATATACAGATGACGAGAAAATGTGGATGTACTTCTTTCAAGATAGCCTATCTGGGGCATCTCTGGATTGGTACATGGAACTCAAGCGAGATTCTATCCGATGTTGGAGGGATCTGGGAGAAGCTTTTCTCAGACAATATAAACACAATATGGATATGGCACCGAGCCGGACTCAGCTGCAGAGTCTGTGCCAGAAGAATAATGAGAGTTTCAAAGAATACGCCCAGAGGTGGCGTGAACTTGCTGCCAGGGTCCAACCCCCTATGCTGGAAAGGGAGTTGACTGATATGTTCATTGGCACACTGCAGGGTGTCTTTATGGACCGAATGGGGAGTTGCCCATTTGGAAGCTTCTCTGATGTTGTAATCTGTGGTGAAAGAACCGAGAGTTTGATCAAGGCTGGGAAGATCAACGATGTGGGTTCCTCTTCATCAAAGAAACCTTTCTCTGGGGCACCTCGCCGTAGAGAAGGTGAAACCAATGCTGTTCAGCACCGCCGAGGTCAGAACAGAAATCAGCATCAGTATAGACAGGTTGCTGCAGTGACCATTCCTGCATCGCAACAACGTCAACCTCCGCAACAACCAAGACAACAACAACAACAGCAACAACGTCCCTATCAGCCAAGGCAGAGGCTGCAGCCTGACAGAAGGTTTGACCCGTTGCCCATGACATATGCGGAGCTCCTGCCTGAGTTGCTCAGATTGGGTTTCGTAGAATTGAGAACGATGGCTCCACCAACCGTCTTGCCACCTGGGTACGATGCAAATGTCCGGTGCGATTTCCATTCAGGGGCACCAGGACATCATATAGAGAAATGTCGGGCTTTTCAGCATAAAGTCCAAGATCTGATCGATTCTAAGGCGATCAATTTCTCCCCTGTGCCGAATGTTGTTAATAATCCCATGCCCGCGCATGGCGCTCACCGGGTAAACTGCATCGAAGGGGTCGAATCCGAAGATCTGGTGATCAGCGTGGATGAGATTCAGACTTCTCTATTGGTTGTTAAAGGTCGTCTGCTGGGTGGTGATGTTCATCCGGGCTGTGATGAAGACTGTGTGGGCTGTGCAGAGGCTGAGAACGGTTGTGATCTACTGCGGGCTGGTATCCAGGGTTTGATGGATCGAGGCTGTGTTCAGTTTGGTCGGGCTGACAACCGAGATCATGGGGCAGTGTCTACTGTCACCATCTTTTTCAAGCCATCTGAAGGGCGTGCGCCTATAACTAGTGGTAACCCCGTTACTATTTCTGCACCAGTTGCTGCCAACACTCCTACAACAATCGTCGCTCCGGTCAGAAGAGCCGAGAATAATAATGCTGTGCCTTGGAGGTATGACAATGCCTACCGAAGCAACAGAAGGGCTGAGAACAGGGTCAAGCCTTCAAATCAAGCGCCTGTGACAATTTTTGCACCTGCTAGCAAAGCTCCGGTCGTTGTGAGTCCTGCCGTGGACAACGTGGGTGGACCAGGAGGCTTTACCCGTAGTGGTCGGCTGTTTGCGCCTCAACAGTTGAGGGATGCCAATGCTGAGGCATCTGCTAAGGCTAAGGGCAAACAGGCCGTTGTTGATGAAGTCCTTGCTCAAGCGAATGTGCCTGGTGGCTCGTTTGAGAAGGATGTGGAGGAATTTATGCGCATAATCAAAAAGAGTGACTACAAGATTGTAGATCAGCTCAATCAAACCCCCTCCAAGATCTCTATCCTTTCTCTGCTGTTGTGCTCTGAGGCACATAGAGACGCCTTGCTGAAAATGTTAAATATGTCGTATGTACCTCAGGAGATTTCTGTCAATCAACTGGAAGGTGTAATTGCTAATGTGAGTACCCGACACGGCGTGGGGTTCACAGATCTTGATTTGACACCTGAGGGGCGGAATCACAACAAAGCCTTGCACATCACCATGGAGTGCAAGGGGGCTGTACTGTCTCATGTCTTGGTGGACACCGGATCTTCGTTGAACGTGCTGCCGAAGCAGATCTTGAAGAAGATACCGGTTGAAGGGGTTGTGCTGACGCCGAGTGACCTAGTCGTTCGTGCATTTGATGGATCCAAGCGTTCCGTCTTTGGTGAAATCACTCTGCCTATAAGGATAGGTCCGGAGGAGTTTGACATTGTCTTCTATGTCATGGACATCCAGCCTGCTTACAGTTGTCTTCTGGGACGTCCGTGGATCCATGCAGCAGGAGCGGTCTCGTCGACTCTCCACCAGAAGCTCAAATACGTCTGGAACGGTCAGATTGTGACCGTGTGTGGCGAAGAGGACATCCTGGTGAGTCATCTGTCCTCGTTTAAATACGTCGAGGTGGATGGCGAGATCCACGAGACTCTATGCCAGGCGTTTGAGACGGTTGCTCTTGAGAAGGTGGCCTACGCTGAGCAGAAGAAGCCAGGTGCTTCAATTACTTCTTACAAGCAAGCTAAGGAGGTTGTGGACTCTGGTAGAGCTGAGGGCTGGGGCAAGATGGTGGACTTGCCTGTCAAAGAAGACAAATTTGGCATTGGTTATGAGCCTCTCCGAGCAGAGCAGGGGGCAGCAGGTCCGAGTACCTTCACCAGCGCTGGGCTGATGAATCATGGAGATGTCTTTGCTACTGAGGGTGAAGATGTCGACAGCAATTGTGATCTTGACTGTTGGGTCCGCCCGAGTGCGCCAGGGGAGGTGATCAACAACTGGACTGCGGAGGATATAGTCCAAGTTACTCTTCAGACAAAGTAATTTTCTTTTGTTTTTTCATTCTGCACAAAACCCTACGTTCTGCCCAAGACGTAGTGGTTCATTGTAGGGCCACATGTTTTCATTGCTTATCATTAATAAAGGACGTTTTGCAAACAATTTTGTGATCCCTGTCTTTCTATTTTTGTTTTTCATTTTTAAAAAAAAATAAAAATGGCAATGTTTTTGTTTTTGTGACTTTTTTGAACTCTTTTCTAAAATAAAGCATTAAACATGCAGAAATGATCTTATGGCATCCACTATGAACAAATCTGTTATGGCTCAGTATGATTTCGACAATCCCATCTACCAAGCTGAAGAGGAGAGTGATGAAGACAGTGAACTCCCGAAAGAATTGGCTAGATTGTTGAAGCAGGAGGAAAGGGTCATCCAACCTCATCAGGAGGAATTGGAGATTGTGAATCTTGGTACTGAGGACGCCAGAAGGGAGATCAAGATCGGGGCCGCTCTGAAACCTGAGGTCAAGAGCAGGTTGATTGAAATGCTGAGAGGGTACATGGAGATATTCGCCTGGTCTTATCAAGATATGCCTGGGCTGAATACCGATATTGTGGTTCATAGACTACCTCTCAGAGATGATTGTCCTTCGGTTAAGCAGAAGCTTCGTAGAACGAGTCCTGATATGGCAGTGAAAATCAAGGAAGAGGTTCAGAAGCAGTTCGATGCTGGTTTCTTGTCAGTAACAACTTACCCGCCGTGGGTAGCCAACATCGTTCCTGTGCCGAAGAAGGATGGCAAAGTCAGGATGTGTGTCGATTACCGGGATTTGAACAGAGCGAGTCCGAAAGATGATTTCCCATTACCTCACATTGATGTATTGGTTGATAACACGGCTCAATCCTCGGTATTCTCTTTCATGGATGGTTTCTCGGGCTATAATCAGATTAAGATGGCGCCAGAGGACATGGAAAAAACGACATTCATTACACCTTGGGGCATGTTCTGCTATAAGGTGATGCCATTTGGGCTGAAGAATGCCGGTGCTACCTATCAAAGGGCAATGACGACTCTCTTTCATGACATGATGCACAAAGAGATTGAAGTGTACGTGGATGATATGATTGCGAAGTCGCAGACAGAAGAGGAGCACCTGGTAAATCTGCAGAAGTTGTTTGACAGGTTGGTCAAGTTCAAACTGAGGCTGAATCCAAACAAGTGTACGTTCGGTGTGAGATCAGGGAAGCTGTTAGGCTTCATTGTCAGTGAGAAAGGGATTGAGGTTGATCCAGCAAAAGTCAAAGCTATTCAGGAGATGCCTGAACCGAGAACAGAGAAGCAGGTTCGTGGGTTTCTAGGGAGATTGAACTACATTGCAAGGTTTGTATCTCACCTAACTGCCACGTGTGAACCAATTTTCAAACTGCTTAGAAAGAATCAGGCGGTCAAATGGAATGATGACTGTCAGAAAGCTTTTGACAAGATCAAAGAGTATTTACAGAAACCTCCAATCCTGATTCCTCCGGTTCCAGGGAGACCGCTGATTATGTACCTGTCAGTGACCGAGAATTCAATGGGGTGTGTATTGGGACAGCATGACGAGTCTGGTCGAAAAGAACATGCCATATACTACCTTAGCAAAAAGTTTACCGACTGTGAAACCAGATATTCACTGCTCGAGAAAACTTGCTGTGCTTTGGCCTGGGCTGCTCGCCGACTGAGGCAGTATATGCTGAACCATACTACCTTGTTGATTTCTAAGATGGATCCAGTGAAATACGTCTTTGAGAAGCCGGCTCTCACCGGACGTGTTGCCCGTTGGCAGATGATCTTAACTGAGTACGATATCCAGTACACGTCTCAGAAGGCTATCAAAGGTAGTGTATTGTCAGACTATCTCGCCGAACAACCGATCGACGACTATCAGCCTATGATGTTTGAATTCCCTGATGAAGACATCATGTATCTAAAGATGAAAGATTGTGACGAGCCTCTTGTCGAGGAAGGACCGGATCCTGACGACAAGTGGACCTTGATGTTTGATGGGGCTGTCAATGTGAATGGTAATGGTGTTGGTGCAGTGCTGATCAATCCGAAAGGTGCTCATATACCCTTTTCCTCCAGATTGACGTTTGATGTCACCAACAATGAAGCTGAGTATGAGGCTTGTATCATGGGAATAGAGGAAGCCATTGATTTGAGAATCAAAACGCTTGACATATTTGGAGATTCTGCTCTAGTGATCAATCAGGTCAATGGAGAATGGAATACGAACCAGCCGCATTTGATTCCGTATAGAGATTACACCAGAAGAATACTGACGTTCTTCAAGAAGGTGAAATTGTATCATGTCCCTCGGGATGAGAATCAGATGGCTGATGCCTTGGCTACTTTATCTTCCATGATAAAAGTTCATTGGTGGAATCATGTGCCACATGTTGCGGTGAATAGACTCGAGAGGCCTGCGTATGTGTTTGCAGCCGAGTCTGTTGTTGCGATTGATGAGAAACCGTGGTATTATGACATCAAGAACTTCCTCAAGACTCAAGAGTATCCTGAAGGGGCATCGAAGAATGACAAGAAAACCCTGAGAAGGCTAGCGGGAAGCTTTTATTTGAATCAGGATGATGTGCTGTACAAACGGAACTTTGACATGGTCTTGCTCAGATGTGTGGATAGACACGAAGCAGACATGTTGATGCAAGAAGTGCACGAGGGTTCATTTGGTACTGTAAGACCCCAATTTTGGGCCCTAAGATCCCTCATGGCCCATATCATTCATATCATAACCTCAAGGATCATTGCATGCCTTTGCTTCCCTCCTAGTGGGTTGATTTGCCTTGTGGGTTTGTTTCTTGATCACCAAGCATACTTTGCATTTGTATATCTTTGCTTTCATATGTTTATCATTCAAAAAGTACAAAAATATTGTCTGTTTAACCTTGTTGCTTGCAGTGGAAGCAATCATCAGCAATTAGGTCAAAGTCAGTCATTGATCAGTCAAAGCAATGGATGATGGCCATTCTTGTGGAATTTGGGCATCATGATCAATAATCACAAGTTCATACATCTTGAAACATCATTTGAAGACAAGTTCTCAAGGAATTAGGGTTTGGAATTCATCAGAAGTGGTTCAATCAGTCCAAAACCCTAGAAAAGTCAAACTTGGTCAACAGTTGATTTAATCAGGAATTTGATGGATAGAATTGATTTGAAGGAGCTCATTCATGCTTGTATAAGCCTCATCTATCATGTTCAACCTCATCATGGAAGAAAATCAAGTGAAATCAGAAATTTTCCAGAAAATAGAAAGTGGACCTGTAATTTCAACTGCCAAAAATGGAAACTTCTTGATCTTAAACTTACATCATGATACAAGCTTCAAATGAATTTTTGCCCAACATGAAAGTTGAAGATCTTGTCTTCCCATTTTCAAAAAGTCCAAGAACTCTCAAATCCCATGTGTGGTTGTCAAGATATGATCAAATCATTTTCACCAAATTTTGAACTTCAACAAGCCATAACTCTCAAACCATAAGGCCAAATTTGGTGGGGTTTTTTCCTACAAACCACATTTTTCATCCTCTTTCCAAAAATATAAATTTCATGACTTAAAACCTTACCATTCAAAATGGCATTTTTGGACCTTTTGCATTTAAATTCAAAGTTTGACCAAACTTTGACTTTTGGCTTCTTTGACTTTTTCTTGATTTTGCCAATTGGGAAATGTTCCATATATTATTTGTGACTTGTTCCAAGCCTTAAACCTTGCTCATTTCACCATTACATCACCATTATAGACCAAAATGCAAAATTGACAAAATTGGCAATTGGCTTCACATAACCAAAACCAGTGCTGCAGTTTCTTGTACAACCAAAACAGCAAATATGTTGTCCTTTTTGCAGCCTGTAGCAGCCCAATTCGCAGCAGCACACACCCTCCATTTCACTTGTTCCTCAATTAGCAAAAATGCAAATCACCCATTTTGAACAAAACAAGCTTACCATTTAATTAAGTGATGATTAACAGATGAATATAAGGACATTTTCTGACATTGCAAAACCCTAGACAGCAGCCATCACAGAAATATACACATTCTCTCATTTCCCATTCTGGCTTGATTGCCTCTTTTGTCAAAAAAAAAAAACTCCAAATACTCGAGCAGTTTTTTGATTGTTTCTTGACCTAAACAATATCTTGAAGCATTTTTCCAAGCACAACTCATCACCTGCAGCCATTTCTCATTCTGTTTTTTTCATCAAGCTCAACAATGGCAGATGGGTATTTGTTTGTTTCCAAGCATTCTTGAGCTAAAGTCATCCAACCATTCATCCTTTCCAAGCATTTGAAGCATCTGTTTCGAGCTGTAATCACCAAAACAACACTGCACATCAGTTTTCTTCAGAAATAAGTAAGTGATTCGATCTCTTCATTCTATATGCCATGCTATGTTTTAGCTAGTTGGTGTTGTACTGATTCTCATGAACTTCAAATGGTGTGAAATGGTTGAGTATGCTGTGAGAAATTTGAACTTCTTTGTTTATGCTCAAATAAGTTTTGGTTCGATTTGGTTTGTTTAAGCTGACTTCGTGAAATCCATTACTGAAATGTTGATGTACATGATATGATGATTCTATTGGTGTACTTGATTGAGTGTTCTGGGCATTTCGAAATTTTCTTGTTTGAATAGTGATGAATGAATACTGCTGCTGTATGCTATTGTTTGTTTTGCTTGATTTGTTGATGGACATTTAATGATGAATGTGTGCTTGCTGCTGTTATGAGGATGTGATGTTCATGGTACCCTGCTACAATTTTGGAACATGTTGCTGCTTTTGTTTGTTCAATTTAATATGATGATTGATGAACATGATGCTATACCAGGCTGTTATGATAAACCCTCATGAGCTGCATTTGAATGTTGTTGTTTGGTTTGTTGTTTGAATCATGATGATGAATACCATGCTGCTACACCCTGCTAGCTAAAACCTGCTGTTGTTATTTAAACCACAAACCATGACTAGAAACTCCCATGATTATGTTGTTTGCTGTTAGCTAGGCTTGCTAAAATGATAAATGATCATTACCATTGCTGTCTGCTCAATGCTGTTATTTGTTTTTGTTTGGTTTGATGATGATGAAGTTGAGCATTTTGCTGCTGCGATAAACCCCCACATTTTTTCCAGAAATCCATATGGTTGTGGCTGTTGTGTATGGTTTGTGCTGTTGGATGTTGCATGAGCCAATACCATGTTGATTGTATGCTGATCAAATTTTGTTTGGATATGGATGAACACATTGATGCCATGCTAAACCTTGCTGCAGTTTTAAAACATGAATGCTGCTATGTGCTTTTGCTTGGTTTGCTGTTGAATGATAATGATGCTTGAATGCTGTGCTGATTGTGTGTCTTGGTCTTGTTGTGTATAACATGTTTGCATTGAAGAGCATTATCATTGCCATGTTGTTTTCTTGGTGCTGTTTATGGGTTTGTCGAGCTAATGATGAGTTTGAATGCTGTTGCCATGAGAAATCCCAATGCTGCTGTAGTTGAAACCTTGGTCCTTTCCATAAATCATGACTTTATGTATGCACTAGTTTGGCTGATGTTATTGTTTGTGATCATGTGATGCTATTACACTTGTGTTTGGTCTGCTATTGAATTCGACATACCATTGCTATGCATTGTCCTACTGTTGTTGAATGATGTTAGTTGCTGTTATATGTTGCATAAACATCATGTGTGTATTATCATGTGGAGTCCATGTGGCTGTTTGAGTTTTATTTGTTAATGAACATGAGAAGAATGCCCTTGCCATGCTGTTAATGCCATGCTGTCATTGCAACCTTGAACATGCTCAAAAATCCATATGGTCATGTGCTGCTATTGCTAAAATCCATATTGTTGTGTGCTGTATGTTTGGCTGCTAGTAGAGATCCTAAGGTCTGCATGAGAATCCAGAGAATTGTGAAGTTTATTGGCTGTTGTGGCTTGTATTTGTAAATCCATATTGTTATGCTGTTAGTCATGCTGTAGACTGATGAATGAATTATGATGCTGCTACGATCCTGTTGATGTTTTGGACTTGCCATGAGAAAATCCATTTGATGGTGCTATATGCTGTTGCTTGCTATTGTTTTGATGAACATGATAATGATGAATGCTGTTATGCTATGCTACAGTGCTGTTGTTTTGTTTGGTTCGATGATGATCATGACTATTGCTGTTTGCTTGATGCTGTTATGATAATTACATAACAATGATGAATACTGCTGCAATTGCCCTGCTGTTTGTGATGAACACTGTTGACGATGAATATGTTATGCTGTTGTGTGCTGTTGTCTGTTAATAAACACATGATACCACAATGCCAGGCCATGCTGCTAAAATGAACTCTGTCATTATTTCTAGCAGAAAATTCAGCTTCATAAATGTATGTGTGATTAGCAGTATATACCATGTTGCTGTTTTCTTGTTGTTTGCATGATGAACACGATACTTTGCTGTTGTTTGAACATAAGCTGCCTACATGATGAATGCTATGCTGTTGAAATTGTTGGTCAAGTTTGTATGTTGCTCTTATGCTATGCTCATTGCTGTTATGAAACCATGCTGCAAATGGACGATTGAACATGATAGACATGCAACCATGCTGAACCATGCTGATAAACCCTGCTACTTTCTCATTGAAATCCATTTTATGTCAGTTGTTTGCTGTTGTTTGTTTTGGTCCATTGCTGTTGTGATAAAAGTGATGGATGCTGTTGTAGAACCATGCTGTTTAGGTACTGCTATGTGATTTGCTTGTTTCGATTGTTGTTCAATGATCAAGATCATGAGAAGATGATGCTGTTGTGTGGTGTGTTTGTTTTGTTTCATGATGTTGATAACGTTGGGAATGCCTTTGCACATGCTGTTAGAAAACCCTAGGGTTTATGCCAAACTCAGAAATTCTTCCATTGGCCAAAGTTACTGTTTTATTGGCTGAGAGCCAATCAAAACATTTCGTTTTGTAGGGCCAAAACGCAGCACTTCAATAAGTGACTGCAGAATTACACAAATGCCATTCTGTTGACTTGTGTTGACCAATTGCCTTGCCTTTTGTTCATGCTTGCTACACTATTTCATCCAACTTCAACAAATTGTTTTCTAATTCATTTTTTATCAAAAAATTATGAAATTTTTTTCACATGTTCACAAATGAGTCTAATATTTAATTGTGAATTTTAGTTAATTTTTATGTTCTGGATTTTAAATGATAAATGATTTTCCAACATGTGTGCATAAATGATACCTTGTGCCATTCTCTTTGTGAAATACTTATGACATATCCAATGAGCTTGAAATTTTTTGTGGTGAAACTAGACACATTGACCTTCATTTCCATATCAAGTTTGTGCATTTATCATTTGTGGATTGATAGTTATGATTTTTTGAAGTCATGTGTTACAATTGTTGCTATACCATGATCATGCATTTTCCCTAATTTTGTTCACATGCTTCCTCTTATCCAAATCACTCCAAATTTTGCATGAATGATCCCTTGTATGTCTAGTTTGTGTATGAATTTTCTTGGAATTAATCTTGCTGTTTTCCATTTGATTGAGAATTTTCTTCCATATGTGGTCATTTGTTGACTTTTTGTGCTATGCCTTGCCAAATCCTTGGTGAAATTCTCAAATCATATTGTATGTCCATGAAATTTCATATGTGATAACTAGACTCCTTGAGCTTTGCATTGGTGTTAATCTCACTCATTTCTCTTCTGTTTTCAAATTGATATGATTTTTTGAAGTTGACCCATGCTTGTTGACTTTCACCATGCTTACTTGAATTTGATTTGACTTCATGATTTTATTTGACTGCCTTCCTCTCATCCAAATGCCATGAAATTTTACATGTCTACCATGCTAGATGTTAGGATTGAGTATGATTTACTTCATAATTTTTGAGGTTGTTTGAGTTGACTTTTGAATGAAGTCTTTGCTGTTGACTTTTGTATGCTTCTCTTGCCATGCTTTGCATCCTTTTGCATATGAAATGACCATGATGCATGATTTTATTATGAATCCAATTGAGAATGCTTCTTGAATGTTTAGATTTGGTTTGGGTTGACTTTTTCTTGCTGCCTTGACTTTTTCTTCCATCTTTGACCCTAGGCTAGTCCTAGTGGTCTTCTGAGCTTATGTTTGAGTTCATCTGTTTCAGGTTGAGTACTAATGCCTTGAGGATCATTCAAATATTTGTTTGAGTTGAATTATATGATGTGCTAACAATTTGTTTTGTAGGTGACTCATACTTGAGTTTTTGTGCCTTGCACAATTGGTCCCGCTGTGTGACTATTGGTTCATTTCCTTTTGGTTTTGACTGTTGACTTGTTTGCTAATGAGTTTGACTTTTGCAGGTGCTTTAGTTGCTTAAGTTCTTTGAACTTGATTGCTTGCTTTGCTTTTTAGCATTTGCTTTGAGGTATAATTACTTCTTCTTCATGTAGTCTGGAGACCCGGTCTGTTATTTGACCGGGCAAACTGTCTGAAGTCCTCCTTAAGAGGCAATGCCTGTGTTTGTTTATATTTGTCCTAAGCAGGAAAAGTCCTTCAAGTAAGGCAATTGGTGGAAGGTAGGGATAAACAATCTATCCCCCACTATTCAGTGTGTCCTCTCTTTGCTCCCAGTACCTGGTTGAAGCATTGAGATAAATACCCAAGATCTAATCGAGTCAATAATGTGGAGAAGAGTTCCTACTTTCTGAACTCCCACACTTTCTTTGATGCTCTCTCTAATCTGAGATAGAAGCAATGAGGCACACCCCTCATCTCCTATTCATCTGCTTCACCTGAGCCCCTCAATGGCCAGGTTAAGAGCGACCTTTACCCATTACAGTGGACTTTTAAAGTCAAACCCTCTTGTGTGAGCCCCATTGTTTGGCTATAGAGTGTGCTGTTTGATATTCATTGATTGATTGATTGCTTCATATGCACTTGCTTGCCTGTATGCTATGCATTTATCATCATCATCAATTGCCATTAATGCATGATCATCTCATTTGTTTTGTGATGCTATCATTGTTGTTTGCCCATTGAGGACAATTGTAAGTCCATTGCTTTTGGCATTTGCTCCTGTGATATGGAAGGATAGAGTGTAAGACCTCATTGGTCACTCATATCTTCTGTTTATCTGTTTGTATGTGAGGATACAGTTATAAGTCCCTGTAAGTTGGCATCTGTTATCCTGTGATCATAATTTGATCTGTTTGATTGGCATGTGAGGATACAGTTATAAGTCCCTGTAAGTTGGCATCTGTTATCCTGTGATCATAATTTGATCTGTTTGGTTTTGTATGTGAGGTTGCAGTTATAAGTCCCTGTAAGTTGGCATCTGCTTTCCTGTGATCATAGTTTGTTCATTTGTTTGTGTGAGAGGTTGCAATTATAAGTCCCTGTAAGTTGGCATTTGCATTCCTGTGATCATATTGTTTCTTTTGTTCTTGTATGTGAGGATCCATTGTAAGTCCCTGTGATGTGGCATTGGATTTCCTGTGAGCATACTGTGGAGTTAACCTAAGTCCAGATAGATTGGCAGTTGACTTCCCTATTTCATCTTTGTTTTTCTTTTGAGGAGATTAGTGTAAGACCATTGAGTGGCATCTGATATCCATTTCTGTTTTAGGAGACTGGTGTAAATCCATTTATTGGTATCCGGTATCCGCTTTTATTTCTTTGCCTGTGGAGATTGGTGTAAGTCCATTGAGTGGCCTCTGATATCCCGTTTTGTTTTAGGAGATTGGTATAAGACCATTGATTGGCATCCGATATCCGCTTTTTGCTTTGTTATTATTAATTGCTATTCCAAAGGACACACTTGAATCATCTGCTATATGATTTCAAGAAGTGAACCTTCTAAGAAGTTTTACTATCCATCCTTCATCCATTCATCATTCAATACGTCTTAGAACCTTTTCACACTTTATCTTTTAAAACTTGGCATAAGTGTTGTGCAAACATCTTCATGTTTTCTAACTAAAAACTTGGACTCAAGTCCTTGACCTTTTTTCAAAATCCGTTTCATAATACTTATTTGAATTGATCTTAATCATACTTTGACTCCATTTTCATAATCATAATCAGTAACTCCACTCATTCACTTGTTTTGGCTTTGTCCATTAATCTTTTCATACATGAGCTATAGGTTTGATTTATCTTAGTGGTTGATGTTAATCTCACCTTCTGTCTTTAGTGATTGAATTGTAAGTCTTCCTCGCCTATTATAGGGTTAACCCCTCCCTGGCCGGTTGAAGCTGTTCTCACATGGTGGACGTTGTTGTTTGTATAAGGTTGAGTTTTCTCCCGTGGATAACGTAAGACCTAGGGTTTGTGTTTAAAATTGAACCTAACCCACTTTTGGAAATCTTTTAGCCGAACTACGGCGTTCTGATCCTTACCTTTGATGGAAGGTACGTAGGCAACGGGTTCATCCGTTCGAACCCAATAACCCAATAATAATAAACTTGTATATTCTTTTCTCACCATCCCAATCATGTTTGCACAATCTTTTTGTCATAATAAATAACAATTTAGCATAACAAGTGTGAAAAGGGCTCCCTAGGAGTACCTAGGACGTAGTGGGTGCCTAACACCTTCCCATTGCGTAATTTACCCCTTACCCAGACTCTCTGATCTTTTTATTAGTTTTCTACGTGTAAAACTTCTTAGGCTTTTGTTCGCTTTTTAGCCAATCCTTTGGATAAATAAAAGTGCGGTGGCGACTCGAAAATTTCAAGGTATCTCTTAGCTTATGGTTTAATCGATAGATCATATAGCGACGAATACACCGCTACAGAAAAGTGGCGACTCTGCTGGGGATATCGTCTTCATCTCTGGTTGTATTGCCTACTTTTCACCCTTGTTGTGATATATGTTATTATTGTTTATCTGACATATTTTTGTACAATTTGGGATCACTGTATTGATTGTAATGTGTGAATTGCTTGATATACATATGCTTGTTTGCTTTGGTGATCTGTGAGATGAGTTCTATACCCGAACTCGAGTGCTCTCTAGGATAGGAGAATGGCATAGTCTTGTCGACTGGTGTGGAGTAGTCCTTAGCCAGTTGACTTGCGAGTCCATTCACTTGGTGGAGGTCATGTTGGACTAATAATGTCACACAAGTTATTTGTGGTTAGGCATTATTCTTTCAATCATGTTCCGCAGAAGCCAAGGACCTTAGTTTACCAAACCCATCTTGGCCTATTTTTAGGACCGTAGTGCGGAGGTCGTTCAGATGTCAGTTCTGATACGATTGTTACGCGATACTACACTCATAAGAGTTTCTCTTGAGAATATTCTTGGAATACGAGTATTCGTTCCTCCGATAATATTCGAAAGATGGAACGATGATTATGGGAACCTCTGATAGAACATGTCTGGCAGGTTTAAACCCTAGTACACTCCCTTTGGGTGGTTCTTAACCGAGACTCCATGCTCGTGACTCTCAACAAACCCGTGATTCGTGGTTGAGTCGTTCAAACATTGTTAATATCAATGGATCCCGGATCAGGTGTAAAACCTAAAATCCATCAAAGCGGCTGGTTGATATTAGGAATGTCTGAACCGGTTCATGTACCGTTAATATCAATGGAACTTGGGTGTCGATAAGGTGAAAACCTAAATCCACCAAAATGGATGATTGATATTAGGGATACATAGAGCTTTCCCACGACCTTTGTTTGGTGTGCTTTGCTTGATCCTTGAGTGTGTTTGTTGCATTCATGCATTCACGCATTCATCCGCATTCATGTCATCAAAAGAGAAAATTTTCAAGGAACTTAAAGGGTTATTTGCAAAATTTTCAGACATGGAAAGACCGAAAAGGCATACAAAGAAGTACAGCTTTAAGCAGCCTGATGTAAAAGAGTTAAGGAATCTGACATCATATGTATTAGATCCCTTGGGTTTCAAGGCTCGATATGGGAAGCTTCTGCCGCTGTTGACTACTCAAGTGGATGAGGGATTGATGAGCACTCTGGCTCAGTTCTATGATCCGCTCTATCATTGCTTCTTATTTCCGGACTTCCAGTTGTTGCCGACTTTGGAAGAATACTCTCACCTTATTGGGATTCCTATTCTGGATCAAGTGCCGTTCAGTGGCCTAGAGAGTATTCTATCTGCTCGAGAGATTTCCAGTCTGTTGCACATAGATGAAGATCTAATTAGAGCTAATCTGACTACCAAAGGCGGAATTCAAGGTTTTCCTTCTGAGTTCCTCATTGCCCAAGCTACCTTTTATGGGAAGGCCATGAGTGAGGATGCCTTTGAGGCTCTATTTGTTTTGCTCATCTATGGATTGGTGTTGTTTCCCAACTTCGACAAGTTCGTCGACATGAATGCCATTAGGATCTTTTCAGTTCTTAATCCAGTTCCGACCTTGTTGGGTGATGCATATGTCTCCTTGCATCTAAGAAATATGAAGAATGGAGGAGTCATTGTCTGCTGTTTACCCCTGCTGTACAAGTGGTTTATTTCGCACTTGCCGCAGACAATTGCTTTCAAGGAGAACAAGGGATGTCTACGGTGGTCTCAGAGACTCATGTCTCTCACCAATGATGATATCACCTGGTATGATCGCGTGTATGATACCGTCCAGATCATCAATTCTTGTGGTGAATTCCCCAATGTGCCTCTTCTTGGTACATGTGGTGGGATTACCTACAACCCTACGCTTGCACGTCGTCAGCTTGGGTTCCCCCTAAAGGATAAACCCCATAACATTCTGTTAGAAGGTGTGTTCTTTCAGGAGGGTAAAGATCCCCAAGGCCTGAAAGCCAGATTTGTCCGCGCTTGGCGCAATATTCGCATAAAGAGTAGGAATGAATTGGGTCCAAAGAACTGCATTGCTTTGGAGCCATACACCTCTTGGGTCAGACAGAGGGCTGCTACCTACCTGATGCCGTATGATCATCCGAGACCTACACTGTTGGATGTGGCTGGGCCTTCAACCCTCCCTACCCAACGTGTAGAGGAGTTGAGAGAAGAAGACCTTTCGCGTGCCTGGATCCGCGAGAGAGAGGAATTGCTGCAGCAGCTCAAGGAAAAGGATGATATGATTGAATTTCTCGAGCACCGAGTGATCGATGATCCGAATGACACTTGGACTTCTCTGCTTCCTCAGTCATCCAAATTCTGGAAAAGGAAGTATGATCAACTTGCAAAGGAGAAAGCTGATATGGAGGCTGCCTATGAGAGAGAGATCAAGAAGTTGTACACTTCTCGTCTTCCAGCATCCCGAGCTAATAGGGATCCATAGGATGTTATTTACCTTTTCTTTTTGTAATATTTAAAAGAATGCTGTACTTCTTTGTCTTAATATTTTGAATGAAATATTTTTCCATGAACAATCAAAATGTTTAATATTCAAAATATTGCAAACAAAACCCTGAGGGTTCCTTGAAAAACAAAGCATTTGCACAAGCATTTCATGCATCATTCCTGCATAAACAGGTACCCATTTTTTCTGGTCTTCCGGTTCTAACCTCTGCTCTTCATTTATTTTGAAGACAAGCTGACTCACCGGTATTATACAAGGGTCAACTCTGCAAGGATTATGGAGCAATTGGAACAAGAGAACCAGAGTTTGAGAGATGAAGTCGCCAGACTTGGCGCTCTGATGGAGCAACTTCTTGCTGCCCAGAATCAGCCTGCTCCTCAACAGCCAGCAACTCCGGTTCAGCGGACAGTTATATCAGAGGTAGCTACTACATCGGTGCCAGTCAGTGCCCATCAGCCAAATGCCATGCCTCCCGGTTTTCCTTGGGGGATGCCTCCTGGCTTTATGCCTGATCTGCCAGCTCCTACCTTCGCTCAAATGCCGGCATCTAGCCCGGTCCCTATTCCTGTTCCTCCTGTCGTGCATACCATGCCGAGGGTAGACGACACCATTTATCACTCTGAAGCGTCTGAAGGCTCAGATGTACACGAGAAAATGGATGCAATGAACGATCAATTCCTCGAGCTGAGAAAGGAATTGAGAACTCTTAGAGGCAAAGATCTCTTCGGCAAGTCAGCAGCCGAACTCTGCCTAGTTCCCGGTGTGAAGATACCAGTTAAATTCAAGGTCCCAGACTTTGAAAAATATAAAGGGAACACTTGTCCTTTGGCACACTTGGTTATGTATGCCAGAAAGATGTCCACGCAGACAGACAACGATCAACTCTTGATCCACTACTTTCAAGACAGCTTGTCTGGTGCTGCTCTCCGTTGGTACATGAGTCTGGACAGTGCCAACATCCGCTCTTTCAATGACCTTGGCGAAGCTTTCGTCAAGCAATATAAATACAACGTTGACATGGCGCCTGACAGAGATCAACTCAGGTCTATGTCACAAAAGGACAAAGAGACGTTCAAGGAGTACGCCCAGAGATGGCGTGAGCTGGCAGCTCAAATCACTCCACCATTAGAAGAGAAGGAGATGACCAAGATCTTTCTGAAAACTCTTGGGTCATTTTATTATGAGAGAATGGTGGCCAGCGCTCCCTCTGATTTCACCGAGATGGTGAACATGGGGATGCGTCTTGAAGAAGGTGTCCGTGAAGGACGATTAGCTAAGGATGATGGTTCTTCCTCTAAACGGTATGGAGCGTTTAAGAGGAAAGAAGGAGAAGCGCATGCTGTGCAGTCGCAGCCCAAGCATCGAAGACCCTCTGTTCAGAGGAAGCCTGCACATCGTGCCAGACATCAGCACCAGGTGGCTAATGTAGCGCCTGTATTCAAGGATAATGCTCAACAGTATCAGCATCAGCAGCAATATCCACAGCCGCAATACCAGCAACAACAACGTCCACAGCAACAGGCTTACCAGCCTCGTGGAAGTACAACCAACCAAGCAAATGTGAGTTATGATAGGAAGAAGGTCAGCTTCGACCCTATTCCGATGACATATACAGAGCTTTATCCCTCCTTGTTGGAGAGGAAGTTGGTTTCGCCCAGGGATCCTCCTGCTATTCCTGCCAATCCGCAATGGTGGTACAAACCAGACCAGCATTGTGTCTACCATTCCGGTGCTCCGGGCCACAACGTTGAGAACTGTTTCCCGCTGAAGAATAAGGTTCAAGACCTTATGAGAAGCGGAATTTTGAGTTTTGAAGACTCCAACCCGAATGTTACCAGGAACCCATTGCCTTCGCATGGGAAATCTGTGAATATGATCCAGGAAGACCTTGGGAAGTACAAGGTGAAGTATGTCAGTCATATCCGGCAGTCATTGGTTGGATTACATAAGATGCTGTGTCAGCACAGCTATTTGAAGCATAACCATGACCAGTGCCGCGTCTGTTCTGTTAATCGCTTGGGTTGCGACCAGGTTCGCCGAGAACTTCAGAAATTGTTGAATGAAGGTACCATTGAGATTCTCCAGAATCGCAATGTGGATGTTGTTGAGCCCGAAGTGAGTGTCATCTCCCCGGTGTTCAAGCTTCCAGAGCCCGTTGTTATTCGCTATAATAGCAACAAGCCTAAGGCTTCACCTTCTTTGGTTATTAAACCAGCTGGCCCTGTGCCTTATTCATCTGATAAAGCTGTACCTTTCAGATACAATCCTGTTGCTGTCCAGGAAGGGGTTGAAGTACCTCTGCCGTCTACTTCCGTGACCACTATTGCTGATGTTAGTGGATTGACCCGCAGTGGTCGTGTCTTTTCTGCGCCTGCTAAGGCTGTTGCTTCTGAATCTGTTGAGCGCCCTGTAGGGAATGCTGTGAATGTTCAGAATCCGGCACTTGCTGTTGCCCAACCCTCCTCGTCTGTACAAAAGACTCCTATTTCTTCTGTTGGCCCGAGTGGCATTGTTGATGAAGAATCTGATGAGATGCTGAGACTCATCAGAAAGAGTGAGTATAATATTGTAGACCAGCTTCTACACACGCCCTCCAAGATTTCCATTCTTTCTCTATTGCTGAACTCAGAACCCCATAGGGAGTCTCTGCAGAAAGTCTTGGACCTGGCATATGTCGATCACGACGTCACCCTGGAACAATTTGATAGCATTGTTGCAAACATTACCGCTTGCAACACTCTGAGCTTTTGTGACGCTGATCTCCCTGAGGAGGGAAGAGACCACAACATGGCTTTACATATATCTATGAATTGCAAATCTGATGCAATGTCCAATGTATTGGTGGACACTGGATCGTCCCTTAATGTATTGCCAAAATCCACACTCTCTCGATTGTCATATCAAGGTCCTCCTATGAGGCAGAGTGGGGTTGTTGTAAAAGCTTTTGATGGGTCGCGTAAGACCGTGATTGGGGAAGTTGACCTCCCAATCAAGATTGGACCAAGTGATTTCCAGATCACTTTTCAAGTAATGGATATCCACCCATCATACAGCTGTCTCTTGGGCAGACCATGGATTCACGAGGCTGGCGCCGTGACATCCACCCTACACCAAAAGTTGAAGTTTGTGAAGAACAAGAAATTGGTTGTAGTAGGGGGAGAAAAGGCTCTCCTGGTCAGTAATCTGTCTTCCTTCTCGTACATTGATGCAGAGGATGAAGTTGGAACTCAGTTTCAAGCTTTATCTATTGATAAACCAATCGAGAAGAAGTCTCCTTCATTCACTTCCTACCGTGATGCAAAGCTGGCCATTGAATGTGGTGCAGTTGCTGGATTAGGGAAAGTGCTTGAACTTGAAGATAACCGATCCCGGGCTGGCATTGGCTTTGGTTCTGGGGCATGCAATGAGCAAGGTCTGTTCACCAGTGGAGGATTCATCCATGCTGATCAACCTGCAGAAGAGGAAGCTGCTGCTATCATTGAAGAAGAAGATGCAGAAGACTTGAACAATTTTGTTATTCCTGGTGGTGTCTGCCACAATTGGGTCGCTGTGGATGTTCCTACAGTTATCCATAGATCAGAGTAATTGTTCATTTTGTTTAAAACCCTTCTCCCATGCCAAAAGGAGAAGTGATGACATTGTTGGCAAAGCATATATACAATGATATTTTCATTCAATTTTTGCATTGTCAAAACATTTGTTTTTCCTTTGTTTTCACTTTTTGCTTTTCTTTATGAAATCAGTGATCACAAAAAACCATAAAAACAAAAATAAAAGCTGTAAAAGCAACATTCTTTCATCTGCATAATGATTTGTTTGTTTAAATGCTGAATTTTTCTTAACCAAAATCATTATGCAGGTTGATCCTAAAACCCATTGAACATAATGATCCAACGCCATCTCCCAATTTTGAATTCCCTGTATTTGAGGCAGAAGAAGATGACGTTGAAGAGATTCCTGATGAGATCACCCGTCTCCTTGAGCACGAAGAGAAGATCATTCAGCCGCATCTCGAAGACTTGGAAACAGTCAACTTGGGATCTGAAGATTGTGAGCGCCTGGTGAAGATTGGGGCACTTCTTGAAGAGTCTGTTAAGGAAGATTTGATCAGCTTGCTACGAGAATATTCAGATATCTTTGCTTGGTCCTATGAAGACATGCCGGGTTTAGATACAGATATTGTGCAACATTTCCTGCCTTTGAAGCCTGAGTGCGTGCCTGTGAAGCAGAAGCTCAGAAGAACTCATCCAGATATGGCAGTGAAGATCAAAGAGGAAGTTCAGAAGCAAATTGATGCGGGGTTTCTGGTGACTTCGACATATCCTCAATGGGTGGCCAATATTGTGCCTGTTCCTAAGAAGGACGGAAAAGTCCGTATGTGCGTTGATTACAGAGATTTGAATAAAGCTAGTCCAAAAGATGATTTTCCTCTACCACACATTGACATGTTGGTAGACAATACAGCTAAATTCAAAGTCTTTTCCTTTATGGACGGATTTTCCGGATATAATCAAATCAAGATGGCACCAGAGGATATGGAGAAGACAACATTCATCACACCTTGGGGAACATTCTGTTATCGAGTGATGCCCTTCGGTTTGAAGAACGCCGGAGCCACGTATCAACGAGCTATGACTACCTTGTTTCATGATATGATGCACAAGGAGATAGAAGTCTATGTTGATGATATGATTGCTAAGTCCCGAACGGAAGTTGAGCATATTGAGCATTTGTTGAAGCTTTTTCAGCGTTTGAGGAAGTTCAAACTTCGTCTGAATCCGAACAAATGTACTTTTGGAGTCCGTTCCGGCAAGTTGTTGGGTTTTGTGGTAAGTGAAAGAGGTATTGAGGTTGATCCTGCAAAGGTCAAAGCAATACAAGAGATGCCCGCACCCAAAACTGAGAAGCAAGTCCGAGGTTTTCTTGGCCGCTTGAACTACATTTCCAGATTTATATCCCACATGACTGCCACATGTGCGCCGATATTCAAGCTCCTCCGGAAAGATCAGTCTCATGATTGGACCGAGGATTGCCAGAAAGCTTTCGACAGTATCAAAGATTATCTGTCCGAACCTCCGATTTTGTCTCCGCCAGTGGAAGGAAGACCTCTGATTATGTACTTAACAGTTCTTGAAGACTCGATGGGTTGTGTACTCGGTCAACAAGATGAATCAGGGAAGAAGGAGTTTGCTATCTACTACCTCAGTAAGAAGTTTACTGATTGTGAGTCTCGGTACTCTATGCTTGAGAAGACGTGCTGTGCTTTAGCTTGGGCAGCTAAGCGTTTGCGCCAGTACATGATAAATCATACAACTTGGTTGATATCCAGAATGGATCCAATTAAGTATATCTTCGAGAAGCCTGCTTTAACTGGGAGGATTGCCCGTTGGCAGATGTTGCTGTCTGAGTATGATATTGAGTATCGAGCTCAGAAAGCTATCAAAGGTAGTATCTTGGCTGACCATCTAGCGCACCAGCCAATTGAAGATCATCAGTCTGTTCAGTATGACTTCCCTGACGAGGAAATTCTGTATTTGAAGATGAAAGATTGTGATGAGCCTACACTTGATGAAGGTCCAGAACCTGGTTCCAGATGGACGATGGTGTTTGATGGCGCTGTTAATCAATATGGAAATGGAATTGGGGCAGTAATTGTTAATCCCCAGGGTTCGCACATTCCATTTACAGCAAGGCTAACTTTCAAATGCACGAATAATATGGCGGAGTATGAAGCCTGTATTATGGGACTTGAAGAATGCATTGATTTAAGAATCAAGTATCTTGATGTCTATGGTGATTCAGCTTTGGTTGTCAATCAGATCAAAGGTGAATGGGAGACGAATCAACCAGGTCTCATCCCATACAGAGATTATGCAAGGAGAATTTCAACTTTCTTCACAGAAGTTGAATTTTATCATATTCCTCGAGAGGATAATCGGATGGCAGATGCCCTTGCTACGCTTGCTTCCATGATAGTTGTCAGATGGTGGAATGATGTTCCCAACATTACTGTGATGCGCTTGGACAGACCCGCTCACATATTTGCAATTGAAGACGTGAAAGATGACAAGCCTTGGTATTTTGATATCAAGAATTTCCTCCAGAACCAGGTCTACCCGCCTGGGGCATCTGTGAAAGATAGGAAAACTTTGAGAAGGTTGTCAGGCAGTTTCTACCTCAGTGGTGAAGTGCTGTACAAGAGAAATTTTGATATGGTTTTGCTCAGATGCGTGGATAGACACGAAGCAAACCTATTGATGACTGAGGTCCATGAGGGTTCATTTGGTACTCATTCCAATGGACATGCCATGGCTAAGAAAATGTTGAGAGCAGGCTACTATTGGCTGACAATGGAGTCTGACTGTTGCAAGTATGTGAAGAAATGTCACAAGTGTCAAATTTATGCGGATAAGATTCATATTCCTCCGACACTCCTGAATGTGATTTCATCACCATGGCCTTTCTCTATGTGGGGAATCGACATGATCGGCATGATTGAGCCGAAAGCGTCCAATGGACATCGTTTTATTCTCGTAGCAATTGATTACTTCACCAAATGGGTTGAAGCCGCGTCGTACGCGAATGTAACCAGACAGGTGGTTGTGAAGTTTATCAAGAACCAGCTGATTTGCCGTTATGGTGTGCCAGAGAGGATCATTACTGATAATGGATCCAATCTGAATAACAAGATGATGGATGAGTTGTGCGCTGAATTCAAGATTGCACACCATAATTCCTCTCCTTACAGACCTAAGATGAATGGGGCTGTTGAAGCTGCTAACAAGAATATCAAGAGAATTATCCAGAAGATGACTGTCACCTACAAAGATTGGCATGAGATGCTGCCATTTGCTTTGCATGGATATCGTACGTCTGTACGCACTTCAACAGGGGCAACCCCTTTCTCTCTTGTTTATGGCATGGAAGCCGTTCTCCCAGTAGAGGTGGAGATCCCATCAATGCGAGTCTTGATGGAAGCCAAGTTGACTGATGCTGAATGGATTCAGAGTCGTTATGACCACTGAATTTGATTGAAGAGAAGAGATTAACTGCCATGTGCCATGGTCAGTTGTATCAGCAGAGAATGAAGAAAGCATTCGACAAGAAGGTCAAGCCTCGTGTGTTCCGAGAAGGTGACCTTGTGCTCAAGAAAGTTTTGTCTTTCGCGCCCGATTCCAGGGGCAAGTGGACTCCAAACTACGAGGGTCCATATGTTGTTAAGAGAGCCTTTTCAGGCGGAGCTTTGATGCTTACAACAATGGATGGGGAGGATTTCACTCGTCCTGTGAATTCAGATGCAGTTAAGAGATACTTTGCCTAAAAAAAAAAAGAGAAAAAAAAAGTATATGCAAATGAAAAAGAATGAAAAAAAACAGAAAGCTCGCTAAGTTGAAAACCCGAAAGGGCGGCTTAGGCAAAAATGAGCGTCTCGGTGGAGAACCCGCAAGGGTAATCCAGGCAAAAATTAGAGACTTGAAAAAAATAGAATATTTGCATCCCGCTAGATTGAGTACCTCACCCTGGGGCAATCTAGGCAAAAATTAGGGATTTGGCAAGTAACTGCATCCTGACAAGACTTTCTGGTTCATCAGTCGTCATTTCGTCAGAAGATTCTCGATTCGTCGTCAACTGAAGCTTCGGATACATCGAGATTCAAATTGGTAGAGAAAGGATCATTATGTTCAATGTAGCCCTCTTCCAATATATATCACTGATTTCAAATTTGTACAGATCTATGGAGTCTTGCCATTTGCAGACTACCATTCTATCAAATCAATTTGAGCTTTTTATCCAATTATTTGCACTCTTATTTGTTTCAATTCAACAAATGTTTTGCATGTTTTAAATTGATAAAATGTCATTGTTTTAAACAAATCAAATTTTTCAAAATTTTTGTTTTAAACAAAGTGAACATTCACAAGATTGAAAAGATACTCAAGAATATCTCAGTGCTCTCCCGAGGGTGGCATGATTCCCAACAGGTAAGACATTTGTTCATATTCCTGGTTTGGTGGTATCTTCTTTCTTCAGACCTTTGTTGAGGCTGTTCCTCAAACAGAGTTGTTGTTGGGGTTGTTCCCCAGTTAGTCGCAAGTGATTTGTTGTTGAAGACTTCGTTTCTCTCCAGCATCAGTTTTCCCCTAGCGTGGGTGTTTTCTTGAGAAATTTCGGTGGTTGATGTTTTGTCATCTTGGTGCCCCGTCACTTTCTCCAGTGGGTCGTATGCCCCAGACTTTATTTGTCTCCTCAGCACAGTCATGAGTATAGCTGACTGATTGATACTCCCCTCGGAGTCGCGAGTAGAGCTGTTATTGATATCCCCACCAGAGTTGCAAGTGGAGTTGTTACCTCTTTTCCCCATGCAGTGTACCAGCAGGATTTGTCTGTTTCCTCAGCACGTTTGTTTTCTTTTGAAGACTTGGTAGGTCAGTGGTGTGATACCCAGTACTTTACCCTTTCCCCGGCGAAGTCGTCCGCGGAATTGTTGCTATCTCTCCACCAGAGTTATTCTCTCCGGCAGAGCAGGATTTATTTTCCTGCTCAGTGGTTGATTCGGGTTGACATCCCAGTATTGCAACCATCTTTTCCTCAGCTTAGTCTGCAGAATGTTTGTTGTGGCAGTTTCGCCCGTTGAATACTCTTTCAATCCCCAGTATGGTCGGATGATAGCTTAGCCTCCAGTGAACGGATTTGATTTCCTGACTGTTTGTGATCCCCAGTAGAGTGGCTTTTATTGCAGAATCTACTTGTTGTGATCAATTTGCTGTGTATCCTCCCCAAGCGGAGTGGTTTATTGCAGAATCTATCTGTTTGATCTGTCCTCCCTCAGTGGTTTGTTCCCAAGAGAGTAGCCGACAGTTTTCCCCAATAGAGTTGCTTATGCAGTCAGATTCTATTTGGATGATATCATTCTCCCTCAGTGGGTTATTCCCCAGCGGAGTTGTGTGGATTTGCTTCTACAGCAGTTCGTGCTTATGCGCTCTTTTGTTTCTCAGTTGACATTGGGATCCCCTGCAGATATCTTTGGGATTTCTCTTGTTCCCCTACAGATTTGTCTTGGTGGCTGTCCTGCCCGTTGTGACTTCCTGTACCCTGTTTGGATTGTTTCCTGATATCTCTGATTCTCTGTTTCTTCAGCAGTACTTGCAGATCTTTGCTTTACAGCATATAGATCTCCGCAGATTGGCTCTCCAGTTGGTTTTTCCCCTGGAAGTATAATACCGGACGTTTTGTTCCTGAACCTGTTTGTGTTAGAAATTGTCTGTTTTGTCAGCATTCATCAAACATGAATCACGCATATTCATGCATATTCATTAAACATTCAGATATTCATGTTGCATTTTTTGCCATATGTCTTTTGTTTGTCGTGTCTCCTGCTGTGGTGATATAGATCTCTTTACAGATCTCCCCAAGCAGATGTCGGGTGTTATAAATCTCTCCATATAGAGTCAACCCCATAAGCAGAAAATGTCTGTCTTTTCTTCTGCAGTTCCCCACTGAGATTTATCCTCGTGGATGACGGTTTCTTCCGTTTCCTCCCAACACATATATTGGGATGGATTTTCCTATTTGAGTTATATCCTCATTAGGACGTGTCTTGATTCAATCTGTCTTTTCGGATTATTCCCGAATCGGCTATTTGTCAGATATCTTGTATTTCCCAGTGGGTTGTTCCCCAGCGGAATGTGTTTTTGGGCCTCTACCCAGTAACCGGTAGTTGTAAGTCCTACTTTTCCTGGCTTTCTTAACAGAATTTGTGGTTATACACCTTTTATTCTCTAGCCAGAGTTTTAGTCTTCTACCTCCTACCCGGTAGTCGTAAATCCTATTTTCCTGCTTTTCAGCAGTTTGTGGTTTGTTATAAACCCTATTTTGTTTCCCGTGCGGATTTATGATTTGTTCTATCCCCACGCGGAGTTGTTGGTCTTC
This sequence comes from Lathyrus oleraceus, assembly GCF_024323335.1. Taxonomy (NCBI): domain Eukaryota; kingdom Viridiplantae; phylum Streptophyta; class Magnoliopsida; order Fabales; family Fabaceae; genus Lathyrus; species Lathyrus oleraceus. The sequence goes on along the minus strand of NC_066585.1, from coordinate 427,079,059 downwards.
TACCCCGTATTCGGTAGATGTAAACCCTAATTTTGTGGTTATCTTCATCCAATATTTGATGATGATTTTCCTTTGCTTGTATAAGTTGCTCAGATTAGCACTTATATCCTCAGCAAGTCTTTTGTGGATAATTGCCGTATGCTAGCAATTTTATCCCCAGTGGGTCTTTTCACCGTATGCTAGTGATTTGTTCCCCGGATCATTGGTTATTTGCCAATGCATCCCCAGCTAGTCTTCTGTCGATAATTGCCGGATGCTTGCAATTTATCCTCAGCAGTTCGCCTTTCATTTACCCTTTTGTTGGTAATGTCTGTTGCTCCTTTTGATTGGCTATCATTATATACCTAGTTTGGTATCCCGATGCCTTTCTTTTCGGTTGATTTATCCTTTGTTGACCCAGTAACCGGTTGTGGATAATCTTCCATGCGAGTATATTATTCACGGTCTGCCGGTAATGAATAGTATATCTCATGCACTCTTCAGTCGAAACCCTTTGTGTTTCCCCGGTCGAGTAAGATTCGTTATTTCCCTTTGTGGAGTCGAATATTCTTGTTGGTGGATAATTGCCGGATGCTTGCAATTTATCCCTTTGAGTTGTCTTTCGTTTACCCGGATGCTTGGTATCGATTGTCTCTCTTTTTGGTTAGTCACCTTTTATATACCCAGTAACCGGTATCTCTGGTGTCTTTTCCTTTCGAGTGTATTATTCACGGTCTGCCGGTAATGAATAATATATCTCATGCGCTCTTTAGTTGGAATCCTCTGTTGATTTTCCCCAACTGAGCAAGATTCGTATTCTTTGTAGAATCGAATAGCCATCCTTTAACCGATTTGTGTTTTGGATGATGAGTGTTTTGGAAGTGAAATCCAATTCACGTTTTCGGTAGATCACCTATTATATACCCAGTAACCGGTATCTCTGGTGTTTCTTACCATGCGAGTTTATTATCTACGTTCTGACGGTAATAGATAATAGATCTCATGCGAGTATTTTATCCACGGTCTGCCGGTAATGGATATTATATCTCATGCACTCTTTGGGTTTGTGTCCCCAGTTGAGTAAGATTCGTTGTCCCGTTGTGGATTCGAATATCCATCCTGTAAGTTGTTTTGCTTTTTCAAGCCCTCCTTTCGGATGATGAGTGTTTTGGAAGTGAAAACCAATTCACGTCTTCGGATTTTATCCTATAAACAACCCAGTAACCGGTTCAGGATAATTTTCCCTTTCGAGTATATTATTCACGGTCTGCCGGTAATGAATAATATGTCTCATCTGAGTATTCTATCCACGTTCTGACGGTAATGGATATTATATCTCGTTCGCTCTTGAGTCAAATCTTTTGATTGTTTTCCCCTCAGAGTAAGATTCATTTTTCCTTGTGGAATTGAATGTCCATCCTATAAACAAGTTTGCTTTCGCTCACTTCAGGATGATGAGTGTTTTGGAAGTGAAATCCAATTCACGCTTTGGTCGGTCACCTATTATATGCCCAGTAACCGGTATCCTTGGTGTTCCCTCCTTTCTGCTCCCTATTATGACCTCGGTCCCCCTGTGGAGTCAGATTTTCCTGAGTTTGTTACCCGTATGCCTGGTAACATCTCATTTGCTTTGTTACTTCCCCAGTGGAACCTTTTGTTGCGTCTCCTCAGGAGTCAGCTTGTGTTTCTCCAATGGATTTATTTTCCTTTGGAATTCTTTTCCCAGTGTGAGTCCTTCACTCCCCAGTGAGTTCTCCTGTCTGTTTTTCTATTTTCCTTAATCAGAGTCGTGTCTTGTTCACGTTATGTCAGTGTTATCTTCCCCAGTTTGGAGTCGTGTATTGTTCACACATCTCTCTTTCTTTTATCATCCCCATAGAGTCTTGTTAGAGTCTCTGTTCCTGGTGAGTGTACTACTCCGATGGATCGTCTTTTTCTTCTGTGTGAATCATATTCCCCACAGAATTTGTGTCCTTTGCATGCATACATCTGCATCATGAGGTCTCTTAGGGACCAAAATTTGTCTCATTACTGTTATTTAAGCCCATTCTACCGCGTCGAGACGAAGATTTCTAAACTTCACTTCTCCGGCTAGAATGACCTTAAATAGGGGCATCTGTAAGACCCCAATTTTGGGCCCTAAGATCCCTCATGGCCCATATCATTCATATCATAACCTCAAGGATCATTGCATGCCTTTGCTTCCCTCCTAGTGGGTTGATTTGCCTTGTGGGTTTGTTTCTTGATCACCAAGCATACTTTGCATTTGTATATCTTTGCTTTCATATGTTTATCATTCAAAAAGTACAAAAATATTGTCTGTTTAACCTTGTTGCTTGCAGTGGAAGCAATCATCAGCAATTAGGTCAAAGTCAGTCATTGATCAGTCAAAGCAATGGATGATGGCCATTCTTGTGGAATTTGGGCATCATGATCAATAATCACAAGTTCATACATCTTGAAACATCATTTGAAGACAAGTTCTCAAGGAATTAGGGTTTGGAATTCATCAGAAGTGGTTCAATCAGTCCAAAACCCTAGAAAAGTCAAACTTGGTCAACAGTTGATTTAATCAGGAATTTGATGGATAGAATTGATTTGAAGGAGCTCATTCATGCTTGTATAAGCCTCATCTATCATGTTCAACCTCATCATGGAAGAAAATCAAGTGAAATCAGAAATTTTCCAGAAAATAGAAAGTGGACCTGTAATTTCAACTGCCAAAAATGGAAACTTCTTGATCTTAAACTTACATCATGATACAAGCTTCAAATGAATTTTTGCCCAACATGAAAGTTGAAGATCTTGTCTTCCCATTTTCAAAAAGTCCAAGAACTCTCAAATCCCATGTGTGGTTGTCAAGATATGATCAAATCATTTTCACCAAATTTTGAACTTCAACAAGCCATAACTCTCAAACCATAAGGCCAAATTTGGTGGGGTTTTTTCCTACAAACCACATTTTTCATCCTCTTTCCAAAAATATAAATTTCATGACTTAAAACCTTACCATTCAAAATGGCATTTTTGGACCTTTTGCATTTAAATTCAAAGTTTGACCAAACTTTGACTTTTGGCTTCTTTGACTTTTTCTTGATTTTGCCAATTGGGAAATGTTCCATATATTATTTGTGACTTGTTCCAAGCCTTAAACCTTGCTCATTTCACCATTACATCACCATTATAGACCAAAATGCAAAATTGACAAAATTGGCAATTGGCTTCACATAACCAAAACCAGTGCTGCAGTTTCTTGTACAACCAAAACAGCAAATATGTTGTCCTTTTTGCAGCCTGTAGCAGCCCAATTCGCAGCAGCACACACCCTCCATTTCACTTGTTCCTCAATTAGCAAAAATGCAAATCACCCATTTTGAACAAAACAAGCTTACCATTTAATTAAGTGATGATTAACAGATGAATATAAGGACATTTTCTGACATTGCAAAACCCTAGACAGCAGCCATCACAGAAATATACACATTCTCTCATTTCCCATTCTGGCTTGATTGCCTCTTTTGTCAAAAAAAAAAACTCCAAATACTCGAGCAGTTTTTTGATTGTTTCTTGACCTAAACAATATCTTGAAGCATTTTTCCAAGCACAACTCATCACCTGCAGCCATTTCTCATTCTGTTTTTTTCATCAAGCTCAACAATGGCAGATGGGTATTTGTTTGTTTCCAAGCATTCTTGAGCTAAAGTCATCCAACCATTCATCCTTTCCAAGCATTTGAAGCATCTGTTTCGAGCTGTAATCACCAAAACAACACTGCACATCAGTTTTCTTCAGAAATAAGTAAGTGATTCGATCTCTTCATTCTATATGCCATGCTATGTTTTAGCTAGTTGGTGTTGTACTGATTCTCATGAACTTCAAATGGTGTGAAATGGTTGAGTATGCTGTGAGAAATTTGAACTTCTTTGTTTATGCTCAAATAAGTTTTGGTTCGATTTGGTTTGTTTAAGCTGACTTCGTGAAATCCATTACTGAAATGTTGATGTACATGATATGATGATTCTATTGGTGTACTTGATTGAGTGTTCTGGGCATTTCGAAATTTTCTTGTTTGAATAGTGATGAATGAATACTGCTGCTGTATGCTATTGTTTGTTTTGCTTGATTTGTTGATGGACATTTAATGATGAATGTGTGCTTGCTGCTGTTATGAGGATGTGATGTTCATGGTACCCTGCTACAATTTTGGAACATGTTGCTGCTTTTGTTTGTTCAATTTAATATGATGATTGATGAACATGATGCTATACCAGGCTGTTATGATAAACCCTCATGAGCTGCATTTGAATGTTGTTGTTTGGTTTGTTGTTTGAATCATGATGATGAATACCATGCTGCTACACCCTGCTAGCTAAAACCTGCTGTTGTTATTTAAACCACAAACCATGACTAGAAACTCCCATGATTATGTTGTTTGCTGTTAGCTAGGCTTGCTAAAATGATAAATGATCATTACCATTGCTGTCTGCTCAATGCTGTTATTTGTTTTTGTTTAGTTTGATGATGATGAAGTTGAGCATTTTGCTGCTGCGATAAACCCCCACATTTTTTCCAGAAATCCATATGGTTGTGGCTGTTGTGTATGGTTTGTGCTGTTGGATGTTGCATGAGCCAATACCATGTTGATTGTATGCTGATCAAATTTTGTTTGGATATGGATGAACACATTGATGCCATGCTAAACCTTGCTGCAGTTTTAAAACATGAATGCTGCTATGTGCTTTTGCTTGGTTTGCTGTTGAATGATAATGATGCTTGAATGCTGTGCTGATTGTGTGTCTTGGTCTTGTTGTGTATAACATGTTTGCATTGAAGAGCATTATCATTGCCATGTTGTTTTCTTGGTGCTGTTTATGGGTTTGTCGAGCTAATGATGAGTTTGAATGCTGTTGCCATGAGAAATCCCAATGCTGCTGTAGTTGAAACCTTGGTCCTTTCCATAAATCATGACTTTATGTATGCACTAGTTTGGCTGATGTTATTGTTTGTGATCATGTGATGCTATTACACTTGTGTTTGGTCTGCTATTGAATTCGACATACCATTGCTATGCATTGTCCTGCTGTTGTTGAATGATGTTAGTTGCTGTTATATGTTGCATAAACATCATGTGTGTATTATCATGTGGAGTCCATGTGGCTGTTTGAGTTTTATTTGTTAATGAACATGAGAAGAATGCCCTTGCCATGCTGTTAATGCCATGCTGTCATTGCAACCTTGAACATGCTCAAAAATCCATATGGTCATGTGCTGCTATTGCTAAAATCCATATTGTTGTGTGCTGTATGTTTGGCTGCTAGTAGAGATCCTAAGGTCTGCATGAGAATCCAGAGAATTGTGAAGTTTATTGGCTGTTGTGGCTTGTATTTGTAAATCCATATTGTTATGCTGTTAGTCATGCTGTAGACTGATGAATGAATTATGATGCTGCTACGATCCTGTTGATGTTTTGGACTTGCCATGAGAAAATCCATTTGATGGTGCTATATGCTGTTGCTTGCTATTGTTTTGATGAACATGATAATGATGAATGCTGTTATGCTATGCTACAGTGCTGTTGTTTTGTTTGGTTCGATGATGATCATGACTATTGCTGTTTGCTTGATGCTGTTATGATAATTACATGACAATGATGAATACTGCTGCAATTGCCCTGCTGTTTGTGATGAACACTGTTGACGATGAATATGTTATGCTGTTGTGTGCTGTTGTCTGTTAATAAACACATGATACCACAATGCCAGGCCATGCTGCTAAAATGAACTCTGTCATTATTTCTAGCAGAAAATTCAGCTTCATAAATGTATGTGTGATTGGCAGTATATACCATGTTGCTGTTTTCTTGTTGTTTGCATGATGAACACGATACTTTGCTGTTGTTTGAACATAAGCTGCCTACATGATGAATGCTATGCTGTTGAAATTGTTGGTCAAGTTTGTATGTTGCTCTTATGCTATGCTCATTGCTGTTATGAAACCACGCTGCAAATGGACGATTGAACATGATAGACATGCAACCATGCTGAACCATGCTGATAAACCCTGCTACTTTCTCATTGAAATCCATTTTATGTCAGTTGTTTGCTGTTGTTTGTTTTGGTCCATTGTTGTTGTGATAAAAGTGATGGATGCTGTTGTAGAACCATGCTGTTTAGGTACTGCTATGTGATTTGCTTGTTTCGATTGTTGTTCAATGATCAAGATCATGAGAAGATGATGCTGTTGTGTGGTGTGTTTGTTTTGTTTCATGATGTTGATAACGTTGGGAATGCCTTTGCACATGCTGTTAGAAAACCCTAGGGTTTATGCCAAACTCAGAAATTCTTCCATTGGCCAAAGTTACTGTTTTATTGGCTGAGAGCCAATCAAAACATTTCGTTTTGTAGGGCCAAAACGCAGCACTTCAATAAGTGACTGCAGAATTACACAAATGCCATTCTGTTGACTTGTGTTGACCAATTGCCTTGCCTTTTGTTCATGCTTGCTACACTATTTCATCCAACTTCAACAAATTGTTTTCTAATTCATTTTTTATCAAAAAATTATGAAATTTTTTTCACATGTTCACAAATGAGTCTAATATTTAATTGTGAATTTTAGTTAATTTTTTATGTTCTGGATTTTAAATGATAAATGATTTTCCAACATGTGTGCATAAATGATACCTTGTGCCATTCTCTTTGTGAAATACTTATGACATATCCAATGAGCTTGAAATTTTTTGTGGTGAAACTAGACACATTGACCTTCATTTCCATATCAAGTTTGTGCATTTATCATTTGTGGATTGATAGTTATGATTTTTTGAAGTCATGTGTTACAATTGTTGCTATACCATGATCATGCATTTTCCCTAATTTTGTTCACATGCTTCCTCTTATCCAAATCACTCCAAATTTTGCATGAATGATCCCTTGTATGTCTAGTTTGTGTATGAATTTTCTTGGAATTAATCTTGCTGTTTTCCATTTGATTGAGAATTTTCTTCCATATGTGGTCATTTGTTGACTTTTTGTGCTATGCCTTGCCAAATCCTTGGTGAAATTCTCAAATCATATTGTATGTCCATGAAATTTCATATGTGATAACTAGACTCCTTGAGCTTTGCATTGGTGTTAATCTCACTCATTTCTCTTCTGTTTTCAAATTGATATGATTTTTTGAAGTTGACCCATGCTTGTTGACTTTCACCATGCTTACTTGAATTTGATTTGACTTCATGATTTTATTTGACTGCCTTCCTCTCATCCAAATGCCATGAAATTTTACATGTCTACCATGCTAGATGTTAGGATTGAGTATGATTTACTTCATAATTTTTGAGGTTGTTTGAGTTGACTTTTGAATGAAGTCTTTGCTGTTGACTTTTGTATGCTTCTCTTGCCATGCTTTGCATCCTTTTGCATATGAAATGACCATGATGCATGATTTTATTATGAATCCAATTGAGAATGCTTCTTGAATGTTTAGATTTGGTTTGGGTTGACTTTTTCTTGCTGCCTTGACTTTTTCTTCCATCTTTGACCCTAGGCTAGTCCTAGTGGTCTTCTGAGCTTATGTTTGAGTTCATCTGTTTCAGGTTGAGTACTAATGCCTTGAGGATCATTCAAATATTTGTTTGAGTTGAATTATATGATGTGCTAACAATTTGTTTTGTAGGTGACTCATACTTGAGTTTTTGTGCCTTGCACAATTGGTCCCGCTGTGTGACTATTGGTTCATTTCCTTTTGGTTTTGACTGTTGACTTGTTTGCTAATGAGTTTGACTTTTGCAGGTGCTTTAGTTGCTTAAGTTCTTTGAACTTGATTGCTTGCTTTGCTTTTTAGCATTTGCTTTGAGGTATAATTACTTCTTCTTCATGTAGTCTGGAGACCCGGTCTGTTATTTGACCGGGCAAACTGTCTGAAGTCCTCCTTAAGAGGCAATGCCTGTGTTTGTTTATATTTGTCCTAAGCAGGAAAAGTCCTTCAAGTAAGGCAATTGGTGGAAGGTAGGGATAAACAATCTATCCCCCACTATTCAGTGTGTCCTCTCTTTGCTCCCAGTACCTGGTTGAAGCATTGAGATAAATACCCAAGATCTAATCGAGTCAATAATGTGGAGAAGAGTTCCTACTTTCTGAACTCCCACACTTTCTTTGATGCTCTCTCTAATCTGAGATAGAAGCAATGAGGCACACCCCTCATCTCCTATTCATCTGCTTCACCTGAGCCCCTCAATGGCCAGGTTAAGAGCGACCTTTACCCATTACAGTGGACTTTTAAAGTCAAACCCTCTTGTGTGAGCCCCATTGTTTGGCTATAGAGTGTGCTGTTTGATATTCATTGATTGATTGATTGCTTCATATGCACTTGCTTGCCTGTATGCTATGCATTTATCATCATCATCAATTGCCATTAATGCATGATCATCTCATTTGTTTTGTGATGCTATCATTGTTGTTTGCCCATTGAGGACAATTGTAAGTCCATTGCTTTTGGCATTTGCTCCTGTGATATGGAAGGATAGAGTGTAAGACCTCATTGGTCACTCATATCTTCTGTTTATCTGTTTGTATGTGAGGATACAGTTATAAGTCCCTGTAAGTTGGCATCTGTTATCCTGTGATCATAATTTGATCTGTTTGATTGGCATGTGAGGATACAGTTATAAGTCCCTGTAAGTTGGCATCTGTTATCCTGTGATCATAATTTGATCTGTTTGGTTTTGTATGTGAGGTTGCAGTTATAAGTCCCTGTAAGTTGGCATCTGCTTTCCTGTGATCATAGTTTGTTCATTTGTTTGTGTGAGAGGTTGCAATTATAAGTCCCTGTAAGTTGGCATTTGCATTCCTGTGATCATATTGTTTCTTTTGTTCTTGTATGTGAGGATCCATTGTAAGTCCCTGTGATGTGGCATTGGATTTCCTGTGAGCATACTGTGGAGTTAACCTAAGTCCAGATAGATTGGCAGTTGACTTCCCTATTTCATCTTTGTTTTTCTTTTGAGGAGATTAGTGTAAGACCATTGAGTGGCATCTGATATCCATTTCTGTTTTAGGAGACTGGTGTAAATCCATTTATTGGTATCCGGTATCCGCTTTTATTTCTTTGCCTGTGGAGATTGGTGTAAGTCCATTGAGTGGCCTCTGATATCCCGTTTTGTTTTAGGAGATTGGTATAAGACCATTGATTGGCATCCGATATCCGCTTTTTGCTTTGTTATTATTAATTGATATTCCAAAGGACACACTTGAATCATCTGCTATATGATTTCAAGAAGTGAACCTTCTAAGAAGTTTTACTATCCATCCTTCATCCATTCATCATTCAATACGTCTTAGAACCTTTTCACACTTTATCTTTTAAAACTTGGCATAAGTGTTGTGCAAACATCTTCATGTTTTCTAACTAAAAACTTGGACTCAAGTCCTTGACCTTTTTTCCAAAATCCGTTTCATAATACTTATTTGAATTGATCTTAATCATACTTTGACTCCATTTTCATAATCATAATCAGTAACTCCACTCATTCACTTGTTTTGGCTTTGTCCATTAATCTTTTCATACATGAGCTATAGGTTTGATTTATCTTAGTGGTTGATGTTAATCTCACCTTCTGTCTTTAGTGATTGAATTGTAAGTCTTCCTCGCCTATTATAGGGTTAACCCCTCCCTGGCCGGTTGAAGCTGTTCTCACATGGTGGACGTTGTTGTTTGTATAAGGTTGAGTTTTCTCCCGTGGATAACGTAAGACCTAGGGTTTGTGTTTAAAATTGAACCTAACCCACTTTTGGAAATCTTTTAGCCGAACTACGGCGTTCTGATCCTTACCTTTGATGGAAGGTACGTAGGCAACGGGTTCATCCGTTCGAACCCAATAACCCAATAATAATAAACTTGTATATTCTTTTCTCACCATCCCAATCATGTTTGCACAATCTTTTTGTCATAATAAATAACAATTTAGCATAACAAGTGTGAAAAGGGCTCCCTAGGAGTACCTAGGACGTAGTGGGTGCCTAACACCTTCCCATTGCGTAATTTACCCCTTACCCAGACTCTCTGATCTTTTTATTAGTTTTCTACGTGTAAAACTTCTTAGGCTTTTGTTCGCTTTTTAGCCAATCCTTTGGATAAATAAAAGTGCGGTGGCGACTCGAAAATTTCAAGGTATCTCTTAGCTTATGGTTTAATCGATAGATCATATAGCGACGAATACACCGCTACAGGTACCCATGCTGGTGGTCATGCAATGTCAAAGAAATTGTTGAGAGCCGGTTATTACTGGATGACTATGGAATCCGATTGTTTCAAATACGCTCGGAAGTGCCATAAATGCCAGATCTATGCTGATAAGGTGCATGTACCACCAAGCCCGTTGAATGTTATGAACTCGCCTTGGCCGTTTGCTATGTGGGGCATTGATATGATTGGGAAGATTGAGCCTACTGCTTCGAATGGACATCGCTTCATCTTGGTTGCGATTGATTACTTCACCAAGTGGGTGGAAGCAGCTTCCTATGCTAATGTTACCAAACAAGTGGTTGCCCGGTTCATCAAAAAAGAAATCATCTGCCGTTATGGAGTTCCTGAGAGAATCATCACTGACAATGGTTCGAATCTCAACAACAAGATGATGAAAGAGCTTTGCAGAGATTTCAAGATCGAACATCACAATTCTTCTCCTTACAGACCAAAGATGAATGGTGCTGTAGAGGCAGCTAACAAGAATATCAAGAAGATTGTGCAGAAGATGGTCGTTACGTACAAGGATTGGCACGAGATGCTGCCTTTCGCTTTGCATGGATACCGTGCCTCAGTGCGTACGTCGACCGGGGCAACCCCGTACTCCCTTGTGTATGGTATGGAAGCAGTCCTACCAGTTGAAGTGGATATCCCTTCTCTGAGGGTGTTATTGGATGTCAAGCTGGACGAAGCCGAGTGGATTCGTACAAGGTTTAATGAGTTAAGCCTTATCGAAGAGAGACGGCTAGCAGCTGTGTGCCATGGGCAGTTATATCAGAGAAGGATGAAGCGAGCCTTTGATCAGAAAGTGCGTCCTCGGACATTTCAAACTGGTGATCTAGTTTTGAAGAGGATCCTTCCTCCCGGTACAGATAACAGGGGCAAGTGGACTCCTAATTACGAAGGTCCATATGTTGTGAAGAAGGTCTTCTCCGGTGGAGCCTTGATGCTTACAACAATGGATGGTGAAGATTTTCCTTCCCCTGTCAACTCAGATGTAGTCAAAAAATACTTCGCGTAAATTGACCCGCTGGACACAAAGAATAAGAGAGTCCAGGCAAAAAGGGGCATCCCGGCGAACCAAAAACAGAAAGAAAAGGTTCGGGCAAAAATTAGGGATATAAGTGAAAAGAATATGTACACCCGGTAAGTCGAAAACCCGCAAGGGCGGCTTAGGCAAGAATGGGTATCCCGGTGGATTGAAAACCTGAAAAGGCGATCCAGCCAAAAGAGGGATTAAAGCGAAGACTACAGTCTGAGTTATCTGTACTTCATTGCGCTTCGTCAGCTGCCATCTTGAAAGATGTGATCGGTCCAGTCATTCTTCTCAGAAAGCAGGGAGTTGGGAGGAAAACTGATGATCTGTGGGTTATAACAGAATTGGGAAATAGTGGATGCCGTATTCACATTGCCATTAGGATAGTTTATTTTCCTTTTGTGCGCAATTACCTCTTTCTAGGAATTGCTTCCCAATGTATTTGCCTTTTCGGGCACATTTTCAATCAATAAAAGTCGTTATTCAGATAAATAGCTCTCTTGTTTTTATTTTACTGTTTTGTTTGCAAAAACGTCCGAATTTTTGATAAACATTGCATATAATAAAACATGAAGGCTTAACGATAACTTGCAGAAGAATAAAACACTTGAAAATCATTTCGAATGTTGAGGACACTTGAGCATATCTTGTCCATGAACCCCTGGGGCATTGTGTTGTGCTGCTTTACAGGTCGTCTTCTGTGATCATCTCCCCAGCAGGTTTTTCTCCGAGCAAGTTGGAGAGTTGTCAGAGTTGTGTTCCCCTGCAGAGATACCTGTGGACAGTATCTTCTTTCCCCAGCAGATCTAAGGATTGCCTACCTCCAGCAGGCTTGTGTTGGCAGTTTCCCCAGCTGAGATCCCCGCTGAGTGCCTGGCAGATGTTCCCCAGGAATTCCCCCGGTGGAGTTTTGTCATGAGAATGTTGTTCCCCAGCAGTTGGGTTTGTGATATGTTATCCCCAGCACGGCCGTGAGTGTTTCTCCCAGCAGGGTTGTGAAGGTCTGTCTCCAGTATGATATGATGTGTTATCATCCCCACCAGAGGTGTTCTCCTCGGCAGAATGGTGTGGGTTTGTTCTTCAGCAGTTCCCCGAGTGGAGCGGGTTTCAAAGAAATATTTCTCCAGCAGAGTTCATCCTACTTGTGGATTGGACGAATTCCCGTGGCAGATCCGTATTGGTATCCTCAGCTAAGTTTAGTCTACCTAGGGATTGTGTGGGTCGTCCCCAGTGGAGTAGAGGTTATTCCCCAAAGCAGAGTGGTCCTACCTGAGGTTTGGTTAGGTCTTCCCCCAGCAAAGTGGTATATCATTCCCCAGTAAAGTGATCTTGTTACTCCTCAACGAGTGTCATCCCCGAAGAGTTGCTTGGTGTTATCTTCCCCAGCAGAGTATTGAGTGCTTCCCAAGCGGAGTCCCCAAGTGGATTGGATCCTGTGAAGGATATCCCCAGCGAAGTCTATCCTATTCCCGGCAACAGTTTTGTTTCTCCAGCATGAGTGAGAAGTCGGTGCTTTCTCCGCAAAGCATCCCCAGATGAAGGCTCTCCCCGCAGAGTATTCCTCAGTCAGAGTCTCCCCGCCCAGTTGGAGTACCTGATCTTTTGGCTCCGTAGCCAGGGTGCATTTGCATTTTGCATGTAGTAATCATTGCATCCTCAAAACGCGTAGCATTTCCATTCAATGTGGAGCATTACGCCATAGAAAAATTCAAACATATGCATTCATGTGTTCCAAAACCCAATCAGACCGTATCCCCGGCAGAGGCGGATGTTTGTTTAACTTGTACAACACGTTTGCTACAGTTGCTCCTGACAGCATTCAGGATTAATAATCCCCACAGAGGTTTATTTCCTCATCCGTTGGTGAAAGGAAAGCATGTTTCTCCCCAGTGAGACCCCCTGCCAGTATGTGGCCTTGCCCAGACATGTAGATGTCAGTATCCTGTCAGCACCCGCGTGTGTTGTTTCTTTGGTGTCGGTAAACACCATCTTTCGGTGATTTCCCAGTCATGCGTAGTGTCTGGTATTCTTTGGTGTCTGTAAACCTCATCTTTCGATGTTCATAACGTCGTCCCTTCCCTAGTGAAGTTTACTCCTCTCCGTTGGTGTCGATAAACGTCGAGTTTTTCCCAATTATCCGTTGATGATTTGGTTGTGTTCACTCTTCCCTAGTGAAGTTCCTCCTCTCCGTTGGTGTCGATAAACGTCGAGTTTTTCCCAATTATCCGTTGATGATTTGGTTGTGTTCACTCTTCCCTAGTGAAGTTCCTCCTCTCCGTTGGTGTCGATAAACGTCGAGTTTTTCCCAATTATCCGTTGATGATTTGGTTGTGTTCACTCTTCCCTAGTGAAGTTCCTCCTCTCCGTTGGTGTCGATAAACGTCGAGTTTTTCCCAATTATCCGCTGATAATTTGGTTGTGTTCTCACTCTTCCCTAGTGAAGTTTACTCCTCTCCGTTGGTGTCGATAAACGTCGAGTTTTTCCTATGCGTCCGTTGGCGTATAGTTGATATCTTTCCCCACAGGGTCGTCCCCAGAAGTTTACTCCTCTCCGTTGGTGTCGATAAACGTCGAGTTTTTCCTGTGCGTCCTATGACGTATAGTTGATTGTTCCCCGCAGATCATTTGGTAATACCAGATGATTCCCCTCAGAATGTTTCTCCTCTCCGTTGGTGTCGATAAACGTCGAGTTTTTCCTATTCGTCCTATGACGTCTAGTTGTACCCTTCCCCATGTGGATTTACCTCCCCGTTGGTTTCGATAAACGTCGAGTTTTTTTCATTCGTCCATGAACGTCTGATTGTATACCCTATTCCCAGTCATTCATTAATGTCTGGTTGATTTCCCAGCCAGAATCCCCAGTAGACGTCCTATTTGGTGTCCGGTTGTGGTCTCCCTTTCGTCCTATGACGTCTGGCTGAGTTTTCTCCTTCTCCGTTGGTGTCGATAAACGTTGAGTCTCCCTTTCGTCCTATGACGTCTGGCTGAGTTTTCTCCTTCTCCGTTGGTGTCGATAAACGTTGAGTCTCCCTTTCGTCCTATGACGTCTGGCTGAGTTTTCTCCTTCTCCGTTGGTGTCGATAAACGTTGAGTCTCCCTTTCGTCCTATGACGTCTGGTTGAGTTTTCTCCTTCTCCGTTGGTGTCGATAAACGTCGAGCTTCTCCCTTTCGTCCTATGACGTCTGGTCGAGTCTTCCCATTCATCCGATGATGTCTGGTTACCTCTCCGTTGGTCTTGGTAAACGTGGAGTTTTTCCCCATTTCGTCCGCTGACGTATGGTTGTATCTCTCTTCCCATTCATCCGATGATGTCTGGCTACCTCTCCGTTGGTCTTGGTAAACGTTGAGTTTTTCCCCATTACGTCCGCTGACGTATGGTTGTATCCTTTCCTGGTTATCCCTAGTAGAGTTGATTTACCTCTCCGTTGGTCTTGGTAAACGTTGAGTTTTTCCTAGTTGTCCGTTGGCATCTAGTTGAAATGATTTCTGTTCCCCATTCATCGTGTGTCGATGTCTGGATGTGGTTGTGCTTTTGAAGAGAAGATAGAAAAGAAAAAAAAACAACAAGAATTTCCCAACAGTGTGCAAATTTCTACGGTTCTTGGTATTCAATCCCTGTTTACCCTGAAAGTCTGACAGCCGTTGCTCCCATCCATTCGGGTTCCCAGTTGATTGAATAGGGGCAGCTGTAGCACCTCAAATTTGAACCCTACCATTTTGTACATTCATTTCATATTAGGTCATAACATAACATGTCCATTGCATAACATTGCATTGTCCATTGGCCCAAGTGCAAGCTCAATTGATGGATTGGGTCAGAATGATCAGGAGAATCAGTCAATCAAGCAAGTGAGTGCCATTTTCATTGGGACAAGGCCCTAGGGTTGATTTATCAAGCTCATATGGTCTAAGGATCATTTTGAAGTGGTTTGGCCAAAGGTTGGATGCTCAGAAGTCACCAGTCATTGTTCAGTCAACCAAAAACCCTAGAAAGTCAACTGTGGTCAACTGTGCCCGATTTTATGGATTGGAAGGTGGGAAATGGTTTGAAAGGCCTCATTCATGTCCATATGAGTCTCATTTGACATATCAAAGACCAAGGTTGAAGATTTGGAGGTCAGACAGAAAGTTTCCAAAAATAGCAGGTGACCTGTAATTTCAGCTGCCCAAAATGGAAACTTTTTCCTCAAAATAACTTCATCATACAAGCTTCAAATGGAATTTTGTCCAACATGAGAGTTGAAGATCTTGATCTCACCTTTCCAAAAAGTCCAAGAACTTGAAAATCCAATGCATGGTTGGAAAATTAGGGCTCAGTGAATTTCAGAAATGACCCATAATCAGGAGGCCATAACTTCCACATGGATTGTCCAAATTGCAAGTTCTTTATATGCACAAACTCCATTTGACATGTGCTTTCATGGTGCATAATTGGATTTCTTCAAAAGTGGTCAATGCAAAAGGTCAAATTTCAACTGGACTGTTAAATGAACCAGGGGCAAAATTGTCCAACTTGTGAAATAATTGGAATTTTTGAGTGGGGATTTTTGCTACACTTCATAAATGGTATTTGAAAATTGTTGGAATCATCATAACATGGCTAGGCCTCATGGTTTGATATCTAGCTTTTGAAATGGACTTGAAAATGCATGATATTACCATGACATGGTGAATTTGCAAAGTACATGGTCAATGGAGAGGGGACTTTTTTCTACACATCATATATGGTATTTTGGATTTGCTTGAATCAAAATTGAACTGATATATGGACTGGTTTAGAGAAAGGGTAAAAAGGCCAAATGCACACATAAACTCATTTTTGCTAATTACCAAATGTTGACTAATTGTGATTAAACTTGGATTAAGAGCATCATATATAAACATAATTGTAACAGAAACTGCACTCACTAATCACAATTCACAAATCCACAAGCAAAAACTCTCATTTTCTCTCATTTTTCTCCAATTTCCATAACACACTTTTCTGATTTTTCCTCAAGATCTCATCAATCCTTGTGCGTTTTTTCTGTTGATTCATAAGCTGCAGGTATTGTTGAACTTCTGTTGGTGAAGAACGAAGCGAAATCGTGGCCGAATCGAGCTGCTGCAAAGCCATGAACATCAATGGCAGTTGGTGATTCTTGATGATCCGTGCATCCTCGAGCTGAAAGAACATCACTGTACGCCTTCTTGATCAACATACTCGATCTGTTTCGCTGAATTGAAGCTCAAATCGCGCGGAATCCATTGCTGCACACTCTTAAGGTTGGAAATCAAAACTCGCGATTGCCTCAATTATGTTAGGGATTTTGTAGAACATTCATTGTAGATCACGTAGCAACTCGTAGATTGTGATTTCGTTGTGAATTGATTGAGTTATCGTCGATTGAAATTTGTGTGTAATATCTTCTTTCGCTCGATCTGCTTCATATGTGAGGTTCTGGACGGTTTCACTAGGATATTCGAGTTCTACTCGATTAAACCTTTCCAACGGTGTGCGTTTCGTCGATTTCCATGGAGATTCGATCTTGCTGGGATTTCCAGCCAAGAACATGAAGAACGCTTGTGTTCTTGTAAATTTTCTGCAGATTTCGCACGCTAGATCCTGCTTCCTGCGTTTACCATTCAAATTGTTGTTTCCCGCTGAAAGCAGCGAATCAGAGGCCGCCACGCCGTTTAGTTAAACGGCCGCGTTTTGGCACAGGCAGGCGTTATTACGAATTTGCCATTTAGGTCATAATAAATTACTAAAATCTAAATTAAACCTAAATAATTATTTCAATGATTCAAGAAACTTCAAAAAATCATAAAATCACCAATATTCATCCCTAGTCCAATTAATTTGAGATTTTTTTTGTTAATCTCCATTTTTAATCTATTATTTTTTAGGCATGAAAATTAAAATTGTGCTTGGTAGAAAAATTAATTGGTATAGGGATGTTCACAATGTATGCAATATTCACATGTTTTGCTATTTTAATCACAAAATCATCATGCCTAATCCAAATGAAATGAAATTTTAGGTGTAGATTCTTGACACTCTTCTGGAATTTTTGACATATTATTTGTAATTTTTGGACCTCTGGTTTTTTAGATATGATTTATTGAACTTGAGTGTGATAATATGTGTCACAATTTGATATGCTGAGTTCATGTATTATTTTTCCATGCTTCCCTTTGGCCTATGGTTTTGATTTTTTGCATGAGACACCTTTGACATGTTAACTTTCAACATGAATTTTTGTGGATTTTAATCATCTATTTTCTAATTGTTTAGGATTTTTGTTTGCTGCTTAGCAATTTTGACTTGTTGCTTGTGTAACATTTTTTTAGCATGTTACCATATCCTCATCCTTAACCCTATGAACATGAAATTTGGTAGAGTAGTTCCTGACATGTGTAGCTTTCATTTGGCTTTGGTCCTACTCATTTCCCATTTAATATCACTGTTTACCATTTGATTGAAGTTAGTGTACATTTTGTGACTTCATTTGGTTGTGTTTTTGCATGCTTTGACATGTTGAATTAATTCCTATAGTTCCACTAGTCCAAATGGCATAAAAATTGACATGTAGCTTGTTGAATGTCCTCTGTTCAGGATATAATTTTTGTGGAATTTCCTATGTTGTTTTGGTATTTTTTTGGATGTAATCATTCTGGTTGTCCATATGTGATTCTACATTGCTTACTTTGCCTTAATTTGTGCATAAAATGAAATTGGTGTATGGTTTGGATATGAGACCAATTGGGATCCCTTTGTAATTGAATTATCTTGGTTTTGATTATGATTTGCTTGCTGTTTTAGGATTTTTCCACCCTTTGGACCCTAGGCTTGGCCTAGTGGTCTAGTTACTTATGTTTGAGCTTGACTTTGACTTTTCAGGTTAAAAAGCTAGTGCCTTAAGGAGGTTGATGCATAATTGAGTTGTTTCCTTTGATCATTGTATACTAATTTGTTTGTGTTGTAGGGTGCTTGGTTCACATGGACTTGGTGTTATGCACCTCATTGTTTGATTGTTGATTGATTCTTATTGTTGTTGTTTTGTTTATGTTGGGATGCTGATTCTGTTTGACTGTTTCCAGGTACCCCTAGTTGCTCAGTTCTCTTAAGAACTTGCATTGCTTTGCTTATAAGCAATTAGCATTGAGGTATTGCACTTTCTTCTTCATGTAGTCTGGAGACCCGACTGTTATTTGGCCGGGCAAACTGTCTGAAGTCCTCCTTAAGAGGCAATGCTTGTGTATGTTTATATTTGTCCCAAGCAGGAAAAGTCCTCGTTTGAGGCAATTGGTGGAAGGTAGGGATAAGCAATCTATCCCCCACTATTCTGTGAGTCTTCTCCTTGCTCCCATTACATGGTTGTAGCATTGAGATCCAAACCCAAGATCTATCGAGTCCAATTGGGGAAAGAGTTCCATCTTTCTGAACTCCCCCACATTCTTATATTTACATGCTCTCTCGGACTTGAGATAGAAGCAATGAGGCGCACCCCTCATCACCTTTCATCTGGCTTCACCTTAGCCCCTCAATGGCAAGGTTAAGAGCTAACCTGACCCCGATACAGAGGCTTGTTTGTTGAGGTTGATATGACCCCTCGACTAAAGCCTAACCCTGATGTTTGAGCCCCTTGTTGGTGTGTTTATGCTGTATATGTTTGTATGGTGTGATTGTATCCCCTAGGTTTGCTAGACTCCGCGTAGTCTCGTTTGCATGTCAATTAAGGTAGCACGGTTCCTTCGTATAGGACTTCCTTTCTTGCTTGAGCTTTCCTAAAACACAAACAAACATTATCCCCTCTTAAGGATACGTCAACTCCTTCTACTACAGGTGAGTGAGTCTCCAAAGGTCGAGCATCCGGTAGATTGTGTAGTGACGTTGTCCACCTAAAAAACACAAACCAACAGGAATAGTTTAGCCGAACTACGGCAACTCTGATTCTCATGTCCAGATGAGATACGTAGGCACGAGATGCGATGTCTTGTCGAGTTTAACTAACAACTAACACCAATTCTTTTCTCTCGCCCTCGTTGCGATTGAGACCTTCCCCTTCTCTTGCCCTAGTTGCAATCGAGACCTTTCTTCTGCCTGTGTCTTCGTTTTGTGTTGTTGTGTGCTTGGAAGCTGATGTAAGTCCATCGAGTGGCGTTCGGGTTCCAGTGTGTGTTTTGGTTCGGATGCTGATGTAAGTCCAGTGATTGGCATTCAGGCTCCTCGTTTGCCTCCTTGTGTGTGTTTTGGTTCAGATGCTGATATAAGTCCAGTGATTGGCATTCAGGCTCCACGTTTGCCTCCTTGTGCGTGTGTTTGGTTCGGATGCCGATGTAAGTCCAGTGATTGGCATTCAGGCTCCACGTTTGCCTTTTCCCATGTTTGCTTGTGTGTGTGTTAGCCGAGCTACGAATGCTCTGATTCTCCTTCGTCCAAAGGAGATACGTATGCATAGGATGCGATATCCTAGCGAGCATGTGTCGTTTCCCCAGTCCGAACTACTTAGACTCTGATGTCTATGCTTGATAGACTAAGTAGGCCCAGGATGCGATATCCTGCCGAGTCAGTTTCAGTTTGTTTTCTTGTGTCTCCTTCAGCCAGTGTGTGTGTGTGAGCAGTGTTTTTAGCAACCATTCTCCTTCCTATTGTGCGTGGATCCCGTCGAGTACGACGGATGCGTAGGGGTGCTAATACCTTCCCTTCGCATAACCGACTCCCGATCCCATTCTCTTTGGTCGCGAGACCATGCTTTTTCCAGGTTTACTCTGAGCGTTTCCTTTCCCTCTTTTGGGATAAATAACGCACGGTGGCGGCTCTGTTGTTCTTGTTTTCCCGCCGGTTTTTCGCGTAATGCGACGAAAAGCAGCCAGCGAAGGGCCCATGATCTAAACTAACTTAAACCAGGGTGTGGCACATTAAAATAACGTTTTAATTAAAAAGGCCATGTGAACATGATGTCAATCGGTCACTTTTACTTAAAACACTAAAAGACAAAAACAAGCGGATGAACCAGATTAAAACAGCCACGCTAGATCCACCGGCTATCAAGATGACACGTAATCATCTTCTTCATTGGGCCAAACCCTAGCCATGTTCATGCAAAAAAACACAGAAAATGCAGTGTATTTCTTCCAACTTCAACACAAAAGTACGACCACCATAGTGCATCAAAAAACATGAAATAAAGCCCATATCTCAAGTACAAAATGTGAAGATTAACGTGGTAACTTGTTTTAGGTGAAACGGTAGCTTAATCATGGAGAAAAGTTGACAATAAAGTGTCAACATGAACACGGGCATGAGCAGAAAATTAACAACATAAATCAACACCATGAACAATGCCTCGTGCTGAGGGCTTCAGAAATAAGCATAAGCATATGATTATCATTGAAATAGTAATGAAGCAAGCATGATAATGGCTATGGAAATGGAGCAAGAGTGTTACCTAGTGGAAGTCTAGTCCACTGCTTCTTGATTGTAGAGAGGCTAGAAGGAAATGATGTTGCCTTGGTGCTTCAAGAACCTCACTTCAAGAACTTGCTGAGAAATGAAATCTGACTCTAATGACCTTGCCCTTTGCTTGCTCAAAAATCCAATGCCTCCTTTCATGTTTAGGGTTTTTTAGCTTTAAGTATGGTGGGTCTAATGCCTTAATGGGCTCTGAAATCAATGTTTATCCATGAACAAATGATGTGCATTTGGTGAGGTGTATGAGAAATAGAAAAGAGGGCACATGAGGTTTCTTATTTTTGGCAAAAATTTTAAGTGAATGGAAATGTGGTGCATGGCCAAATGAGGAAAGCAAAACATGGGCTGTGTAATCTTGCAGCATGGCTTGGTTTGGTTTGGCAAGCAATCATTTCAAAGTGGTGACTTTGTGGCAACATAACTTGATGAACAAACCACCAATTGATGAGATAATGCAAACAGTAGAAAGATATCATGGAGTATGTCATGTTTCATGTTGAGCATGGGTGGAAATAATGAGTGGAAGAAGATGAAAAATGGGCCTCAAGTTCAGGTCACACCATGGCAAGATTGGTTGGGCAAGTTAGGCATAAAATTTGTCTAGAAATTTCAAGTCATGGTGCCAACTTTAAATGAATGCATCTCTCAAACCATGGATCCAAATGAGATGACTCCAAAGGGAGGTGAAAGAGGACATGACAAGGTATAATTGTTGTGAATAAAATATTTTCAAATGGTGCCTTGAAGTGCAAGAAAACTGGCCAAGAAGTTTTTACAAACTTTAAAGATTTCTAGACTTAGAAAATTTTCTAAGTGTCCTAAATTTGAGTTATTACAGCTGGCTTTGTGGTATTACAGCTGCCCCTATTCAATCAACTGGAAACCCGAAAGGAAGATAGCAACGACTTTCGCACTTTCGAGGTATCAAGGGATTGAATACGATAAAAGCCCGAAAATTTACACTGAAGTGAAAAAAAAAGTAATAATGCCTTTCAGAATCGGCAAGAATCGGTCTGAACATCAACAAAGAATCCGTCTGGCACGGTGAGAGTCGGCCTGAACACCGAAAAAAGAATGTTAGCTTGAATACCAAAATAAATGGTAACACAGAAATAACCATGGCAAGAATGCCGCTCATCAATCTGAATACTGGAAACTGGCCTGAACGCCACAAGTTGCGTCGACCTGAACGTCGGAAACTTCTTCGATCTGAACATCGGAAAACTAGCCTGAATGCCACTTCGGTATGAATACCGGAAACTGGCCTGAATGCCACAAGTTGCGTTGACCTGAACGTCGGAAACTTCTTCGATCTGAACATCGGAAAACTGGCCTGAATGCCACTTCGGTTTGAATACCGAAAACTGGCCTGAATGCCACAAGTTACGTCGACCTGAACGTCGGAAACTCCTTCGATCTGAATATCGAAAAACTGGCCTGAATGCCACTTCGGTCTGAATACCGGAAACTGGCCTGAATGCCATAAGTTGCGTCGACCTGAACGTCGGAAACTTCTTCGATCTGAACATCGGAAAACTGGCCTGAATGCCCCTTTGGTCTGAATACCGGAAACTGGCCAGAATGCCACAAGTTGCGTCGACCTGAACGTCGGAAACTTCTTCGATCTGAACATCGGAAAACTGGCCTGAATGCCACTTCGGTTTGAATACCGGAAACTGGCTTGAATGCCACAAGTTGCATCGACCTGAACGTCAGAAACTTCTTCGATCTGAACATCGGAAAACTGGCCTGAATGCCACTTCGGTCCGAATACCGGAAACTTGCATGCCTTCAGTCTGAGTACTGGAAACAAACTTCTGGCTTATCACTTGGGATACCGAGAATGTCTTATGCTTTACATGCGTATGTTTGAATTTTTCAATGGCGTAATGCTCCATGAAAATGGAAATGCTACGCGATTTGGGAGGATGCAATGCGATATGATTCTACATGCAGGGATGCGAAATGCTAGGTTAGAGAGAACGTCAAGCCGAGGCAAGGAATTCTGCTGGGGAATGATCAAAATCTTCTGGACCCAGGCAACGCTGTTGGAGATACACAGCACACTGAACTCTGTGGGGAAATGACCAGCCACGCGGTGTTCTGGCAATAACAAAATACCGAGACTCTGACTAGGGAGAGAATGGCACTGAAAGCTTGCTGCTGAGGAAAGCGACAGTGGTTCTGGCAACCATAATCTGCGAGAGAGACGCCTCAGTAGGGGAAGCAAACACTGATACGGTACCGAGATTCTGCTTCAAGGAAAGAGACCATGGATCTAGCGTCGAGATTATCGATCTGGCATCGAACTCTGAGGAGTAGCCGCTTCTACTGGGAAGATACAGTCTGGCACTGTCGACTCTACTAGGGAATGTATAATCCGAAACGAATGCTTGGGGAAGTACAGTAGTGAGAAACTGCTGGGGATTGAAGAATCCAATGCTTGGACCAACTTTGCAGGGATAAGATACCAAATTCCAACGGTTGAAGCAAAACAATCGCGATCATCTGCTGGGAACCTTAAGGAAATGCCCCGAGTGTACCTGTTCTGAATAAACGATCCAAAGCACTTAAAATTTACAGCAATTTTAAATGTTTATTAAGCATGTACCTATAAAGCTCTTATGTTTCATGATGCAATGTTTATCAAAAATCCGGACGTCATTTTTGCAAACAAAACAGTAAAATGAAAATGAACACAGAGATATACTGAATAACATGATTTTATTGATTGAAAGGCCTTTGAATAGGCATTTACATCAGGAAGCAATCCCTGGAAAGAGGTAATTGCACAAAAGATAAAAACAGAAATTAATCTAATTGCAATGTGAGGTGGATTTCTATCGGGTTCCAATTCCGCTATGACTCGCTCGTCTTCAAGATCCTCCAAATGATCAGCTTTCTGAAAAAGGTGATTGGACTATTTCCTATCCTTCTAAAGTTTCCAGTTATCAACACGAGATGAGATTCAGAACTACTCAGAATGCAGTCATTCGCTTAATCCCTAACTTTTGCCTGGATCGCCCTTTCGGGGTTTCAATCCACCGGAATACCCATTTTTGCTTAAGTTGCCTTTTTCAGGTTTTCAACTTACCGGGTGTACAATCTTTTCATTTTTAATCCCTAACTTTTTCCCGAACCTTTTCATTTTCTTGGTTCACCGGGATGCCCATTTTTTGCCTGGACTATTCTTTTTATTGTCCAACGGGTCTATTTTATGCAAAGTATTTTTTAACTGCGTCTGAGTTCACAAGGGAAGCGAAGTCTTCACCATCCATATATGCAAGCATTAAGGCTCCACCATCAAAAATCTTGGTGACAATATATGGTCCATCATAGTTAGGAGTCCACTTGCCCATGTGATCTGTCTAATGAGGAAGGATCCTTTTCAACACAAAATCTCCGACTTGGAAGCATCGAGGATGCACTTTCTGATCAAAGGCTCTCTTCATCCGACTCTGATACAAATGCCCATGACAAATGGCTGTCATTCGCTTCTCTTTGATAAGACTCAACTCATTGAACCTTGTCTGAATCCATTCAGCTTCGTCTAACTCGACATCCAATAGGACTCTTAGAGAAGGAATCTCCACTTCAACAGGTAGGATTGCTTCCATACCATACACAAGGGAGTAAGGGGTTGCCTCGGTCGATGTACGTATTGAAGTAGGGTACCCATGCAAGGCGAAGGGTAGCATCTCATGCCAATCTCTGTACGTAACGACCATCTTCTGCACAATCTTCTTTATGTTCTTATTTGCTGCCTCAACAACACCATTCATCTTAGGACGATAAGAGGAAGAATTGTGATGCTGAATGTTGAAGTTCTTGCACAACTCCTTCATCATTTTGTTATTGAGATTAGAACCATTATCAGTAATGATTCTTTCGGGAATCCCATAACGACAAATGATTTCTTTCTTAATGAATCGGGCAACCACATGTCTGGTGACCTTCGCAAATGACGCTGCTTCGACCCACTTGGTGAAATAGTCGATGGCAACAAGGATGAAGCGATGCCCATTGGAAGCAGTCGGCTCAATCTTTCCAATCATATCAATGCCCCACATAGCAAACGACCACGACGAAGACATCACATTCAGAGGATTTGGCGGCACATGCACCTTATCAGCATAAATCTGGCATTTATGACACTTCCGAGCATTTTTGAAACAATCAGATTCCATGGTCATCCAGTAATAACCCGCTCTCAACAATTTCTTAGCCATTGCATGTCCGCCGACATGAGTACCGAAGGAGCCTTCATGAACTTCCAGCATTAACATGTCCACTTCGTGTCTATCCACGCATCTGAGCAAAACCATGTCGAAGTTCCTCTTATACAGCACATCGTCTTTGTTCAAGAAGAAACTACATGCCAATCTTCTCAAAGTCTTTCTATCATTGTTGGATGCCCCTGCAGGGTACTCTTGATTCTTCAGGAAGCACTTGATGTCGTGATACCAGGGCTTGTCATCCACTACCAGTTCAGCAGCAAACACATACGCGGCCCTATCAAGGCGCATAACATCGATCGTGGGAACATAGTTCCACCAAATCACCTTGATCATGGAGGATAGAGTAGCAAGAGCATCTGCCATCTGGTTCTCATCACGAGGTATATGATACAACTTTACTGTTGTGAAGAAAGTCAACAGTCTTCTCGTGTAATCTCTGTAGGGGACCAGATTAGGCTGAATCTCCGAAGATGTCTAGAGTCTTGATTCTCAAATCAATGGCTTGCTCAATACTCAAGATACATGCCTCATACTCAGCTTCATTATTGGTGCACTCAAAAGTCAGACGAGCGGTGAAAGGCATGTGGGCACCTTTCGGAGTGGTAATGACAGCACCAATTCCACTTCCTTTGGCATTGATGGCCCCATTAAACATTAAAGTCCACCTTTCATCTGGATCAGGTCCCTCATCAACAACTGGCTCTTCATAATCTTTCATCTTGAGGAACATGATGTCTTCATCCGGAAAATCAAACTTCATCGGCTCATAATTGTAGCGGGGTATTCGTTACCATTAGAGATATTGACTAAATCCAAGGTAAATCATACAAGTCGAGTCGCCACCGCACTTCTATTTATCCAAAAGGAATGGTTAGAAAGCGAACAAAAACCTAAAAGTTTTATCGAATCAAAAACTAGTAAAAAAGACAGAGATCTGGGTAAGGGGGTTGGTTATGCAATGGGAAGGTGTTAGGCACCCAAAACATCCTAGGTACTCCTAGGGAGCCCTTTTCATATTTGTTGTAAGGTTGGTATTTTGTGAAAATTTATTTGTGCAAACATGATTGAAGAGATGAGAAAAAGAATATACAAATTATTTACATCTTTGTGTTTGGATGGATGAACCCATTGCCTACGTACCATCTTTAAAAAGATTAGGATCAAAAACCTCGTAGTTCGGGGTAAAAAATCTCAAAATGAGTTGGAGAATTGATTGGTCCAAAAGCCTTAAGGTCTTTTGTTATCCAAGGGAGAAA
The DNA here is from genome assembly GCF_024323335.1 of Lathyrus oleraceus. NCBI lineage: Eukaryota > Viridiplantae > Streptophyta > Magnoliopsida > Fabales > Fabaceae > Lathyrus > Lathyrus oleraceus. The sequence goes on along the minus strand of NC_066585.1, from coordinate 427,052,847 downwards.
ACTCAACCTAAAACCACAAATCCACCATGTGAGGATAGCTTCAACATGCTAGTGAGGGATTAACCCTATAATAAGCATGGAAGACTCATTGTCCATCACTAAGGATATAGGTGAGTATTATATCTACCTCAAGGATAACTCAAACCTAATAGCTAAAGGTTATGAAAAAGTTTGATTAAGCAAGTGGCCATTGAGACCACAAAAAGGTATTTGAATGAGTTATATTTACCAATGGAAAGTATGTACAAAATATGGTCAAAGTTGGCTTAGAAGTTCAATTCAAAATAAGTGTTATGAAAAGAAAGTTTGAAAATCAAAAGCATAAGGCTTAGGTTTCTAATGTTGAAAACAAATGTTAAATGTTTGCACAAAGGTTTTGGCTTGGGTTAGAGTGGAGAGAAGAAGAAGAATGGCTAATGTCCTAAACATACAAGAGATAAGGGACAAGGAACAAAACCACACATGGAGTTCCTCTCTTGAGATCATATTGATGATCCAAGTAGCTCCCATCCTTTGGAATAAGCAATCACATAAGCATAAACTCAAGCAATCAACAATCAAATGAACTCTTGGAAAGCTCTTCAAGGTGTCTTGGATCCCTCTCTCTTAGAAGCTCATGGCAATGGTTCCTCAATTTGGATCAAGTTGGAATCCCTAGCACAAGAACACACACATTAAAAGATTCTAACAAAACAAACAAGGGATGGACAAGAAGAGTTTATAAGTTGGTCCTTTCAAAGTCATATTTCAACATTAAGCATTCTAAAGGCCCAATGCCTAGTTGCTCTTTGACTTCAAATTTGCATAGGGAAAGTCCTAAAGTCTAAGTCTATTTTGTCCAATTCTTTGCACTTTTGTCCACAACAATCACAAACAAAACACAAGCACAATAGTATATACATAATTATGTGCTCAAGTGAGCAAAAGGCAAATGACATTAACATAAACATGTGCTCAAGTGAGCAAAGGAAAAAGCAAATGAATAATATGTACAAGAATAATAAATTGCATAAATGTAAAGTGCAAAAGGTAAATGTTAATGATTAATAGTTAGTAGTTAGTGTGCCATAAGGCAAATTTAGCGCTATGTTAAGCAATCGTAATTGGACTTATGTAGAAGTCACAACTATCTGAGGCCGGCCAATAATAATGTAGGCAACAACACAAGTTAGAAGTCTTGATTAGTGAACCAAGTTCCAACAACTTGCCATGCCAAAAGAAAAAAAGAGAATTGATCTTGTATTGGTTTAAGTCCTTTGCATGATTTAGCAAGCAACCTATCCTTAATGCAAAGCCATTCACTTGATCAAGATGAATTAGGTTTGAATCAAGGAAGATTAAACCTCCCTAATCAATACTAACTTATCAACCTTTAACTCATTGATCAAAAAGGAAAAGAAAGAGAAGAAGGAGATGAATAACGGAAATGGAAATGAAAAGAATAAAGTGCATTAAATGAAGTAGAATGTACCAATCAATAAGTGTTGACCAATGACATTGAGGATCATGGTCAAACAATCAAAAACAGAAGTGGGATGAAGATTGGAAATCAAGAAATGAATAAAAATATTTTTGGCATTTTTAATGTTTAAAATAAACTTGAATTAAAGTATTAAAGAAAGGTCAAACTTCAAAATCACTTCAAATCAACTTTGAAGAGTCCAAGTGATTTATCCTAAGTTCAACAAGGTCAAACAAAGTTTGACAAAAAATTTCAGCATTTTTAAAAGTCAGAAACTATTTTTTATCAATTAAAAATGAAATAAAATAACCTAATTGAACTAAAATCTCAAATAAATCTCAAATCAATTAACAAATTGATGAGAATATTTTTCATAGATCCATCATCATTCAAATAGGTTAGGAAAATATTTTTGTATTTTTTGAATATTAACAACTAATTAAAATGAATCAAAAATAACCAGGAAAGAGAAAATTCACAAAAAATATCAAATGACAAAGTAAAAAATATTAAAAATCATTTTTAGAAACTAGAAATTAAATGGAGAAGAATGCAATTGGTCCCATATTTTTTGGAATTAAAATGAAGAAGTTATGAATTTTTGAAAATAAAGGAAATAAAAGAAATAAAATCAGAAATTAGAAAATAGCAAAAATCAGGGAGCGTTGGATTGAATCTCATTAATTGACGTGGCCAATCCTAAGGTCCTCAGGCGCGCGCTCATGGTAAGTCCAAGTCAATGAGAAACATCCAACATTATTGAAAGTCATAAGAATGAAAGGCCACAATTAGATCTAGGAAATGAGATCCAATGGTCCAGAGCTCATCCACGTGGGGACGGTGGTGGAAACCACCGTCTTCTCCGGCGAGACTCACCGCTCCAGCCAATATTTGCAGGTTTTCAAAACTTAATAAAAATGCACGATCCTTATATCAAATTGAAGCTGGGGTGATGTACATCACCCCTGTAACCTTGAATTGTACTCAAACTTTCTATGGAATAAGAAATCTGAGTTGGAAGATTCAGGTACATAAATTGCAATTCATTAAAACACAAAATCAAAGTCACCACTGGCTTGCCTCTCAAGTGAGGACTTCAGAAAACACATTGGCCAGGCAAATAGATCAAGGAACAAAGAGATTCGAAGCAAAAACCAGTTGAACCATACCTTTGGATTGTGAAGATTTGAGCTCCTTTCCTTGCTTCCTTTTGCAAAACAGAAGTTCAATGGATCATATGAAGAAGGTCTAGGAACTTTAGATCTAAAGATTCAACCAAATTCAGTTGAATTTCAGATCTGAAATTTTAGAGAGAAATGAACTAGTTCCTTTAGGTATGGCTATGGATTCAATTGTGCAGCATATCAGGCGCCTTCAGGTTGAGTTTTGAAGTGAGCAAGCATGTCTATTTATAGCTGAATTGGAGGCAAGGCAAGGAAATACTCGTGTGCATGGCAAGTGGATTTTCCTTGCATGGGCTTGCATGATCATGTAGAAGGCCCAAACTCAATTGCATTTGCATGCTGATGACCAAGCAACTTGAAATGGACGTGCAGATGGCAATGCATAAGCTTGTGCATGGAATTCTAACATGTTATGCATAATTGAGCCTAAAACTTCACCTCTTCGAAAATGCCACTTGAAGAATTGAAACATAGGCATGTGGGTAATGGTTGGAAAGGTCTTGACATAAGGAACAAATGTTATGTTGGACCAAAACTTATTTGGACTGTGGAAATTTATGAAAACAGGCCATGAAGTTTATAGTTCAAAACATGCCTTTGAGAATTTTGCCAAATTGGACCAACTTCTAGCCCTTCTGTTTTGATAATTCAAGCCTAAAATGAAAAAACTTCCAACATCAAAGTTGTAGATCTTTTCACGACAATCAAAATGGACTTAAATATTGCATCATTCGAATTTTTGATAAAGAAGTTATGGGCACTTGAAGTTGGACTTTTTTGCCTTTCAATGCATTTGGTCCAAAGTGACCTATAATGTTTTGCATTATCACATGTATTTATTTTGAGATTTTAAAATTTTGTTCAACATAAAATTTGAAGTAGACACAATAAGATTTCCAATTCATTTAATCCCACCTCAAAATCATAAAAAATGAATGAGTTATGTTCTTGGGAAGTTGACCCCAAATTAGGGTTCTAGTCAAAATGACCTATAATGTCTTGGAATGGGTGATGACCTTCCAAGCTTCAAATCAATTTTTGATGAACATGAAAGTTGTTCATATTGTCCTTAAGAACATATTTTCTTTTCGGATCACCTCCATTTGACCAACACATAAAAAGTTAGGTCTCAGTACATTTCAAAATAGTCAGATGAATTGACTGATCAACTTCTCAAGTCCACAACTCATATCTTGATGAATTGATGATTGAGGACACTAAAATAAGCTCAAATATGCATGAAATGATGAATTAGAGAACTTCCCTTGATTGTATTTGACCATGGGATGAGGTTGCTTCATGAGCAAGGTATTGTGGGTGCACAGATGGATTAGGGTTTCCCTGGGAACAAACCTCAAACCCTTTGACTTGCTTTGATCAAAATGATGAATTGAGATACTTGGGAGGCATATTTGATGGATGAGATCTTTGGGAACCATTACCATGCTTGCTTTCATCTTCACTTGGCCATATCTTTGCACCAAGGATCTTCTAGAAGCTTTTGACCTTGTGATTGCTCAAGCTATACACAAGAGATGTTAGTGACATATTTTTGTGCTTTTGGTTAGTAAATAAAAGTGAGAAAAGCAATGATATACAATTCAAGCATGCTTGGTGATCTCAAACCACTTACAAGAGGTCCCACCCAAAGGCAAGGGGAACCAAGATGCTTATGATCCTTGAGGCTTTGCAAATGCAATGTTATGATGCTATGAGGGATCTTAGGGTCAAAATTGGGGTCTTACAGATGCCCCTATTTAAGGTCATTCTAGCCGGAGAAGTGAAGGTTAAAATCTTCGTCTCGACGGGGTAGAATGGGCTTAAATAATAACAAAGAGACAAAATTTGGTCCCTAAGAGACCTCATGATGCAGATGTATGTATGCAAAAAGGGTAATACTTCGCGGGGATATATGTCCACAAAGAAGAAAAGAAATTTGGAGAAACTGACGACCCATATGAGTAATTTATTCCATGGGACAGAGACTCTGGGACTCTTATGGGGATAGCAAAGGGGATAAATTGCGTGAGCAGGGCACGACTCAAAGCTTGGGGAGCAGAATTCTAAAAGAATAAATCAAAGGAAAGACCCGAGCTGACTTAAAGGCGCATGTATTAGGGAATATGTCAATACAGCGGAATTATCCATAAAGGATACTTTGGATGAAAATCCGGACTCAGATGGGGAGAATCCACCAAAGGGCCTCGCTGGGGAACATCCAAACAAAATTCCTCTGGGGAAGCACCGGGATGAGGTATTACCGGCTACTGGGTAATAAGCTCAAAGAGACATGTGGCGCGAACACCAGTATAAGGGTGAGAGATCGACATGCTCGGGGATAATGAATATCTAAGACCGGTATAAGGGTGAGAGATATCAAATATCCAAAATCATCTGAGGAAAACCTAAAAAGGTAAACTTCAACTCAGGAAAAAATCTGACTCCACAGGGGACAAAGGTCATAATAAGGAGCAGAGGGGAAGGAACACCAGGGATACCGGTTACTGGGCATATAATAGGTGACCGACCAAAGCGTGAATTGGGGAATATTCCCAAGACACTCATCATCCAAAAGAGGGCTTGAAAGCAAACTCAATTATAGGATGGACATTCGATTCCAATAAAAGGGTACGAATCTTACTCGACTGGGGAAGAGCAAAGGGCTTCGACCAGAGAGTGCATGAGATATATTATCTATTACCGTCAAGACGTAGATAATATACTCGCATGGAAGATTATCCATAACCGGTTACTGGGTTAATAAAGGATAAATCGACCGAAAAGAAAAGACATCGGGATACCGCGAACTAGGTACAAAACGATGACCATTCAAGGGGAGAAACGATCATTACCGACAAACGGTACATGAAAGATGACTTGCTGGGGATAAATTGCTTTACCAGAGTAATTATCCAAGAGATATATCACCGGGGATGAAGGACTTATCAATACCGGCTCTTGGATAATGATAACCGTCAAGTAGAGGATTACATCTACCGGATACTGGGTAGAAAACCACGGGAAAGTAACCGTCATCGATTAGGATGAACAAAAGGTTAACTCTGCAAGGGGATGAAATAGGGTTTACAACTACCGGTGTAAAGGTAGAAAACCACAGACTCTTCCGGGGCAAAGATGGATAATTACTGGTTATTGAGCAACTATTCATCTATACCACAGGGGAATGCAGGGAACAGTCATAAGAGGCCAGTCTAGGATCAAACTAGATAGGCACGATGAAACAAAGCTTGTCCCTATGAGGATATAACTCAATGGGTAATTCCATCCCAATATATGTGTTGGGAGGAAACAGAAACAACCATTATCCACGAGGATATAACTCGGTGGGGAATATGGAAGGAAAGATAAACATTTTCTGCTTAAGGGGCTGACTCTATATGGGGAGATCAGACACCGACATCTGCTTGGGGAAATGTATTACCAACTAGCAGGGAATAACAAACAAAGATATATGGAAAAGCATGCAATCATGAATATCTGAATGTTCGAAAATTATATGCACACATGCGTGGTTTATGTATGATAAATGCTGACAAACAAACATTTCTAACATAAACAGGTCCAACGAATAAGTACACAAACATCCGGTACTACATCTCAAGAGAGAAAGCCAGGCTCAAAGGAGGACATCCCATCTGTCAGGGATCAGGAACAAATCTCTCTGAAGGGGACTAAACAACAGGACCATGGCACAAATAAATTCTGCTGGGGAAGCCACTCCGCTAAGGAAATCATCAAAAAGGGTGATGGATCTTCGTGGGGATGCAACCACCAATCAGAAGCTTCCAAGGGTCAACCAAATATTGTTCTACCAATGAGATCATATCTGCTGAGGAGAGATGAATAATCTTATCCAACACTCTGCTTGAGAGAAAGAACCACAAGAGGCTCCGGAGGAAGAGGACATGAGCATGCCAGGAATATGAGCAAACGCCTTTCCTTGTCGAGAATCTTACCATCCTTGGGAGAGCACTGCAGGCATTCCCAGTATCCCTATGTCATTGTGAATGTTCACTTTGTTTAAAAACAAAATATGAGAAATTTTATTATTCAAAACAATGATATTTTTTTTCAATTAAAACATGCAAAACATTTGTTGAATAGAAACAAATAAGAGTGCAAATAATTGGATAAAGGCTCAAATTCATTTGATGGAATGGTAGTCTGCAAATGGCAAGACTCCATAGATATTTACAAATTTGAAATTGGTGATATATATTAGAAAAAGGGCTACATTGAATATAATGACCATTTCTCCACCAAAATATTTGAAGCTTTGGTTAATGATGAATGAGCGAGAATCTCTGACGGATAACAGTTGTAGAACGAAGTCTTGCCAGGATGCAGTTACTTGCCAAATCCCTATTTTTTGCCTAGATTTCCCCAGGGTGAGGTACTCAATCTAGCGGGATACATATATTCATTTTTCCATGTCTCTAACTTTTGCCTGGATCGCCCTTTCGGTTTTTCAATCCACCGAAACGCTCATTTTTGCCTGAGTTGCCCTTTCGGGTTTTCAACTTAGCGAGCTATTCTGTTTTTATTTATTTAGACGAAGTATTTCTTGACTGCATCTGAATTCACAGGACGAGTGAAATCCTCCCCATCCATAGTTGTAAGTATCAATGCACCGCCTGAAAAGGCTCTCTTGACAACGTATGGACCTTCATAGTTTGGAGTCCACTTGCCCCTGGAATCAGGCGCGAAAGACAAGACTTTCTTGAGCACAAGGTCACCTTCTCGGAACACGCGAGGCTTGACCTTCTTATCAAAGGCTTTCTTCATCCTTTGCTGATATAATTGACCATGGCACATAGCAGTCAATCTCTTCTCTTCTATCAAATTCAATTGGTCATAACGACTCTGAACCCATTCAGCATCAGTCAACTTGGCTTCCATCAAGACTATCATTGATGGGATCTCCACCTCTACTGGGAGCACATCCTCCATGCCATAAACGAGAGAGAAAGGGGTTGCCCCTGTTGAAGTGCGGACATATGTACGATATCCATGTAAAGAAAATGGAAGCATCTCATGCCAATCTTTATACGTGACAACCATCTTCTGTATAATTTTCTTGATATTCTTATTAGCAGCTTCAACAACCCCATTCATCTTGGGCCTGTAAGGAGAGGAATTATGATGTGCAATCTTGAACTCACTACACAGCTCTTTCATCATCTTGTTGTTCAAGTTAGATCCATTATCAGTAATGATCTTATCTGGCACACCATAACGGCATATGAGTTGATTCTTGATAAACTTCACAACCACTTGCCTGGTCACGTTTGCATACGATGCCGCTTCAACCCACTTAGTGAAGTAATCAATTGCTATGAGAATGAATCTGTGTCCATTGGACGCTTTCGGCTCTATCATGCCAATCATGTCGATTCCCCACATGGAGAAGGGCCATGGTGATGAAATCACATTCAGAAGTGTCGGAGGAATATGAATCTTATCCGCATAAATTTGACACTTATGGCATTTCTTCACATATTTGTAACAGTCAGACTCCATTGTCATCCAATAGTAGCTTGCTCTCAGCATCTTTCTAGCCATGGCATGTCCATTCGAATGAGTACCAAATGAACCTTCATGGACCTCAGTCATCAACAGGTTTTCTTCGTGTCTATCCACGCATCTGAGCAGCACCATGTCAAAATTTCTCTTATAAAGCACATCGCCATTGAGGTAGAAACTTCCTGATAATCTCCTCAGAGTCTTCTTATCTTTCACATATGCCCCAGGTGGGTAAATCTGGCTCTGAAGGAAACACTTGATATCAAAATACCACGGCTTATCATCTTTTACTTCTTCTACTGCAAATACATGAGCTGGTATGTCCAAGCGCATCACAGTGATATTGGGAACTTCATTCCAAAGTCTTACCACAATCATTGAAGCAAGTGTAGCAAGAGCATCCGCCATCCGATTCTCATCTCAAGGAATATGATGGAAGTCAACCTCAGTAAAGAATGTTGAAATCCTCCTCGCATAATCCCTATATGGAATGAGGCCAGGCTGATTCGTTTCTCATTCACCCTTGATCTGATTAACGACGAGGGCCGAATCACCATAAACATCCAGATGCTTGATCCTAAGATTGATGCACTCCTCCAATCCCATAATACAAGCTTCATACTCAGCCATATTATTTGTGCATTTGAAAGCTAGGCTTGTTGTAAAAGGAAAATGTGTGCCCTGGGGAGTAATAATCATTTCCCCAATACCGTTTCCATATTGATTTACAACGCCATTAAATACCATACTCCATCTAGAACCCGACTCTGGCCCTTCATCGAGCGTAGGCTCATCACAATCTTTCACTTTCAAATAAAGAATCTCTTCATCTGGGAAGTCATACTAGACTGACTGATAATCCTCAATCGGCTGATGTGCCAAGTGGTCAACCAAGATACTATCTTTAATAGCCTTCTGAGCTCGATACTCAATATCATACTCAGACAACAACATCTGCCAACGGGTAATCCTCCCTGTTAAAGCAGGCTTCTCGAAGATATACTTGATCGGATCCATTCTGGATATCAACCAAGTCGTATGATTCAACATATACTGGCGTAAGCGCTTAGCAGCCCAAGCCAAAGCACAACACGTTTTCTCAAGCATTGAGTATCGAGACTCACAATCAGTAAACTTCTTACTCAAATAGTAAATGGCATACTCTTTCTTTCCTGATTCGTCCTGCTGACCAAGGACACAACCCATTGAGTCTTCAAGAACTGTCAGATACATAATCAATGGTCTTCCTTCCACAGGCGGAGACAGGATCGGAGGCTCAGACAAATACTCTTTAATACTGTCAAAAGCTTTTTGGCAATCCTCGGTCCAATTATGGGATTGATCTTTCCGGAGGAGCTTGAATACCGGCGCACATGTGGCGGTCATGTGGGATATGAACCTGGAAATATAATTCAAGCAGCCAAGAAAACCTCGGACTTGCTTCTCAGTTTTGGGTGCAGGCATCTCTTGTATTGCTTTGACCTTGGCAGGATCAACCTCAATACCTCTTTCACTAACGATAAAGCCCAATAACTTGGCGGAACGGACTCCAAATGTACACTTGTTGGGATTCAGACGAAGCTTGTACTTCCTCAAACGCTGAAAGAGTTTTAACAAGTGCTCTATATGTTCAACTTCCGTTCTCAACTTAGCAATCATATCATCAACATATACCTCGATCTCCTTATGCATCATATCATGAAACAAGGTAGTCATAGCTCGTTGATACGTGGCTCCGGCGTTCTTCAAACCGAAGGGCATCACTCGATAACAGAATGTTCCCCAAGGTGTGATGAATGTTGTCTTCTCCATATCCTCGGGTGCCATTTTAATCTGATTATATCCAGAAAATCCGTCCATAAATGAGAAGACATTGAATTTAGTTGTATTATCTACCAACATATCAATGTGTGGTAGAGGGAAATCATCTTTCAGACTAGCTTTATTCAAGTCTCTATAGTCCACACACATCCGGACTTTTCCATCTTTCTTAGGTACGGGCACAATATTGGCCACCCATTGAGGATATGTAGAAGTCACCAAAAACCCCGCATCAATTTGCTTCTGAACTTCCTCTTTGATCTTCACTGCCATATCAGGATGAGTTCTTCTGAACTTTTGCTTCACAGGCACGCACTCAGGTTTCAAAGGTAGGAAATGTTGCACGATATCAGTATCCAGACCAGGCATGTTCTCATATGACCAGGCAAAGACGTCGACATATTCTCGTAGTAATTCAATCAACCCCTTCTTAACAGACTCTTCCAGGAGTGCCCCAATCTTTACTTCTCGCACACAATCCTCAGACCCCAAGTTGACTGTTTCCAAATTCTCAAGATGCGGCTGAATGATCTTCTCTTCATGCTCAACTAGGCGGGTAATCTCGTCAGGAATCTCTTCATCATCATCTTCTTCCGCCTCAAATACAGGGAATTCAAAGTTGGGAGATGGTGTTGGATCATTATGTTCAATGGGTTTGATTAACCTGCATAATGATTTTGGATATAAAAGAAATTTTAGAACTCAAACAAGGCAAATCATTATGCAGATTGATTTTATTCTTATTTTTATGGTTTTTTGTGATCACCAATTTCATGCAAAAGGCGAAAAGGGAAAATAATTGGAAAAACAAACATTTAACATGAATTTATTGAATGAAAGTATCATTGTATTTATGTGCCAACAATGTCATCACTTCTCCTTTTGGCATGGGAGAAAGGTTTTTAAACACAATGAACATTACTTTGACTTATGGATAACTGTTGGAATATCCACAGCGACCCAATTATTGCAGACCCCTCCAGGGATGACAAAATTTCCAAAATCCTCTTCGTCCCCTTCCAGAATGGCAGCTGCCTCTTCGTCTTGACCAGTGTGGATGAAACCTCCACTCTTGAACAAACCTTGCTTGTTGAAGACCCCAGAAGAATAGCCTATTCCAGCCCGGGACTTGTTGTCTTCTAACTCAATCATTTGCCCCAATCTAGCAGTTGCACCATGCTCAATGGCCAACTTCGCATCTTTATAGGAAGCAAATGAAGAAGTTCTCTTCTCAACAGGTTCAGCAATAGATAAAGCTTGGAAGGGAGTTCCAACTTCATCCTCAGCATCTATATAAGAGAAGGAAGACAAATGGTTATCCAGGAGAGCCTTTTCTCCCCCTACCACCACCAGCTTCTTATTCTTTACAAATTTTAGTTTTTGGTGTAGGGTGGATGTCACGGCGCCAGCCTCGTGAATCCATGGTCTGCCTAGGAGACAGCTATACAATGGGTGAATATCCATAACCTGGAAGGTAATCTGGAAATCACTTGGTCCAATTTTGACTGGGAGATCAACTTCACCAATCACAGTTTTGCGAGACCCATCAAAAGCTTTCACAACTATCCCACTCTGCCTCATGGGAGGCCCTTGATATGACAACTTCGCGAGAGTGGTCTTCGGCAATACATTTAATGATGACACTGTATCTACTAACACATTGGACATGGCGTCATCCTTGCAGCTCATAGATATGTGTAATGCCAAGTTGTGGTCTCTTCCCTCCTCGGGGAGATCAGCGTCACAAAAACTTAGGTTGTTGCAAGCGGTGATGTTTGCAACAATGCTATCAAATTGTTCTATCGTGACATCGTGATCCACGTACGCCATATCCAACACCTTCTGCAGAGCTTCTCGGTTTGGTTGTGAATTCAAAAGTAGTGATAACACATATATTTTGGATGTCGTTTGTAGAAGCTGTTGGAAATTGTTTTGCAATATTAGTTCCAAAATGACAAAAGAGTTTTATTAGTGCTCAGAATTTTAGTTATTATTTTGTTTGAATTTTGAATTCAATTTTCATATCTTTTCATGAAGTAGTGTCATATATGAAACATTGTGTTTTATGGTGAAATGGTGTTGTTTCATCAAAGGTTGCAAACTTTTGAAACAACATCCATATCTCCTATAAATATATGATTCTATTCAGAAAAATAAAAAAAAGAACTAAAAACGTATTTCTCTTCCAAAATTCCAGAAAAACCTTCCTTGCATTTCGGGTTCTTCACTTGTCTTGTGCAGACTCGAAATTAAGGCTGATATTATCCTGAGTGTTCTTGCATTTTCCAACTCTAAGACATAATAAAAGAGTGCTTGAAATACTTTTAAGGAAAGTGATTCTCAATCACGATTCAGTCCTGGATCCATTTAATTTTACCGAAATTTCTAACAATCTTAAAAGTATTAGTAACATAATGGCTTCAGACGCTGCTGTTTCAAGCATCAAAGTGATGAACCAGGATCTTGTCAAGTTAGATCTATTTGATGGAACAAATTACACAAGATGGCAAGACAAGATGACATTCCTATTGACTGCCCTGAAGGTTCACTATGTTCTTGATCCCGACCTACAACCAATACCTGAACCAACAGAAAATGATTCGGAAGAACTCAAGAAGGAGTGCAAGAAACGCAAGGAGGACGAACTGCTTTGCCGTGGACACATTCTGAATACTTTATCTGATCGTCTCTACGACCTCTACACAGACAATCCATCGGCAACAGAAATATGGAATGCACTAGAATTCAAGTTCAAGGCTGAAGAGGAAGGTACGAAGAAGTTCTTAATATCTAAATATTTCGATTTTAAATTCTTAGATTCTAAGCCCATTCTTCCCCAAGTGCATGAATTGCAAGTTCTGGTCAATAAAATAAAGGCAGTAAAAATAAACATCCCGGAGACCTTCCAAGTCGGTGCAATTATTGCAAAATTACCACCTTCATGGAAAGGCTACCGAAAGAAATTGTTGCACAGTTCCGAGGACTTCTCCTTGGAGAAAATTCAGAAACATCTTCGAATCGAGGAGGAATCGAAGGAGAGGGAGGAATCGAAGGAGAGGGAGAAATCAGAACCCCCTACTCATTTCAAAACAAACGCTGTGACCAACAAGGGAAAGAAGAGACATGATGGCATGACGAGTCATCTTGGACCAAAGAAAGAACATAACAAGTTCAAGAACTCTGGCGGTCATAAAGGTCCAAAGAACGAATGTTTCGTATGCGGTAAACCTGGACACTATGCTCGAGATTGCAGGCAAAATAAAGCAAAAAATGAGATCAATGCAATTCGATCAGATGATGACATAATTGCTACAGTGAGCGAAATTATGGCAATCAAAGGAAAAGTTCAAGGTTGGTGGTATGACACTTGTGCTACGGTGCATGTTACTTATGACAAGGCTGCATTCAAAACCTATTCTGAAGCAATTGATGGACAAGAGGTACAAATGGGAAATGAAGTCCGCTCTAAAGTTGTTGGAACCGGTTCGGTCGAACTTAACTTCACTTCTGGAAAGAAAGTTACACTTGTAAATGTGCTTCATGTTCCAAACATGAATAGGAATCTTGTTAGTGGGGATTTATTGGGAAAACTGGGTATTAAATCTGTATATGAATCAGGCAAACTTATTTTGACCCGTAATGGTGTATTCATTGGAAAAGGATATTCCGCAGAGGGAATGATCAAACTATGTACTAATGATAATATTATTAATGAAATTTCTAATTCCGCTTACATGCTTGATTTCGTTTCTTTATGGCATAATAGATTAGCACATTGTGGTATTAGTTCTATGAAGAGACTAATTAAATCTGGACTAATTTCATGTAATATAAAGGATTTCAAAAAATGTGAATTATGTGTTGAATCAAAAATGATTAAGAAGCCTTTCAAAAGTGTTGAAAGGAAAACGAAATTACTTGATCTTGTGCACTCAGATTTGTGCGAATTTAATGGCATGTTGACACGTGGAGGGAATAGATACTTTATTACATTCATAGACGATTCCTCTAGATACACTCATGTATATCTCTTAAAGCATAAAGATGATGCATTTAATGCCTTTAAGACTTATAAAGCAGAAGTCAAAAATCAACTAAATAAAAGTATAAAGGTCCTTAGAAGTGATAGGGGCGGCGAATACTTTTCAATTGAATTTGATGCATTCTGTGAAGAGCACGGTATAATACATGAATGTTCGGCACCACGAACACCGCAACAAAATGGCATGGCAGAAAGAAAGAATCGAACATATCAAGAGATGATGAATGCCATGTTGATGCATTCTAAATCACCCCTTAACTTGTGGGGTGAGGCATTATTGTCCGCCTGTCATATAATCAATAGAATTCCGTTAAAGAAAACTGGTATATCTCCATATGAGTCATGGAAAGGCAGAGCGCCAAATATCGGTTACTTTAAAGTGTGGGGGTGTGTGGCATACTACAAAAACATGGACCCTAAAAGAACCAAGTTGGGTCCTCGAGGAATAAGATGTGCTTTTGTAGGATATGCACAACACAGTAAAGCATATAGACTCTTAAATCTAGAATCTAATGTAATTGTTGAATCCCGGGATGTAGAATTCTTTGAAAACCTTATCACAAAGGATAAAGGATCGGAGTCGGCCACTAATAAAGAATCTCATGAAGATAACTCTTCTCGGATTGTAGAAATACAAACTGAAGGCACTCCTATAATCATTGAACCACAACCCGAGCCTAGGATAAGAAAGAGAATTCGGAAAACAAAGAATCTAGGACCAGATGAGATTGATTCTCAATCTATTTCCTTTTATCTTGTTGAGGGAAATTGTAAGAACTTTGTTCAACGCATTCCGATTATTCTTCAAGTGGAAGATGATCCAAAAACTTATAAGGAAGCAATAACTTCAAGGGACTCCACTTTTTGGAAAGATGCTATCCAAGATGAAATGGATTCAATTGTATCAAACCACACTTGGGAACTTGTTGACTTACCTAAGGGATCAAGGCCCATTGGATGCAAGTGGGTGTTTAAGAAGAAATACCATAGCGATGGTACTCTAAACACTTATAAAGCCAGATTAGTGGCAAAAGGATTTAGACAGAAAGAAGGCATAGATTACTTCGACCCATACACACCAGTAGCAAGAACAACTACTATTAGATTGTTGTTTGCCTTAGCATCTTTGAATGATCTTATAATCCATCAGATGGATGTTAAAACAGCGTTCCTAAATGGAGATCTCGATGAGGAAATCTACATGGAACAACCGGAAGGCTACCTGCTTCCTGGAAATGAACAAAAGGTGTGTAAACTTGTCAAATCCTTATACGGACTAAAACAAGCACCAAAACAGTGGCATCAAAAATTTGACTCTGTAATACTCTCAAATGGATTTATTCTTAATTCTTGTGACAAGTGTTTATACACAAAGACGTGCAAAACCACTGTAATATTCCTTTGTCTCTATGTCGACGATATGTTGATCATTAGTAATGATTTAAAAGGAATCTTAGAAACAAAGAAGTTTCTAACATCCACTTTCAAGATGAAAGATCTTGGACTTGTTGACACAATTTTAGGGATCAAGGTTAAGCGAAATAGTGAGGGTTATGAACTTAATCAAACCCACTATATTGAGAAAATGCTTGATAAGTTTAAACATCTAAACTTTAAGGAAGTAACCACTCCATTTGATCATGCCAACAAACTTCAAAAGCATAATGGAAGATCTGTGGCTCAATTGGAATATGCAAGTGCAATAGGGTGTCTAATGTACCTAATGCAATGTACCAGACCCGACATATCATTTGCAGTCAGTAAAATGAGTCGATTTACTAGTAATCCAAGTAATGAACATTGGAAGGCTATTACAAGGATTTTTGGCTATCTACTGAAAACCAAGGACCTTGGTCTTCACTATGGAAGGTTCCCTGCCATATTAGAAGGATACATTGATGCGAGTTGGATATCTAATATTGGAGACCATAAATCTACAACTGGATGGATATTTACACTTGCTGGTGGAGCAATTTCTTGGAAGAGCAAGAAACAAACATGCATTACACTTTCGACCATGGAATCAGAGTTCGTGGCTCTCGCTTCCGCCGGTCAAGAAGCGGAATGGTTGAGGGATCTTCTGTTGGAAGTTCCATTGGCTAAAGACAATGTCTCAAAAGTGATGATACATTGCGATAGCCAAGCCATATTAGCAAGAGCATTCAGCGAAGTGTATAATGGAAAGTCTAGACATATAGGACTTAGACATTCGTTCGTAAGAAAATTGATTAAGGATGGAATCATTTCACTCACCTACATATGAACATGCTATAACTTAGCAGATCCGTTTACTAAGCCACTGGCCAGAGACTTAGTACGAACAACCTCGAGAGGAATGGGGTTGAAACTCCTTAAATAAAAGTTCCGACAGCGGCAGCAACCCAATCTTATGTTAACAAAACATTAACTTCAAGATTCAATGGGTAACAACAAGTCGTTGAATTGGATGTAAGTCAAGAATTTGGGAAATAAGGTTGACTGTGTTGAATTGAGGGTTGAGGTTTCCAAAACCTCTTAATGAAGTTCATTAACGAAGAAGAGTATCTATTGGAAAGGATGCTATATGAACCTCACCTATGTGAATTTTGAGATGGTGCCGTCTCAAAGTGAGAGTTGGAGTTTCTCTCATGAAAAATTCATGAAAAGGATAGCATATGGCCATAAATAAGTGCTAAGCGAGATATGTAAAGGAAGAACCTTTAAAGAGTGTGTGTAAGGTAACGCCGGTCTGATCCCATGAATTAATGGTTTAAAAGCTTTGCTACCAAACATTCTAATTAAACTTTGCGTTATCCTCACTATTGTTAAGTTTAAAATCGAAAGATACCTAACTGTATTAACACTTTTTATATTTCACTATCTGGAATGATTTTTGTCATTATTAGAACTAGTGGGGGATTGTTGGAAATTGTTTTGCAATATTAGTTCCAAAATGACAAAAGAGTTTTATTAGTGCTCAGAATTTTAGTTATTGTTTTGTTTGAATTTTGAATTCAATTTTCATATCTTTTCATGAAGTAGTGTCATATATGAAACATTGTGTTTTATGGTGAAATGGTGTTGTTTCATCAAAGGTTGCAAATTTTGAAACAACATCCATATCTCCTATAAATATATGATTCTATTCAGAAAAATAAAAAAAGAACTAAAAACGTATTTCTCTTCCAAAATTCCAGAAAAACCTTCCTTGCATTTCGGGTTCTTCACTTGTCTTGTGCAGACTCGAAATTAAGGCTGATATTATCCTGAGTGTTCTTGCATTTTCCAACTCTAAGACATAATAAAAGAGTGCTTGAAATACTTTTAAGGAAAGTGATTCTCAATCACGATTCAGTCCTGGATCCATTTAATTTTACCGAAATTTCTAACAGAAGCTGGTCTACAACGTTATACTCACTTCTTTTGATGAGCCTCAGCATCTCATCACAATCTTCTTTCGTATTGCCACTCGGGCCAACAGAAGTAGGAGTTTTTAACATAGAGGAACGCTTAGCAACAAGTGTCGGATTTGGGGCGCTCACAGCATTCCCAATCGGGTGTTCAACAAAATTAGCATCAACTTGAGGCTTCAACGGAGCTGAAAAAACACAACCGCTGCGGGTCAAACCACTGACGTCAGCAATGTTTATGATAGATGAAGAGGGCAGGGACACCTCTTTCCCATTTTCCACTGCTACAGCATTTTAGTGATAAGGAACCGCCTTCTCGGAGGAGTACGGTACAGGTCCGACCGGCTTGATAGTCAGAGATGGAGAAACCTTCTGCTTGCTGCCATCATACTTGATGACAACAGGCTCAGGTATCTGGAATACTGGAGAAATTACATTGACCTCATCAGCATCTTCATCAACGTTTCTATTTTGAAGGATCTCAATGACTCCTTCGTCCAACATCTCTTGGACATCCTTGCGCACCTGACGACATCCTCTCTGATTGACAGAACAGACTTTGCATCTATCATGGTCATGCTCATAATGGCTATAATCACACAGAAAACGATGCAGTTCAACCAGCGATTTTCGGATATGACTGACATATTTAACCTTGTACTTGCCAGGGCAGCCCTGGACCATATTAACAGACTTCCCATGCTTGGGCAATGGGTTCTTCTTCACATTCGGACCTACATCCTCGAAAAACAAAATTCCGCTTCTCACAAGGTCTTGCACCTTGGTCTTCAGGGGATAACAGTTTTCCACGTCATGTCCGGGAGCACCGGAATGATATACACAGTGAAGCTCCGGCTTGTACCACCACTGGGGGTTAACAGGTACAGTGGGAGGGTCTCACGGAGTGATTAACTTTCTATCGATCAGAGACGAATAGAGTTCAGCATAAGTCATCGAAATAGGATCAAAGGTGACCCTCTTCCTCTCATAGCCGGCGCTGGCATTGCTGTTATTGTTTCGAGGCTGGTAGGCCTGCTGTTGTGGACGCTGTTGTTGTTGATATTGCTGAGTTTACGGTTGTTGATAATGTTGAGCTTCCCTGAAAACAGGTGCTATATGAGCCACCTGATGCTGGTTATTGACTAGGCGAGCAATCTTCCTCTTCACAGAGGGTCTTCTCTTGATATGGGAAGACACAGTGTGTGCCTCTCCCTCCTTCTTCTTTGCAAAGCTTCCACATCTCTTTGCCGAAGAGCCTTCATCCCGAGTTAAGCGTCCTTCACGGACTCCTTCTTCCAATCTCATCCCCATATTCACCATCTCGGTGAAGTCTGAGGGAGCACTGGCTATCATTCTCTCGTAATAAAACGAGCTCAAGGTCTTCAAGAAGATCTTGGTCATCTCTTTCTCCTCAAGGGGAGGCATTATCTGAGCTGCCAACTCGCGCCACCTCTACGCATACTCTTTGAAGGTCTCCTTATCCTTTTGCGACATTGCTCTCAATTGGTCCCTATCCGGAGCCATATCCACATT
This sequence comes from Lathyrus oleraceus, assembly GCF_024323335.1. NCBI lineage: Eukaryota > Viridiplantae > Streptophyta > Magnoliopsida > Fabales > Fabaceae > Lathyrus > Lathyrus oleraceus. The sequence continues at coordinate 427,033,872 of NC_066585.1, read as the reverse complement.
GTATTTATATTTCTTGACGAATGCCTCGCCAAGATCGTTGAAAGATCGAATGTTCGAACTATCCAAACCCATGTACCACCGGAGAGCGGCACCAGACAGACTGTCCTGGAAATAATGGACGAGTAGTTGGTCGTTGTCAGTTTGTGTTGACATCTTGCGAGCATACATCACAAGATGGCTGAGCGGGCATGTGTTTCCCTTATACTTCTCAAAGTCAGGCACTTTGAATTTAATAGGGATCTTCACGTTGGGCACAAGGCACAATTCAGCAGCACTCTTACCAAAGAGGTCCTTCCCCCTCAAAGTTTTCAGTTCCTTGCGAAGCTCAAGGAATTGGTCCTTCATATTATCCATCTTTTCATAAACGTCTGGGCCTTCAGATGGCTCAGAGTGGTAGATGGTATCTTCGACCCTTGGTAATGTGTGCACAACGGGAGGTGGTACTGAAAGGACCGGGCTAGATGCTGGTAGAGAAGCAAGAGTAGGGGCAAAACCCTCTGGTACAAAGTTGGCGGGCATTCCCCAAGGGAACCCGACTGGCATGGATGGTGCAAAGTGGGCTATTGCAGTAGGCACAGTAGAAGTTACGACCTCAGAAATGACCGTCCTCTGGGGAGGAGTTGAGGGTGTTGGAGAAGACTGGCTCTGAGCGGCCAAGAATGACTCCATCAGGGCAGTCAATCTGGCTACTTCCTCCTTCAGTTCGCGGTTCTCTTGTTCGAAATGATCCATCAGTCTTGAAGAGTTGGCTCTGGTGTAGTACCGGTGAGTCAGCTTGTCTTTGAAATAAATGCAGAACACAGGGTTAGACCATAGGACAAGAAGCCTGGAGCAAAACCTGCTTATGCACATGATGCATGCAATGCTTGTGCATATGATTTGTTTTTATTTCAGAGGAACTTTAGAGCCCTATTTGCAAATTTTGGGAAATATTACATTTTTATCACATATGGAAACATCTTATCAATAATATCTGGGAAATATATTTTTTTACACCAAAGAAGTACAGCATTGGCAACCAAATATAAGAGAAAAAGGAAAATAATCATCCTATGGATCCCTAGAAACAATCATCTAAAGCTCGGGACACAAGAAGATAAGATGCACGAAGCCTCTTCACCTCCTTCTCATAGGCTGCCTCCATATCTACCTTCTCCTTGGCGAGTCGATCGTACTTCCTCTTCTAGAACCTAGAAGACTGAGGAAGTAGATAAGTCCATGCATCATTAGGATCATCAATGACCTGATGCTCGAGAAATTCAATCAAAGCATCCTTCTCCTTAATCTGCTGAAGCAACTCTTCTCGTTCACGGATCCAAGCACGTGAACGGTCTTCGTCTCTCAACTCCTCTACTCCTTGGTCAGGGAGGGTTGAAGGCCCAGCCACAACCGAGGGTGTAGGTCTCAGATACTCGTACGACATGAGATACTCAGAAGCTCTCTTCCTAACCCAAGCAGTGTAAGGCTCCAAAGCGACACAATTCTTATAACCCAACTCCTTCCTTCCTTACCCTGCGCCATGCACGGACCATTCTGCCCTTCAAGCCTTGGGCATCTTTACCCTCCTGAAAGAACACACCCTCTAACAGAATGTTATTCATTTGGTCCAAAGTGACCTATAATGTTTTGCATTATCACATGTATTTCTTTTGAGATTTTGAAATTTTATTCAACATAACATTTTACGTAGACACAATAAGCTTTCCAATGCATTTGATCCCACCTCAAAATCATAAAAAATGAATGAGTTATGTTCTTGGGAAGTTGACCCAAAATTAGGGTTCCAGTCAAAATGACCTATAATGTCTTGGAATGGGAGATGACCTTCTAAGCTTCAAATCAGTTTTTGATGAACATGAAAGTTGTTCATATTGTCCTTAATAACATTTTTGCTTTTGGGATCACCTCCATTTGACCAACACAAAAAGTTAGGTCTCAGTACATCTCAAAATAGTCAGATGAATTGACTGATCAACTTCTCAAGTCCACAACTCATATCTTGATGAATTGATGATTGAGGACACTAAAATAAGCTCAAATATGCATGAAATGATGAATTAGAGAACTTCCCTTGATTGTATTTGACCATGGGCTGAGGTTGCTTCATGAGCAAGGTATTATGGGTGCACAGATGGATTAGGGTTTCCCTGGGAACAAACCTCAAACCCTTTGACTTGCTTTGATCAAAATTATGAATTGAGATACTTGGGAGGCATATTTGATGGATGAGAGCTTTGGGAACCATTACCATGCTTGCTTTCATCTTCACTTGGCCATATCTTTGCACCAAGGATCTTCTAGAAGCTTTTGACCTTGTGATTGCTCAAGCTACACACAAGAGATGTTAGTGACATGTTTTTGTGCTTTTGGTTAGTAAACAAAAGTGATAAAAGCAATGATATACAATTCAAGCATGCTTGGTGATCTCAAACCACTTACAAGAGGTCCCACCCAAAGGCAAGGGGAACCAAGATGCTTATGATCCTTGAGGCTTTGCAAATGCAATGTTATGATGCCATGAGGGATCTTAGGATCAAAATTGGGGTCTTACAATAATCATTAATCGGCTGTTGAGCAAGATAATCTGACAGAATACTCCCTTTGATGGCTTTCTGGGATGTATACTGGATGTCGTACTCTATCAGTACCATTTGCCAACGAGCAACCCTTCCGGTGAGAGCTGGCTTCTCAAATATATACTTGACTGGATCCATTTTGGAGATCAGTAAGGTTGTGTGAGTCAGCATGTATTGTCTCAATCGCTTAGCAGCCCATGCAAGTGCACAACATGTCTTTTCAAGCATTGAGTATCTCGACTCGCAATCTGTGAATTTTTTGCTCAGGTAGTAGATGGCATGCTCTTTCCTACCTGTCTCATCGTGTTGACCGAGAATACAACCCATGGAATTATCAAGTACTGTCAAATACATAATCAGCGGTCTCCCTGGGACTGGAGGCATAAGGATTGGAGGATTCTGCAAATACTCTTTTATTTTTTCGAAAGCCCTTTGGCAATCATCATTCCACCTGATAGCCTGATCTTTTCCTAACAATTTGAATATTGGCTCACACGTGGCTGTTAGATGAGAGATGAACCTTGCAATGTAGTTCAACCTCCCTAAGAAACCACGGACTTGTTTTTCTGTTCTCGGCTCAGGCATTTCTTGTATTGCTTTTACTTTGGCAAGATCCACCTCAATCCCTTTTTCACTAACAATAAAACCCAACAGTTTTCCAGATCTCACCCCGAAAGTAAACTTGTTCGGATTAAGCCTCAGCTTGAATTTCCTCAAACGCTCAAACATTTTCTGCAAATTCACCAAATGTTCTTCTTTCGTCTGAGATTTGGCAATCATATCATCAACATAAACCTCGATTTCATGATGAATCATATCATGGAAAAGAGTTACCATAGCTCGTTGATATGTTGCCCCGACATTTTTCAGACCAAACGACATCACCTTGTAGCAGAAGGTGCCCCATGGGGTTATAAAAGTTGTCTTCTCCATGTCTTCTAGTGCCATCTTAATTTAATTATAGCCAGAAAAGCCATCCATAAAGGAGAATACCAGGAACTGAGCCGTGTTATCCACCAAAACGTCGATGTGAGGTAATGGGAAATCATCTTTAGGACTAGCTCTGTTCAGATCCCGGTAGTCAACACACATCCGTACCTTTCCATCCTTCTTAGGTACTGGAACAATATTTGCAACCCAGGGCGGATAATTTGTAACCGCTAGAAACCCTGCATCCAACTGTTTTTGCACTTCTTCCTTTATCTTGACAGCCATCTCTGGTCTTGTTCTTCTGAGCTTCTGCTTGACCGGAGGACGATCCTCTTTGAGAGGCAAACGGTGTACCACAATGTATGTGTCAAGCCCTGGCATGTCCTGATAAGACCAAGCGAAGATGTCCACATACTCTTGCAGCAATTCAATCAGCCCCTTCTTCACATTATCTTCCAAGGCAGCCCCTATCTTGATTTCTCTCTTGACGTCCTTGGTGCCGAGATTAATCACTTCAATAGACTCTTGATGCGGTTGAATGACCCTTTCCTCCTGTTTTAACAACCTGACAAGTTCTTCGGGGAGTTCACAGTCTTCATCACCCTCTTCTTCAGCTTGAAAGATTGGATTTTCAAAGTCGAAGCGAGCCATAGCAGAACTGTTATCAATAGGATCCGGTGACGTGCATCTGCATGAGTGATGGTATGTGCTTATGAGTGTGAACAAGGAGTGAAAACTAAACAAAACATTGCAAAATATATTTTTTTGATTTTTGAAAACTGTAAAAAATAGAAAGACAGTGAACAAAATATTTGAATGCAAAAAGACGTCCTTTATTTACGATAAAAAAATGCAGGTATTCACATAGATGAGCCCTACAATGAGTCATTACGCCCTGGGTGGAACGTAAGACTTGGATATGCACAAATAAACAAAGAAAATTACTCTTCAAGAAGAGTGACTTGAATAATCTCTTTAGAAGACCAATTGCGGAGAACTTCACCCGGGACCCTTGGACGCACCCAGTTGTCAATGTCGCAATCACTATCCCCATCTTCTTCGTTGATTGCAGAGATCTGGCCATACTGAATGATGTCAGCACTGGAAAAAGTAATCATCCCCTGACGAGTCTGAGGCGTTGAAGTTGTAGGAGTCAATGATGGCTGATACCTAATCCCAAACTTGTCTTCCTTTATAGGTAAATCCAACAGATGTCCCCAACCGGGAGCAACACCTGAATTTACCAAGGTCTGTGCCTGCTTGAAGGACGAAGTAGAGGCACCTGCTTTAACCTCTTCCACTGGCGCTGCAACCTTGGTTTGAACTGCCTCAAAGGCCTGACACAGGGTCTCATGAATCTCACCTTCTACCTCTACATACTTGAATGTAGACAGGTGACTGACCAGAATATCCTCCTCACCACAGACAGTGATAATTCTTCCGTTGACCGGGAACTTGATCTTCTGATGCAAGGTCGAGGAGACTGCCCCAGCATTGTGGATCCAAGGATGACCCAACAAGCAGCTATACGAAGGACTGATATCCATCACATAGAAGACGGTGTTGAAGGTTTGTGATCCAATCTGAATTGGCAATTCTACCTCTCCGAATACCGACCTCTTAGAACCATCGAAGGCTTTCACAACAAGATCGGAAGGCTTCAAGATCACACCTTCTACCTCTAACCTCGACAGGGCTCTCTTGGGTAGCACATTGAGAGAGGAACCTGTATCCACCAGAACATGGGATAGCACAGTGTCTTTGCACTCCATCGAAATATGCAAAGCCTTGTTATGATCGCGTCCAACTGGCATCAAGTCAAAATCAGTAAAACCCAACCCGTTGCTTCCATGAAAATTTGCAACGATCCCTTATAGTTGGTTCATTGAGATCTCCTGAGGCACATACGCAGGATTAAGGACCTTCAGAAGTGTCTCCCTGTGTGCCTCCGAACACAGCAGGAGTGAGAGAATAGATATCTTGGGCAGCGTCTGAATCAACTGATCGACTACCTTGTAGTCACTTTTCTTTATGATTCTCAAGAGCTCGTCCGCATCTTTCGCGAAAGCAGGCTCAGAGCCAGCCTGTGGTGCAGGGGTACCCTCATTCACAACTTGCTTGCCTTTGGCCTTCTCCGCGGCGTCAGCACTATCAGATTGGGTAACTTGTGGTGAGAACAGTCTACCACTTCTGGTGAATCGCCGGATTCCACCAACATTGTCCACTGCGGGATCTTTTATTTCAACTTCAAGTTCATATTTCTGATCCTGCACCTTTTCTATTTTCAGTGGCTGCTCCACTCTATGATCATGTGTGTACACACTCCCCCCGTAATGCCAAGGAATGGCCCTTTCGCTGGTGAAAGGTAAAGGGCCAGGGGTCGTGATGGTCATAGTGGATTGATGTGGTCGCACTAGTGGTACCGGTTGCACTACTGGCACACTGATCTGAGCGGTCGGGTAGAAAATTGTGATAGTGGCAACGTCACAGTCATACTCAGAAATCTCATTCATTGAAGTACAATCATCTGAAATAGCGGAATCAAGTTCAACAAATACATCAGAATCAAACACAATGTTTGGAATATCAGCAACAACATCAGGAAAATTAATTACATCATTAGGAATTACAACATCAACAGGAACAACATTCGTAACATCAACGGCGTCTTCAGAAAAGATAGGATCAACATCTGCATTCTCAAACACCTCTTCAACAATCCCTTCAACAGACTTTTGGGCAGATAAGTCTTCAAATTGGAGGATACCATCGTCAAGCAAGGCCTGGATACCCTGCTGCAGCCTCACACAACCTCCACTCTGCGCAACACAACCCAAACAACCGCTCCTGCAACCCGGGAAAACATCTGCCTTTAGCAAGTATTCTTTAATTTCTAACATCGGAGTCTTCAGTTTCAACACATCCTTGACTGATTTGACTTCTCCTTCAACCATGTTAACATTTGCTCCACCATGCTGCGGCATAGGATTGTTGACAACATTAGGAGCCGGCGCAAAGTTAATGGCCTTTGAGTCAATAAGGTTCTGAACTACGTGCTTAAAAGCTTTGCAGTTTTCAATAGAGTGGCCAGGTGCCCCATAGTGGAACTCACACCTAGCATTGGCATCATAACCTACTGGAAGCCTGCCAATAGAAGGAGCCAAAGTGCGTAACTGCACAAGTTGCAATTCTTGAAGGTTGGGAAGCAACTGGGCGTATGACATCGGGAGAGTGTCGAAACGCCTATCCATCATCCTTTGTCTCTGTTGGTAGGCGGGTATGTTACCCTGTTGTTGTTGGTATTGATTTTGTTGATGCTGGGGTTGTTGTTGTTGCACTGGTGCTGCAGCCGGAATGGTCACAGCTGCAACATAGGGTTGCTGATGGTAATTCTGAAAATTGCTCCTTCGTTTACCCCTTCTTTGATAAGAAGACACAGAATTTGCATCCCTTTCTCTCCTCTTCTGTCCTCCTATGAACGGCTTCTTCGACCCCGAGGATGATCCAACCCCACTTTGGATCTTACACGTCTTCAAGTAGTTCTCCACCCTCTCACCGGTAGAGACCACATCAGCAAAATTTGAGGCGTTGCAACCCACCAGACGCTACAAATAAGACCCGGGCAGTGTGTTCATAAACATGTTGACCATCTCTTTTTCCAACATCGGAGGCTGAACACGGGAAGCCATCTCTCTCCAGCATTGAGCATACTCTTTGAAGCACTCATTGCTCTTGAGAGACAGATTCTGGAGTTGAGTCCTGTCAGGTGCCATATCCGCATTGTACTGATACTGCTTCACAAAAGCCTCAGCCAAGTCTCTCCAGCAGCGAATATGGGCTCTGTCTAGCCTCATATACCACTCCAAGGATGCCCCAGCTAGACTGTCCTGGAAGAAGTACATGAGCAGCTTCTCATCATCGGAATACGCAACCATCTTGCGGAAGTAAGCTTGTATGTGAGTCTTCGGGCAAGAGTTGCCATTGTATTTATCAAAAACTGGAACTCTGAATTTTGGCGGAACTCTCACACCTGGGACCAGCCCCAAGTCAGCAACATCCACCCCAAGAGCATTCTGCCCTTCCACAGCTTTCAACCTCTCCTCCAATCTCCGAAACATAGGGTCCACACCATGGCCCATGCCAATGTCCTCCTGAAGCAGGGTAAAGTGATCCTTCTGATCGTCATGGATGGGTTGTTGATCAGGGTTGACACGTGGGATAGGGATAGGCCCCGGTCCATTGGGTCCATTAGTCTCTCCAGCTGGAGGATCAATCACAATCTCCAGTTGAGTAGTAGGGGGATTACTCTGTATCAAAAATCTAAGCTCTTGTTGTCCCTGAGCCACTCCTTGGACCACGTCCATGAACTGATTCATGTGAATCCTCATCTCAGCGAGCTCTGCTTGTAGGCCTTCCATTGCTCTGCGTTGATTCCTTCGGGTGCCGTATCAGTGAATGCTTGAGTCAGCTATCCTGCTAGTGGAATACCAAACAAAAATGAGAACATCGCGGCGGTACCTGTTATGCAAGACATGCTAATGAATATGCAAATGCAATGACATGTTTATCAATTCCAAAGGGTATTCTACCCCTTGATTCCAGTCTCACATCAGATAAACAGTGTAAGAAGATCAAGTCGTGGATAAACTTCTGAGACCAAGATATAATAAAGAAAAACCGTCATGTAAATGAGTTCAAGAAGAATGGCCTTAGCCAATAGTACATCAAAAGAGAATCCCCACAACAAGCCTGTGGATCATTACTGGAAGACCCCAATTTTGTCCCTAAGGTCCCTCATGGCATCATACCATAACATTTCATTGCCTCAAGGATCATTGTGCACCTTGCTTCCTTCCCTATGGGTGGGTCATCTTTTTGAGAGTGGTTCTTGATCACCAAGCATGTTTGCATTTGTATATCATTGCTTTTCTTTCTATCACTAACCAAAAGTACAAAAATATGTCATCTAACCTTTGTCTTGCAGATAAAGCAATCAACAGTCAAAGCAATCAAAGGCAGTCATTGAGCAATAGACGGTGGCCATTCTTGAGAATTTGGACCCCACAATCATCATCAAGAGTTCATATGAGCTATGTTGTTATTTTGAAGCAAAATCCCAAGTGGTAGAGGCTTGAATCTCATCAGAACATTCCCCAGTCAACTGAAGGCCTAGAAAGTCAACTGCAAGGTCAATTATGGATTTGGAAGTGGGAAGTGATTAGAAATACTTCATTCATGTTCAAACAAGTCTCATTTGGCATTTCAAACATCAACATTGAAGGATTTAAAGTCAGGTCAAAACTTTCCCAAAATAGAAAGTGACCTATAATTTGAATTCGCCAAAAATGGAAAGGTTTTAACCCAACTTCAACTTCAAATTACATCATCAAGAAAGCTTCAAATGAACTTTTGTTGAACATGAAAGTTGTAGATCTTTCTCTCCCATTTCCAAAAAGTCCAAGATCATCAATTTCTCATGTGTGGATAAAGAGATATGATCAAAACACGACAAACTATGCATGGAACTTCAAATGGATATAACTTCTCAACCAAAGCTCCAAAATGGATGGCTCTTTTTGTATTTTTCTCCTTTTGACCTCTAGTTTCCAAATCATGCATTGCATTTTACAAATTATATTCATATGATCATTTGGTAATTCATTGGCTTTTTGGAGGGAAAAATTTAAATTTAAATTTGATGCATTGTTTGAACTTTTGACCATCACCATTGGCTCCAAAATCAAATTTTAAGTGAAATTAAAGGGATTTCGTGCACTGTTCATACATGCACTTCATGCATAGGGTGAAAAATCACATTTGTACCTACACCTCATTTTTGGTTAATTTCATTAACAATTGGCTTAAGCATGATTAGAATAGGATTAGCATGAGGTATATAAACTAAAACCCTAACTGTTTTTCAGATTAGCTTTCATTTTTTCAGATCTAGATCAAAGTTCTCAAAATTTCCTCTCAAAATTTCTTGCAATTTCTTCACATTCAAGCACTTTCTCTTGATTGATTCTTGTTCTTGAGGTGTTCTTGAGCAAGATTGCACGTGGAGTTGAAGCAAACAGAGCCACATTGAAGCATTCTTGAAGATGGAAGCATCCATGGTGATTCAAAATTTTGGTGGATTCGTGCATAATTAAGCTCCATTTTCTTCTTCAATCACTTATACAAGCATCATAGAGGAATATTGAAGCTATCACAAGCCTTGAATCCATCCAATTCCAGATCTGCTCTTCAAGAGGTCATGACTCGATCTCTTTATTTCTCAAAATTATTATGATATTGTTGTAGATCTTGGTTTGCTGAGCATTTTGAGCTTTGAATCGTGCAAATTGGTGTTGTTTCGAGTGAGATATGACTGTTTGATTTTTCTAATGTTGAATATTATTTCCTTTGATTCGTGCGTGTCTTGATTTTTCTTGATGAATTGTTTGTGGATTTGTGATCTATGATTAATGCACTACACGATGCTATGCTCCATTTTGATTTCTGGACACTTTTATTTTTTCTGGAAAATCCAGATGAAGATCTTCATGATCTTCATCTTCAACCTTCATGTGTTCTTCAGTTTCCAGAATTCCTGCGGATTTTGCTGCGGAGTTCATAGGTTTAGCTGCGAATTTGTTTTGCCACGACCTTGCTTCGGTTTAGCTACGACTTTTTTGAATTTAGCTACGAAACTTGTGGTGCGCTAGGGTTTGGATCAAACGGCATCGTTTTAAGTTGAGCGCGCCACTTTTGAATTCGCATGTGGTTCGACTCCCAGCTGTGGCGAAAATTCAAATGCCTTGCATATTTTCCACTTTCCCTCCTTATTTCATATGCTTGCTTCACATGTTTTTTTTATTTTTTTCTCTAACTTCATAAAATCATAAAAAATAGAAAAATGCATCAATTTAATCCCAATTTTTTCTTACATGCTCCTTGCTCTGTCTATCATTTTTTGATCATTTTTTCCAAAATTATGCTTGGCTGGATTTTGTTTTGTGCTAGAATGTTTGAACATGTATGCTTATTTGACCTTGCCATGCTTATACATTTGTGAAATGCTTGATTCTTATCCAATGATTCTGAAATTTGCATAATGAAACTAGACACATTGCTTGACATTTTGGTGTTGATTTGGTATTTTTATCAATTATAATTTCTGTTTTATGATCATGTTAAGTTGGTGTGACAATTTGTGTCACACCTTTGCTTGTTCAACTTGTATGATGAGTTTGCCATGCCAAATGATCTCCAATTGTCCTGATTTTTTGTATGAAGCATGTTATGGATGTTATGAATGAGCATGAATTTTGTTAGAATTATTTGAATCATTTCTGGTTTAATTGAGATTTTTCATTCTGGTTGATCACATTTGAGCTTTAAAATTGCCTTGAACTTCAATTGATCATGAAATGCTTTTGGTTAATGATATTGATGTGAGACCTTTTGGAATGTTTCAAGATGTGTTTGAAGTTGATTCATGTTAAGTTTCAGCTCCTGTTTTAAATTTTTTCTCCATCTTTGACCCTAGGCTTTGACCTAGTGGTTTGTAGCTTATGTTTGAGCTTTGATTTCAGGTTGAACATCCAAGTTGCATAATTGATGATGCTCCATCCCTTGAGCATTGATGTTTGCCTTTGATTACTAACCTTTGTGTGTTTTGTAGGTTGATGTTAACTCATTAGAGTTGACTTTTGGCTTACACATTTTGTACATTGGAATTGTTGGTTGCTTATTGATTGTTGTTTGATTGTCTGAGTATTGTACTGATTTGTTTGATGTTTCCACAGGTACATAAGTTGCTTTAAGTTCATTTGAACTTTGATTTTGCTTGGTTGCTTAACCACTTAGGTATAATCTCTAATCTTCATGTAGTCTGGAAGACCTACTGTTATTGGTAGGCACCTGTCTGAAGTCCTCCTTAAGAGGCAATGCTTGTGATTGTTTATCATTTGTGCCAAGCAGGAAAAGTCCTCTTATGAGGCAATTGGTAGATAAAAGAGATGTGTAATCCATCTCCTACTATTCAGTGTGTCATTCACCTTGCTCACACCATGTGTTGATGCATTGTGAATAATAACCCAAGATCTTATAGAGTCATTCACTTGTGGAGAAGAGTTCCAACTTTCTGAACTCCCACACCTTCCATTGATCAAAGCTCTCCCTGACCAGGGATAAGAGCTATGAGGCACACCCCTCATCTTCATTTCATCTGCTTCACCCTAACTCTCAATGTTAGGGTTAAGAGCTCAAAATACCCCATTCCAATTGGCTATAAAGCCTAACCTTGCTTGAGCCCATTGATTGTATATAGTGTCTGCTAATTGACTTGTTTTTTGCTTATTTGATTCATCTGTGCATATTTGCTTGAGTGTGCCTTTGTGCATTTATCATCGTCACTTGTATATCATTTCATAAACTTTGCTTTATAACATCTTGTTTTGTCCATGGAAGAGGCAAGCATAAGACCATTGATTGGCAGTTGTATCCTATGATATGGTGGGGGACTAGTATAAGTCCATTGATTGGCATCTGGTATCCATGTTTCATTTTGTTTTAGGAGATTGGTATAAGTCCATTGATTGGCATCTGGTATCCATGTTTTATTTTGTTTTGTGAGACTAGTATAAGTCCATTGATTGGCATCTGGTATCCATGTTTCTCTTGGCTTTAGGAGATTGGTATAAGTCCATTGATTGGCTTCCGGTATCCATTTTTGTTTTGTGAGATTGGAATAAGTCCATTGATTGGCATCCGGTATCCATTTGCTTTGTTCATTTGCTTACTTGCTTGTTGCCTTATTCCAAAGGAATCACTTGAATCATCTACATATGATCTCAAGAGGTGAACATCTAAGAAGTTTTACTCCCTCACCCTCCCACCTTTTTGTTTCTTTAAACCTCCATGTGCATGTTAACCCAAAACCAGAAAACTATTGTGCAAACATCTTCATTTATTTTCAAATTAGAAACCTAGGCCTTAGGCCTTTGATTTTTTCAAACTTCATTTTCATAATACTTCTTTTGAATTGAATTCTAAACATACTTTGACCACTTTTGTGAATAATCCTAATTGGTTAATTTCACTCATTCAATTGTTTTGTGGCTTTGTCCATTCTTGATAAGTTTTCACACATTAGCCATAGGTTTGATTTATCCTAGTTGGTTGATGTTAATCTCACCTTTTGTCCTTAGTGGTTGGATTGTAAGACTTCCTTGCTTATTATAAGGTTACCCCCTCACTAGCAAGTTGAAGCTTTTCTCACATGGTGGACTTGTTGTTTGTATAAGGTTGAGTTTTCTCCCGTGGATAACGAAAGACCTTAGGGCTTTTGTTTTAAAATGAATCCACCCATACTTTTGGAAATCTTTTAGCCGAACTACGGCGTTTTGATCCTTACCTTCCATGGAAAGGTACGTAGGCAACAGGTTCATCCATTCAAACACAAAAATAATAACTTGTATATTCTTTTCTCATCACTTCAATCCATGTTTGCACAATAAATATTTCATAAACAAATAACATTTCGTACAACAAGTGTGAAAAGGGCTCCCTAGGAGTACCTATGACGTTTTGGGTGCCTAACACCTTCCCATTGCGTAATTAACCCCTTACCCAGATCTCTGATCTTTTCATTAGTTTTCTATGTGTAAAACTTCTTAGGCTTTTGTTCGCTTTTTAGCCATTCCTTTGGATAAATAAAAGTGCGGTGGCGACTCGATTCTTTGTATGCTTTGCTTTTGATTTAATCAATAAATCATAAAGTGACGAATACACCGCTATAATTACTACAAAGCAACAAAGAAACACAACAAGTAAAAAGAAGAACAAAAATCAGGAATCAGCCTCCTGTATACAACCCATAAGGACTGCCCCTAACTTCAGCCAGCAGTGCCACCGTGTCAGGATGATCTGGAGAGTCTGTCAAACGCCGGATAAGCAAATTCCTCTTGTGGATAATCCCATCCAGTTCTTTGATGTGCTCTATGTAATAATCCCCATCATCCTCCCCGAATACCTCTTCAAGTCTAGATTTCTTCAAACCCGCCAACACTTTGAGTTCTTCAATCTGTTCTTGAGCCTTATCGAGTTGATCTGTGATGTAACCATTGGTTGTACGGGTACACAGGAGCTCATTGTTCTTCTCCTTCAGCAGAGTCTTCAACTTCTCCATCTGACCAGTCAATTGGGCCGCCATCTCCTCCTCTTTTGCCTTCCGAGAAGCTGAAAATGCATCCCATTGTTCTTGCCACCCAGCTAACTTACCACGGGCATCTATTAACTGTTGCTTGACTCGCCTTAACTCAGAACTGGATGACCCCAAGGCTTTGTCAGTTTTCTTGAAGAAGTTCACCTCCACAACCAATTTCTTTTCCGCTTCCTCTTGCAATCTGACAGCTTCCCCCTTCTGATATTCTTCCTCATGGTATAGATGCATAAAGTCTTGCAACTTCACACTCAACTCCGAGTTTTCAGTTTGAAGTTCCTCCATGGTATTCTTCAATTTGTCATACTCCTCTCGGCTCACCATTGTTGACTGCTCAGGGGTAGGTGGATACAAAGGTTCTTCAATAGGAAACGGCAGACTAAACTCTTCGACTCTTCCCCGAAGCCAATCTTCATATTGCGGATAAGTCCTGCAATCCCCCTTTCCAAGCACAGTCCTTCCTCTCTTGATCACCTTGAACCAGGCCTCAACTGCCTTATGGGATACAGTCATATCAGATGAAGAATGGAAAAATAGAGATTCTTCCACATCTTTTTCCAAAGGTGGAGTTTTTAAAGCATACCCAAACTGTCTGACTGCTAGAGAAGGATTATAGTTGATTCCTCCTCTTCTTCCTACCAGCGGCACATTCGGGAAGTTCCTGCAACTGTGAATAATATCCGCCCGAAGCAAGTTCCGGTCAGACCACCAAGAAATATCTTTAGCTCTTAGCCCCATCAACCTCTTCGACCAACTCAACGAGTCCTTGAGGTCAACGAACGCTCCCGACTTGGGTAGGTGAGAACTGAACCACTTATGAAACAAGGGTGCACAACAATTCACCAATCCTCCTTTTCTATTCTCATTCATGTGATGCACTAAATGAAAGAAATCTCCCAGCAAGGTCGGCACTGGATTTCCCAACACGAAGAGTCGTATTGCGTCTACGTTCACAAATTTTGCAACATTAGGGAACAGGACAATCCCGTATACACAAAGAGCCAACACAACATTGAAACATCTCCGATCACCATCTTCAAGCTTCTTCTTGGCTTTTCCCACTAAGAAACTCAGATGAAAACCACTGACTCCTCCTTTCTGACACATATTAGACTCCAAGACTAAATTCCCTAAATATGTGGCTGAAGCAACCATGCTAAAATCATGCAGAAACTCGGAACTGTAGAATAGCAACTGTGACTTGATATGAACTCTGAGAAAACTGGCAATCTCCTCCAAAGTAGGGACCAAGATATAATCTGGGAATGTAAAACACCTCAATGGAGGATCATAGAACTGCAGCAATGTAAAGAGAGCATCGTGTTGATCTTTGGAGAGAACCGTAACGAAACTTAGAATCAACCCGTAATCCTTCCGGAATCTTTCTAGAGAATCATGATCCATTAACTTCATCAGCTGTTGAATGGGATCCAAACAAACCACAGGAAATTTGTAGGCGACATGTCTTTTTCTGCCAATATCCATCTTAGGAGAACCAGAAAACCCCTACTAGAATCAAGAAGAATATATAAACCCCTAGAAATAGATAAACATGTGTTAAATGATGTGAATGAAAAATGATGTGATGCAATGCAGTGACATGGGAATCAGGATTGCTATATCTGCTTGAACAACTATCAGGTCGCACTGTCTGAAGAGAAAACCACTGAGGAACATATAAGAGATCAAAGTTCTGCTCCAACAAGAATACCATAAAACCGGGTTGGTTGAAGGTTAAGGTTTCCTGAATTTAGCCTGCCCCTCACTGGTAGGTTCTAAGAACAGAAGTTTGTCAGCTTCTAGCCCTTCAGTCGAGAATAATATGTTTACCACTAAAGGTTTGGTATTATTACGAGACAAAAGACCTTCACTGGCTCCCCTCAATAGGACATCCTAAAAGCAAGTTCCCAGCCTTGGGTCCTCGGATTGAGCAGCGAGAATGCATCCACCAGAGCTAACATAATCGCGTCTCGGAGGAGTGCCTCAACTGAGTCCCCGGGAAATGGTCACCAGAGTCGACAATTTCTAAAGGAACATCCTATCGTTACGGAACACCCGTAGGATAGAATATATCCAAAAGAAACCTCATTTGGGTGTGGGTCTCATGAACGACTTAACGTAGCAACATGCTATGCAAGCCTCATGACTATCCACTCTAAAATCTGTGTGTACGCTCAAGCCTGGGTAGTGGGCTTATCTCTCATAGAACATCCCACCCCAACAAACAACCAACCCAACAGATCCAGCAGATACATCAATCATATGTACACAATGCAATAAGATAACGCAGATAAATGCTGAAAGTAAATAACTGTACAAAAGAATAAACACCCAACAAACAAGAAACTCACAAAAGCTAGGAGGGACTCGCATAGGGAAACCGGGTCCCAAGCAGAGTCGCCAGCTGTCGCAACTGCGAAAAAACAACCGGCGGGAAAAAACTGAAGAGTCGCCACCATTCGTTATTTATCCCAAAGGAGGGAAAGGAAACGATCGAAGAAAACCTGAAAAGAGGAAAAGACAAGGTCTCGCCACCAAATCTAGGGTTCGGGAGTCGATTATGCGAAGGGAAGGTATTAGCACCCCTACGCATCCGTAGTACTCTACGGGATCCACTCTTGTTGTTCTAGTCTAAAGGGTGTAGGTATATCTAAGGTATTATCTGCTAAAAGAAAGTCAAAAGAAAATGACTCGCAAAGATGTCGCATCCACTGCCTACGTATCTCATCTGAGTATGAGAATCAGAGTCTTCGTAGCTCGGCTACCTATGGGTAAAAGAGAAGTGTGCTCGATAAGACATCGCGTCTTATACCTACGTATCTCATCTGGAATGAGAATCAGAGCAAAACGTAGTTCAGCTAACTACGGGAACAAGGGTCTCAATTTCAACTAGGGCAGGAGAAAGGGAAGGTCTCGATCCTAACAAGGGCGAGAGAAAAGAATCGCAGCAAAGGCGAAAACAAGCAAGGATTAGTTGTTAGTTGTCAGTCAAACTCGGTAAGACATCGCATCTCGTGCCTACGTATCTCATCTGAACATGAGAATCAGAGTTGTCGTAGTTCGGCTAACTAGGGGTTAAGGATTTCCATCTGAACATGGACTTACAAAAGAGGACACCAGGTGTGTCAAAGGAAAATGGGCAATGTGTTCAACGTCCTAGCAGTAGGTGTCGCAGCTCGCTGAATCGAGTCTTAGGCAGTTACCTCTTTGCAATAGAACGGACTGACACGCCACAAGATCGGAGACGCACGGAAGGTCTAAAAGTGGGGAAGCTCTGCCCTAGAGTTGTCATGCAATGTGGACCTATGTATTAGGATTTACAGAGGGGAACATCTACCTAATGTTAGCATACAAAGAATGAGGGAATTCTACCTATGTTATCATACAAAGGGTTCTACCTAATGGGTGCTACTTAAACGGAACAAGAGTCGACGGATGGAGCAAGGAGAGGAGCCACGGATAAGGGTAGATGGCGATGCCAGAAGCAATCGACTTACAGGTAGATGGCGATGCCTGAGGCAATCGACTTACAAGAGGATGGATGAATGCGTGTTGGTTCTGTTAAGTTTTGAAAATGATTACTCGACGTTGGATCGAGCTTTTGATCTTGTTTTGAAATGATTATCGGATGTTTGTTTTAATTCTTGTATTAACAGATGAATAAAGAATGAAAGAATAAATATTATACACTTTATGGGATAAGGGTACATTTGTTATGAATGGGGATGGTTCATGGCAACCAAACAATAAGAGTATATGCCTCAATCATCATACAAGTAGGCAACAGTTATCAATCAAATTAGATAAGTAAACAGATCAAAGAATCAAAGAATGAAATAATGGAGCATTAAACAAGGCATGGGAAGTATGAACATGTTAAACAATCAAGCAATAGAAAGCATGGATGAAAGAAACAAGTGTAACAGATAACAGATGAATCAGACAGATGAAAAGATGCACAAAAAGGGTCCACTGAAATAATTTGAACAAGAAATGAGGTAAGGATCAAATAAAATCAAGATAAAAGGCCTCTAATGCATGGCCTATGAGATAAACAAGGGAGGCTCAAAAGATCTCTTCAATTGCCATAAGCAATCCCTAAATCAAACATTGATCATAAAAAAGTCAGCTGAAAATTCGAGCCAACTTAATAAATATCAAATAAATAGAAAATTAATCAAGAAAATCATGAAAAATTAAACTAAATAAGGTGGGGTCAGGACATCATCATCCCCTAAAAAGATTTTAAAAATAATGAAAATTAGTGCATGAATTAATTGAAATAAAACATAGGTCAAACTAAAGTCAACCAACAAAACTAGGTTAAGAATAAATCAAGAATAAATTGAAAATATGACATAAAAGTCCAAGAAAAAGTCAGGTTGACCATGGGGCAGTGGTCAACCTTCATCCCAAAAATCAGAAGCTAAAAATAATTTTAAGTCATAAAAATAAAATCAAGAATCAAATGTGTGTTAAAATGGACCACTTAGAATGAATAATTAAAATAAAATATTAATATTAAATAAATGCAAAAATAAAAATTAAATAAAATTAAATAAGGCATCAAGAAATATGGAAAATATTTTTGGATATTTTTATGAACAAAGAAAATATTTTAAATTAATTAGAATCAAAACAGAAATAAAAATGGGAAATAAAAAAAGAACATGAAAAAGGGGGTGCATTAGCATTTGGAATGAACTGGGAAATAGGTAATGCGCTGATGGGCCATGAGCGTGGGGTGTGAAAAGTAGCCAGCGAAGGGCCCATGATCCAAACTAACTTAAATCAGGGTGTGACACATTAAAATAACATTTTAATTAAAAAGGCCATGTGAACATGATGTCAATCGGTCACTTTTACTTAAAACACTAAAAGACAAAAACAAGCGGATGGACCAGATTAAAACAGCCACGCTAGATCCAACGGCTCTCACGATGACACGCAGTCATCTTCTTCATTGGGCCAAACCCTAGCCATGTTCATGCAAAAAAAGCGCAGAAAATGCAGTGTATTTCTTCCAACTTCAACACAAAAATACGACCATCATAGTGCATCAAAAAACATGAAATAAAGCCCAGATCTCAAGTACAAAATGTGAAGATTAACGTGGTAACTTGTTTTAGGTGAAATGGTAGCTTAATCATGGAGAAAAGTTGACAATAAAGTGTCAACATGAACACGGGCATGAGCAGAAAATTAACAACATAAATCAACACCATGAACAATGCCTCGTGCTGAGGGCTTCAGAAATAAGCATAAGCATATGATTATCATTGAAACAGTAATGAAGCAAGCATGATAGTGGCTATGGAAATGGAGCAAGAGTGTTACCTAGTGGAAGTCTAGTCCACTGCTTCTTGATTGTAGAGAGGCTAGAAGGAAATGGTGTTGCCTTGGTGCTTCAAGAACCTCACTTCAAGAACTTGCTGAGAAATGAAATCTGACTTTAATGACCTTGCCCTTTTCTTGCTCAAAAATCCAATGCCTCCTTTCATGTTTAGGGTTTTTTAGCTTTAAGTATGGTGGGTCTAATGCCTTAATGGGCTCTAAAATCAATGTTTATCCATGAACAAATGATGTGCATTTGGTGAGGTGTATGAGAAATAGAAAAGAGGGCACGTGAGGTTTCTTATTTTTGGCAAAAATTTTAAGTGAATGGAAATGTTGTGCATGGCCAAATGAGGAAAGCAAAACATGGGTTGTGTAATCTTGCAGCATGGCTTGGTTTGGTTTGGCAAGCAATCATTTCAAAGTGGTGACTTTGTGGCAACATAACTTGATGAACAAACCACCAATTGATGAGATAATGCAAACAGTAGAAAGATATCATGGAGTATGTCATGTTTCATGTTGAGCATGGGTGGAAATAATGAGTGAAAGAAGATGAAAAATGGGCCTCAAGTTCAGGTCACACCATGGCAAGATTGGTTGGGCAAGCTAGGCATAAAATCTGTCTAGAAATTTCAAGTCATGGTGCCAACTTTAAATGAATGCATCTCTCAAACCATGGATCCAAATGAGATGAATCCAAAGGGAGGTGAAAGAGGACATGACAAGGTATAATTGTTGTGAAGAAAATATTTTCAAATGGTGCCTTGAAGTGCAAGAAAACTGGCCAAGAAGTTTTGACAAACTTTAAAGATTTCTAGACCGGAAATTTTTCTAAGTGTCCTAAAAAATATGCCCTGCTTTGACTAAGCATAACTTTCTCAATTTTGATCCAAATGGAGAAAACTTTATATTTCTAGAAATCTTGGAACAAGAGGAACAACTTTCATGTTGGAGAAATTTTCAAATGGAGCTTTTATCCTTATGGAAAATGGGCTTAAAGTGAGTGCAAAAATCATAAAAACTTGCCCAAAATAGAAAGTCAACCATTTCCAAATTAAGTAACTTTTCAATTCTTGATTAAATGATGAATCCATGATCCAAACTTGATCAAATTTTACATGTAGGCTCCCTTAGGCATGAATTTTGAGATTCCACTCTCAAAAAGTCAGGAGTTGACCTTTCTGGCCCCACAGTTGACTTTTCCCAAACTGTCTGGTTCCCGATTCCAGTGATCAATTGAAGCACCTCTGGCTCAAATAAAAAGCTGATTTTTTGTATGTAGACCCTTGTGGACATATGGAGGGCCATGGAAAAGAGTTTCACCCAAAGAATCAGAAATAAACTGATTTTATACCAAACCCTAATTTTAGGGCAAAATTGATCGGGAATTGATTGCACTGCTTGTCAATGGATCTTTCTGAGATAATTGTGAGTCTTCCTAGGCCAAGATGCCTCTCCAATCATGACATGGATGAGCTCCTCTACTTACAACCAAACATTTCCTGTTGCAGGTAGCCATGAAACCCTAATTTCCTGATTAAATCCAGATGAACACTCTGATAGCTCTGAATCCTTCACTGATGAACTGAGGACCACAATAAGATACTTGGAGCCCCCTGAGACCCTTGAGACTTGTATACTTAGAGAAGGAAGTCCAATTCTTAATCTTGCTTTGTGTGGGCTCCTTCTGTTAAGGAGTGATCAATCAAAACCTGATTTCCAAGTCACTAATGCAGTATGCAATGAGTATGACCTAGTATGATGACAATGAAATGTGAAACATAATCCCATGCTTCCAGGAAAAATTGTAGGGTAAAATTTGGGGTATTACACTCACATTAATGTATTGGTGGATAACACAGCTCAGTTCTCCGTATTTTTCTTTATGGATGGCTTCTCTGGATACAACCAAATTAAAATGGATCCTAAGGACATGGAGAAAACCACGTTCATTACCCCTTGGGGCACTTTTTGTTACAAAGTAATGCCGTTTGGATTAAAGAACGTTGGGGCAACATATCAACGTGCCATGGTGACTCTCTTTCACGACATGATTCATGAAGAGATTGAGGTGTATGTTGTACAACATGATTGCCAAATCCAAGACAGAAGAAGAACATATCACTAACCTAGAGAAACTATTTGCTCGTTTGAGGAAGTTTAGGTTGAGACTTAATCCTAACAAATTCACATTTGGGGTTCGATCTGGGAAGCTTTTAGGCTTTATTGTAAGCCAAAAAGGAATTGAAGTAGATCCTGACAAGGTTCGAGCCATTCAGAACATGCCCGCACCAAGGACTGAGAAGGAGGTTCGTGGTTTCTTGGGGAGACTAAATTACATCGCCAGGTTTATCTCTCACCTTACTGCCACATGTAAACCAATATTCAAGCTTCTAAGGAAGAATCAAGGGTTGGAGTGGAATGATGACTGCCAAATAGCCTTCGATAAAATCAAAGAATACTTGCAAGAGCCACCGATTCTGATGCCCCCTGCAGAAGGGACACCTCTCATCATGTATTTAACCGTGCTCGATGAGTCCATGGGTTGTGTATTGGGACAGCAAGATGAGACTGGTAGAAAAGAGCATGCCATATATTATCTGAGCAAAAAGTTTAATGAGTGCGAGACCAGATATTCATTACTCAAGAAGACCTGTTATGCACTCGCATGGGCCGCTAAGCGTCTCAGGCAGTACATGCTAACTCACACGACTTGGTTGGTATCTAAAATGGATCCCATCAAGTACATATTCAAGAAACCAGCTCTCACCGGTAGAATTACCCGATGGCAAATGTTTTTATCAGAATACGATATTCAATATGTTGCGCAAAAGGCAATCAAAGGAAGCGTATTAGCAGACCATCTTGCTCACCAACCGCTGGAGGATTACCAACCTTTGACGTTTGACTTCCCAGATGAGAACATCATGGCTGTTAAGGATGCTGAAGACTCCGAACTAGAGGAGAGTCTTGAGCCAAAAGCAGGTTGGACCGTCATGTTCGATGGCGCCTCAAATGCAATAGGCCATGGAATTGGGGCAGTGTTGATGTCTCCCAAGAATTTCCATCTACCGTTCACCGCAAAGCTCTGTTTTACCTGCACAAATAACATGGTCGAGTATGAAGCTTGCATATTAGGGTTGGAAGAAGCTATTGAGTTGAAAATCAAGATACTAGAAGTATTCGGGGATTCCGCTCTAGTGATACATCAGATCAGAGGTGATTGGGAAACAAGACATGCTAACCTAATTCCATACCGGGATTACATGCTGAAGCTACTCCCAAAATTCAACAAAGTCTCCTTCTCTCGTATTCCTCGAGAAGAGAATCAAATGGAAGATGCCTTAGCAACTTTGGCTTCCATGTACAAATTAATATGGCCCAACCATCAGCCTCACATTGAAATTATGCGTTTTGACGAACCTGTGCATTGTCTGACGACAGCAGAAGAGCCAGATGGTAAACCCTGGTTCTTTGATATCAAACAGTATCTGGAGAAGCAGGAATATTCGGCAGAGGCTTCTAGCCTTGACAAAAGTACCCTCCGGAGGTTGGCGTCAAAGTTCCTCTTGAACGGGGAGGTATTGTACAAGCAAAACTATGACATGGTTTTATTGAGGTGTGTAGACAAACATGAAGTTGATCAACTTATGAAGGACATACACGAGGGTTCCTTCGGCACGCACGCAAATGGGCACGCCATGGAAAAGAAAATCCTAAGGGCAGTTTACTACTAGTTAATGATGGAAGCCGACTGTTACCATTACACCAGAGCATGCTACAAATGCCAAATCTATGCTGACAAAATACATGTACCGCCTACCCCGCTGAATGTTATAGCATTACCTTGGCCTTTCTCTATGTGGGGCATCGACATGATTGGAATGATAGAACCCAAAGCATCTAATGGACACAGATTTATCTTGGTGGCCATAGACTACTTTACCAAATGGGTGGAAGCCGCATCTTATGCGAATGTCACGAAACACGTAGTCGCCTGTTTCTTAAAAAACAATATCATATGTCGATATGGGATTCCCACCAAAATCATCACTGATAATGGGTCCAATCTCAACAACAAGACCATGGAGGAGTTATGCATAACGTTCGGGATCGAGCATCACAACTCATCACCATATCGGCCTAAGATGAATGGGGTTGTTGAAGTTGCGAACAAAAATATCAAGAAAATCATCCAAAAGATGGTTGTCACGTACAAGGATTTGCATGAGATGTTACCTTTTGAGTTATATGGCTATGGCACGTCGGTACGAACTTCAACAGGGGCAACCACTTATTCCTTGGTATACGGCATGGAAGCGGTTCTCCCTATAGAAGTAAAGATCCCCTCGATGAGAGTCTTGATGGAGGCTATGCTAGACGAGGCAAAATGGGTTCAATCAAGGTACGACGAGCTCAACCTTATTGAGGAGAAATGCTTGAAAGCGTTAGGTCACGATCAACTCTATCAAAGGCGTCTTAAGAAGGCATTTGACAAGAAAGTTCGTCCTAGGGTGTTTCAAGAGGGAGATTTGGTACTGAAGAAAATCTTGCCCATTTACAAGGACTCCAAAGGGAAATGGACACCAAATTATGAAGGTCCATTTGTGATGGTTAGAGCCTTTTCCGGAGGCGCTCTAATCCTAGCAACTATGGACGGTGATGAGTTGCCACTTCCCACCAATGTTGATGCTGTTAAAAAGTACTTCGCCTAAAAAAGTGGAATAATAAAAGCCGCTAAATCGAAAACCTGAAAGGGAGATTTAGGCAAAAATGGCTATCCCGGTGGATCGAAAACCCAAAAGGGCGATCCAGACAACAGTTAGGGATAAAAAATAAAAGAATTGACCCACTGAGTTGAAAACTCGAAAGGGCGACTCAGGCAAAAATGGGTATCCCGGTGGATCGAAAACCCGAAAGGGCGGTCCAGGCAAAAGTTAGGGATTAATTCCAAGGCAAAGAGTTGTACTTACAGACATCTGACGTATCCCTCGAAGACAAAGAATCAATCCATCCCACTCTTCAAAAGCAAGGTGCTCGGACTATCAAAGACATAAGGATCATAGCAGTGTGGAAACTCAATATGAACTTAATTTTTTATTGCCATTTTGTTTCTATGCACAGCAATTACCTCATTAAGGAATTGCATCTTTATGTACAGTCGCCCATTTAAGGATCAAATCAATAAAAGAGAAATTTTCTCAACAAAAGTTGTGCCCAAATCATTTTTGTATTTTATCTGTTTGTTTGCAAAACACCTTTTATTTTTTATAAACATCACTCTTAAAATTTTGGAGAAAATAAAACACATGTTTGAACAAAGTGATAAAATTGCTTTTGAAACAGTAAAAGGACAAATCCCTTGGTCTCCAAGTTCGTTCTTGTTTTTCATAGAGGTGTAGGACTGTTCGCAGACACCTATGTTCCTTTCAACCACTAATTCACGCCTCTCATAAATGTACTCATGGTATAGCCAAACTGGGGCAAGGCTTAGTTGCTATTCCAGCAGAAACGTTAAAAAATCATGATTGGAGTATCTCGTGCTGAGAAGTCTGAACCCTTCAGTGGCTTGGAGCAACCCAAATATATTCCCAAAATCACCTAGTGGGGCATCAAAGCTTGATCTCTATTGGTCACCCCAATAACAAAAGTCCACACTAGTGGCATCATTCCCCAAAGCAAAAACGTCTTAACCGGGGCATATCCCAATTACCCATTTGCATACCCGCATACATCACATGCGCCATGTACATCAATTACATACATAATCTTCCTACCAAATAGGAAAATTCACCAAGAAATAATCATACCAATCATTGGTATACGTATGCATAGCCTTATGCAATTCGCATCCCTACATGCACATCCTAAATATCCCCAGCAATTGAATACTTGCATACATCTCATGCATCATCCCATGCATGGCATTCCCACCTAAAGTGGAACATCATACAAAAATCAAATATGAAATACCAGGATCCAGGGTCATTCATGTATATCTTAGACATTCCTCATTTCCAAATAAAGTTATTACCCTGCATGTGCTTGTGGAATTATTTCTCAGCAAATCATTTTTCAACTTTATGATTAATGATGATATTCCCAGTATTTCCTTTACAGTCATTGCTCCCCAAGCAGAGGTTACCCTAAAAAAGTCTCTTATGAGCTTTTCCCCTGCAGAGTATTTCTAGTAAATCTCCCTCAAAAGGAGTCTTTTCTTAAATATTTCCCCCAACAGATGAACATTCGAGATACTGTTTCATTTATCTGAAGAATCTCATTTCTCTGTTTGAGATGTTGCTTCATCAATATGAAGAGTCTCATTTCAGATTTTTTTTAGAGATACTGCTCTAGTATCCTCGAAGAGTCTTAGATCCAATTAAGGTATCTTTCCCTCGCTGGAACATCTTAATTCCATCATATAAGATGTTGCTTCGACTCGATACAGAGAATCTCATTTTTACTATTTGAGATGCTGCTTCATCAATATGAAGAGTCTCATTTCAGACTTTTTTAGAGATACTGCTCTAGTATCCTCGAAGAGTCTTAGATTCAATTAAGGTATCTTTCCCTCGTTGGAACATCTTAATTCTATCATATAAAAAGCTGTTTCGACTCGATATAAAGAATCTCATTTTTACTGTTTGAGATGTTGTTTCATCAATATGAAGAGTCTCATTTCAGATTTTTTTTAGAGATACTGCTCTAGTATCCTCGAAGAGTCTTAGATTCAATTATGGTATCTTTCCCTCGCAGGAACATCTTAATTCTATTGTCGCACCTCGAAAAATGAGAGCACGACTTAGCGAAGCGCAATCGCACGCTCGTATGATGGACTGAACAGAGTCGCCACCGAATTTTATTTATTCTTAAAAAGGAAAGGGGAAATATCGATAAAACCCAAGAAAGAACGGCAATGATTATGGTCGTCGCAACCAATATCAGGGTTCGGGAGTCGATTACGCAAGGGGAAGGTATTAGCACCCCCTACGTCCGTTGTACTCAACGGGAACCATTAGGTTAATTGTGTGCGTTATTGTTAGCTTAGAAATGTTAGGCTTCTCGAGTTATTAGGTGGGAAGAAAGAAAGGGTGAGAGGAGAATATTTTTGGATTTTTGACGAAGGACTAAACCTAAGTTTTTTTATTAATGGGCCTGACAAGATTTACAAATCCTGCTCCTACGTATCTCAATAGAGAAATCAAGGCTTACGTAGTTCTGGGTAGAAAATGTTTGTTTGTTGGTCGATTTTAGCGAAAGCTATATTGTATTAATCGACGAAAACATTGTTTTACCCAAAATAGATGAGGAGCGGACGTATAACACACATCAAATGGATTTACAAATCAACATTCGGAAAAACGTCACTTATCTCAACTCAACAATTGTGGCCGAAGCATTGCTTTGCATCATCTTAAGATAATATGTCTTTCGTTTATGAAGAGGTTTTCTGATTAATCGCACGGCGGCGAAAAAGAGTTTGATTGGTTGGATGTATTTGAGTAATGGCGAGAACTTGGATGAGCGAGATATCCATCTCGAATCCTAGTCTCAGGAGTGCGTGGTATCCACCACGTTCCATTTCCATCTTTATTGAAAGGGGTTAAGATAGGAATTAAGTATGTTGGAGTTTGAAAGACGAGTACTTGTGACTTGCAAGCTCTTACAGCTTGGGTCTAATACTCGGGACTACGTCTGGATATTCCACCCAGGTAGTCTGTTTCTTCCAATTTACTGAGAAAAGAAGTTTCAATATTTACAAGTATTTTGAAGAGAAGACGAATACATAGGGCTTACAAGCTCTTACAACTTGAGCCTAATATTCAGGATTACGATTGGATATTCCATCCAGGTAATCTTTTTCTTCCAACTTTATTAAGAAAATGATTTGAATAATAGAGTTTGGGGAAGAGAAGACGAATATTTGTGGCTTGCAAGCTCTTACAACTTGAGCCTAATATTCGGGATTATGACTGGATATTCCATCCAGGTAATCTTTTTCTTCCAACTTTATTAAGAAAATGATTTGAATAATAGAGTTTGGGGAAGAGAAGGCGAATATTTGTGGCTTGCAAGCTCTTACAGCTTGAGCCTAATATTCGGGATTATAAATGGATATTCCATCCAGGATAATCTTTTTCTTCAAATTTTACTTATGAAAATAGTTTGGATTTAATAATGATTAATGTACAAATGTTTGAATTTATTGAAAATTATGTGGGTATTGCTTAAAAGCTCATTGTAAGAAAGCCCAAGAGTAAGCCATGTGAAGTTTATGGCGATGCCTAAAAGCACTCGACTTACAAGGGTATTAAAAAAACGGGCTCGATTGAATCAAGAGTCATTTAATTTTGAAATTTGCTCGAATTGAATGGTTTTAACTTGAGAACGATTGGGATGGTAGCGAGATAAGAATATTTAATTTGCAAAATTTAATTTATTAAAATTCATTTAAGTTTATTAATTAAGTTAATTAGGAGTAATTATCAAGATTATTTAGTTGAATCAAATAGTCAAGTTAATTAAAACTGATTAACCAAAATTAAACTAATCAACGAGAATTCTAAATAATTAATTAATTTAAATGACGTGAGTATAAAAATAAGTTAATTTTGATTTGTCAAATAAACAAACATATTTGCAAATAATAAATAGGTAATAAATAATTAAATAGATATATGTAGAAAGTAGAGACCAAACAAGGAATTAGCGCCCCCCCCCCCCCCCCCCCCCCTTTTATCACCTTCTGTGACCATGACTTTTTATTATTATTATTATTATATATATATAACAAAGTTTAAGTACCAATCCCAAAGCGACATGTGGCGCCTAATTAAAAAGCAACAAAAAATCACAGTTGAGAATGGACCAAACATGAGGAAATATTTCGATCAACTTTCCTCCAGGCATTCCACTCATTTCCGTTGTTCATCATGAATTAACATAAAGGAGGAAATCTAAAACCTATATTCTCACAACTTGAATCATTCCCAAGTGACATATTTGGTCATAATAAACACACAATAACAACAGTAAGGCCATGGATGATTATGTAGATCCCCACCTCCAAACAAACAAAACAAAATTGCAACTAAATCAGATCGTGAATCAACTGCACGATATCAACAAGACACAACCAATCAAGCCAGCGATTAACATTAAACACCAACATAGCCAAGGTAATAGAATCCAAACAAGATCAAAGCCAACTCGAAAAATGAAAACAGAGTAACACTTAAGTTTTAACTTGAGAACGATTCAGACCCTGCATCATAGCAGTAGCAGCATTCGGAAAAAAAATGGAACAAAAGGAAAGTAATCGACCTGCTATGGCCACAAGCTACCACCGCTTGGGTTTGCTGTCGTGGTCAGAGTTGGTGTGCGGTTGAGGGGATTTTGTGCGATTCGCCAGTGGTAGTTGTAAAGGATCTGGCGTCGCGGCGTTCTTGAGAGTTGTTGGGACGACGACGGCGTTACGAAAGGTGTAGGTTGTGGTTTTCGGAGGTGGAACGGGTTTCGCCGGTGGTTGGTTTTGAGAGTGAATCGGAACGGAGAGGAAGATCGACGGTGTTCGTTGTTAAGGTGATATGATTATGATGGTGGTGGATGAAAGGATTGAAGAAGGGTTTCGGTTGTTGGTAGGGGTGAAGCGTGAAGGAGAAGAAGACAATGTTTGTTCTCTTTCTTTTCTTTCTTGTTTGGCGTGAGGGAGTGGTTTTTGGGGTGGTTTTTTGAGTGAGGTGAGTGATAGCTGGTAGGTGGAGAGTGAGTGAGAGAGACACGGTGAAGGAAGGAACAGTGGAAGAGTCGAGGTTCGTTCGTAAAAGGCTTTTTGTGATGATCGTTCCCCCCCTTTTCCTTTTCACGGTCTCCTCCCCCTTTTAAAACATCAAGTCTTCTGTGGTATGTGAAGGGTTTTTGAGTGGGTGGTTTTTTTTGTAAAATTTCCTAAAATGCCTCAAGGTAAAAAGGTAATTCATTGATGCCACCAAAATAAAGACATTGGATCCCTTCATTTTTGTCCGCGTGTGCCTGCAGTATCTGGCCTTTTTCCATATATGTAGAAACAAAGTCTTTTTATGAAAAGGGGTTCACTTATATATTGTAAAAGGAATTGGAATGAATTAAATTTAAAAACAAATTATTTTAAGTAACTAAAAATATAAGGCAAATATATTTAATTATTCCAATTATTGTGACTGAAAAATAAAAATAAAAATAACTCAAAGAACGAATAAAAATTGGCCGTAAAAATGCTCAAAAATAAACCGAAGGTACCAAAATGACCAGCGCGAAATACAGCGTTTCTTTTAATCTTGAAATAAATTTGACCGATTAAACAGGCTCGACCTGATAAAAAAAATGGCTAAAAAGTTAGATGAAAAATTGATCGAGCATACTAGATTAAACTACGCGAAACGTAGATTACTAAAGCTGATGTCTAGAAGCTTGATTTTAAAATTTCCATCCACTGATTTAACGCACATTTGATAATTGATTCAAACGGTTGGTCTGTAAAATCCGAAAATTTATTTCGACTGACATTCTATGTATTATGCAGTAAGGAATGCATGTCATGATATGCAAAGATGGAACAACTATGACAAATGTGTTAATCGATGATTTAGGGTCAAAAATCGGGGTGTGACAGTTGCCCCTATTTAAGTATCTTCAACTGGAGAATATGAAGCAGGAAACTCTTCGTATGATAATAGTGGAAGATAATTAAATACTAAGAAGACCCGAATTTTGATCCTGAGATGCAAATGATATGATATGATAAGCATGGATGCAGGATTCTTTATTTCTGGATTTATCTTGTTAGGGACATGGTAAGCCCTTAACAGGAGGTGTTACCAGACAGACCAATTTGTGGGGAATGCTGATGGTTCACAGGGAGACAGACGAAGGGTAAAAACCAACTCGCTGGGGAAAACAATCCTGCTGGAGAATCAGACACACACCAGAGAGTACTCAAAGTGAAATTCGATGAACGACACTTAGAATACAAGAGATTTCGGCAGTAAGTTCACACATGACTTACTAAACCCGAATAAGAAAAATTTCTACAACAAGTTCATACATGACTTGATAACACTGAAACAATCATAGAGAAATATTCTTCAAAACAGGTCCATACATGACCTGGTAATACTGGAATGAAAGCTCAACAGCAGGTTCATACATGACCTGACAATGCTGGGGAATATCAAGAGGTTCCATAAATAGATTCAAAGATGACCTGACAATACTGGAAAACGTACAAAGAAAGTTCCATCAACAGCATTGGAAAATTCAAAGCGTTTCAACAATAGGCTCAAACATGACCTAAGAATATTAGAAAACCAAGGAATTTTTAATCAACAAGTTCATATGTGACCTTAACATTTGGATATTCAAAGAAAGTTTCACTCACAGGTTCAGACATGACCTGGCGATTCTGGAGAAAATCAAAGAATTTATTAACAGGTTCACACGTGACCTGACAAACCACAAAGGAAATTTCAACCATAGGTTCATACATGACCGGAAAATACTGAAGAACATACATATCAAGTTTCATCAATAGGTTCATACATGACCTGACACTTTAGCCTACATCTGACAATTCTGGAGATTTCTCACAAGAAATTCAAAGATTTTGGAGATTCCTAACAGGGAATTTATGCAAAACAAAGATAAACGGGAGTCTTCTTATAAGTAGATCATCCATGCAAAAGGCTATGATAACTCTTTACAAAGAAATCAAACAAAACCAACACCATTGGAGTTTTCTAACACAAAAAACCTCCAAGCTTCTAGGAATTCCTCAAGATGATGAGTCATACATGACTTTCACGGAACCATCAGGAAAGACAGGGTAATCAAACTCTCTGTACGTGCCAACAACAATTGGACTTTTAACCGTAAGTAATGGATTACAACCAACTTTTAACGGATAGGTGCCAACAACAATTGGACTTTGACTGTAAGCAGTGGATTACAACCAGCTTTTAACAGATTTTGCCAACAACAATTGGACTTGAAATAAATCCCAAGGACTATGGGATTTTTTCCAAAAAGAGATACTAGTAACCACTGGATTTTTTATGATAATGCCAGTAATGACTGAATTTTGGAGATGCCAATGATGATTTGAACTTCTGAAACGAAACTAGTGACAACTGGTCTTTGGGTCGAGAGATAACAAAGTACATTTTGAACCATGCATGATTTGATTTTTGTTTTATGCATGATATATGAATGATCATGACATGCCATGCTGACAATAGGCAGACTGGGAGTTCGTAAGGACTGTTTATAGAGATTCTGATCCCTCAACACCAATAACTCAAATCCTTACAAGTAACAGGTGTATCCAGAGGATAATCTATCAAGATTGACAGTTATAAATAACCAAAGGTCCATCCTTCCAGAAGATTAATAAGTTGTGTTCCATGGGGATTTTTTGTTGGTGATCCAGGAATATTTATACAATCTTGAGACTTTCGGAAAAACAAATGATTTTCTCTTGATTTTCACATATATCAAAGTAATTTTGTTCCTTTCACTAAATTTCAAATTCTTTTCAAGTTTCAAAATTTCATTATTAACAAATAAATGACACTTTTCATAACAAAGAAAACATAGAAGAACACAATTAACAATGATTGATAGGAAAAACTTGTATTTTATTCAAGAATAGTAGCACACAAATGGCGTAGTTCCATGGAATGTTACAATTTTGGAAAATGGAAATAAGGAAAGGTTTACGTTGAATTCAGTGACCACTAACATCCCCAATAGATATGATTCCCCAAAACCTTGCTGCTAAGGGGAGTAACTGAATTGATCTTCCTACTCAGATTCCTCGGTGTTAATCAGTAACAAACTGATGCAGTTTATGCCTTTTGCCCCTAACTTTTGCCTGGATCGCCCTTTCGGGTTTTCAATCCACCGGGACGCTCCTTTTTGCCTAAGTCCCCCTTTCAGGTTTTCAACTTAGCGAGCTACCATTTTTTTTTATCCCTAACTTTTGCCTGGACCGCCCTTTCGGGTTTTCAGTCCACCGGGATACCCTTTTTTTCCTAAATCGCCCTTTCAGGTTTTCGACTTAGCGGGTTTTTATTAGGCATAGTATTTTTTAACTGCATCAGAGTTCACGGGGTGTGAGAGCTCTTTATCATCCATAGTTGTGAGAATCAAGGCACCTCCGGAGAAGGCTTTCTTCACAACATATGGGCCTTCATAATTGGGAGTCCACTTCCCACGTGAGTCCTTGTGTATTGGCAAGATCTTCTTGAGCACGAGGTCTCCTTCTCTGAATTCACGAACACGTACTTTCTTGTCAAAAGCCCTCTTGATCCGTTTCTGGTATAACTGTCCATGGCACAAAGAAGTCATTCGCTTCTCATCTATGAGGTTTAACTGATCAAATCTATTTTGAATCCATTCAGCCTCTTCTAGCTTGGTCTCCATCAAGATTCTCATTGAAGGTATCTCCACTTCAATTGGGAGAACCGCTTCCATCCGATATACCAAAGAGAATGGGGTTGCCCCTGTTGAAGTGCGGACGGAAGTCCGATATCCATGCAGTGCAAAAGGTAGCATTTCATGCCAATCCTTATAGGTTTTCACCATTTTCTGCAGGATCTTCTTGATGTTTTTATTAGCGGCTTCAACAATGCCATTCATCTTTGGACGATATGGTGAAGAGTTATGGTGCTCAATCTTGAAGCTTTCGCATAGTTCCCTCATGGTCTTATTGTTCAGATTCGTCCCATTATCTGTGATGATCCGGCTTGGAACTCCATAATGGCAAATGATCTCTTTCTTGAGGAACCGTGCAACCACTTGTTTTGTCACATTAGCATAAGAGGCAACTTCTACCCATTTGGTAAAGTAATCAATGGCAACCAGGATGAAGCGGTGACCGTTGGAAGCTTTAGGCTCGATGGCGCCAATCATGTCAATGCCCCACATTGAGAATGGCCAAGGTGATGTTAAAACATTTAGTAGGGTTGGAGGCACGTGTACCTTATCTGCGTAGATTTGGCATTTATGACATTTTCTAGCATAATTGAAGCAATCGGATTCCATGGTCAACCAGTAATAACCTGCTCTCAAAATCTTCTTAGCCATGGCATGCCCATTAGCATGAGTTCCAAAGGATCCTTCATGAATCTCCTTGATCAACAGGTCCGCTTCATGTCCATCCACGCATCTGAGCAGAATCATGTCGTGGTTTCTCTTGTATAACACACCATTGCTTAAGAAGAATTTGGATGCTAACTTCCTCAATGTTTTCTTGTCAAGGGTTGTTGCATCTGTTGGATATTCTTGATTTTGCAAAAAGCATTTGATGTCGTGAAACCAAGGTTTATCATCGGCTTCCTCTTCAACCGACTGGCAGTAGGCAGGCTCAACTTTCCGCTCGATTTGAATGAGAGGTGCTTCATTATGGAATCTAACTTGGTACATTGAAGCCAACATAGCCAAAGCATCAGCAATTTGATTCTCCGTTCTCGGGATATAACGGAAAGTGATTTCGTCAAAGTATTTTATTAGTTCCATGACATAGGCACGATATGGGATCAACTTGGTATCACGGGTTTCCCATTCGCCTTTGACTTGGTATATCACCAAGGCTGAGTCTCCACATACTTCGAGGATTGTGATTCGGAGGTCAATTGCTGCTTCGATGCCTAGGATGCACGCCTCATATTCTGCTATATTGTTTGTGCAATCAAAACACAACCTTGCTGTGAAAGGAGTGTATCCACCATTCGAATTTAATAGAACAGCTCCTACGCCATGCCCCATGTAATTGGAGGAACCATCGAACATGAGCTTCCACCGAGATCCGGGTTCAGGTCATTCATCAAGCCCTTGGATTTCACAATCTTTTACTACCATAATGTCTTCATCAGGGAAGTCAAATTTCAACGGCTGGTAGTCTTCAACGGGTTGGTTTGACAGGTAATCAGATAATACACTTCCTTTGATGGCTTTCTGAGATACATATTGGATGTCATACTCAGATAGTAACATCTGCCAACGGGCGAGTCTTCCATTTAAAGCAGGCTTTTCAAAGATATACTTTATTGGATCCATTTTTGAGATCAACAAAGTAGTGTGACAAATCATGTATTGTCTTAGACGACGAGCGGCCCATGCTAAAGCACAACAAGTTTTCTCCAAGAGTGAATATAGGGTTTCACAATCGGTAAATCTCTTACTTATATAGTAGATGGCATGCTCCTTTCTGCCGGTTTCGTCATGTTGTCCCAGCACACATCCCATTGACTTTTCAAGCACAGTTAAGTACATAAAGAGTGGTTTCCCCTGAACAGGTGGAATTAGAATAGGGGGCTCTTGCAGGTCTTGTCCTATCTTCTCAAACTCCATTTGGCAGTCAGAGTTCCATTCAATTGCTTGATCTTTTCTCAGCAACTTGAATATAGGTTCACACGTAGCAGTCATATGAGATATAAACCTAGAGATATAGTTCAAAAGTCCCAGGAATCTTCTAACTTCTTTCTCTGTATGTGGAGCAGACATTTCTTGTATTGCCCTAACCTTGTCTGGATCTACCTCAATTCCTCATTGACTAACAATGAAACCAAGCAACTTTCCAGATCGGACACCGAAGGTGCATTTAGCAGGATTCAGCCGTAGTTGAAATTTCCAAAGACGCTCAAATAGCTTTTGCAAGCGATCTATATGATCCTTTTCACTTTGGGATTTTGCAATCATATCATATACATAAACCTCAATTTCCTTATGCATCATATCATGGAAAAGAGTGACCATTGCTCTTTGGTAAGTTGCCCCGGCATTTTTGAGACCAAATGGCATCACCTTGTAGCAAAATGTTCCCCAAGGGGTGATGAATGTGGTCTTTTCCATGTCTTCTGGATCCATCTTATTTTGATTATAACCCGAGAATCCGTCCATAAAGGAGAAGACCGCAAACTTAGCAGTGTTGTCTACCAGAGTGTCAATATGTGGCAGGGGGAAATCGTCCTTTGGACTAGCTTTGTTTAGATCCATGTAATCAACACACATCCTGACCTTGCCATCCTTTTTGGGTACTGGTACAATATTAGCTACCCATTGGGGGTACTTCGCAACTTCTAGAAAACCGGCATCAAATTGACGTTTCACCTCGTCACAAATCTTTAGAGCCATGTCGGGTCTTGCTCTTCGGAGCTTCTGCTTTATTGACAGGTAATCTGGCTGTAGTGGTAGCTTGTGGACAACAATATCAGTATCTAAACCTGGCATATCCTGATATGACCAAGCAAATACATCTACATATTCTTGTAGCAACTCGATCAATCTTTCTTTGATGCTTGCCCCAAGTGTAGTCCCAACTTTGACCTCTTTCTTGTCTTCCTCAGTGCCAAGGTTGATTGTTTCCACTGGTTCTTGATGCGGCTGAAGGGCCTTTGACTCGTGCTCGAGCAGCCTTTCCAATTCTTCAGGGAAATCACAATCTTCCTCACTATCCTCTTCCGCTTGGTAGATGGGGAGTTCAAAGTTATAGGACGTAGTGGGGTCACCGAATTCAACTGGTTTATTGATTATTCTGCATGTTTTTTAATGATGGTTTTTTAGAAATGGAAATAAAATGCAAAAGAATTAAAAATATTTTTGTAGCTTTTGAAATGATTGCCATTTTAAGGAAAGAAAAACAAATGAATGAACGATAAGAATTTGAACAAAATGCTCTTTATTTGTCATAATGATTTTGAAATTTAAAGTGGCCCTACAAATGATCCGTTAGCCTTGGGCAGAGCTAAGGATTTTTCAAAAACAAAGGAAAACACAATTACTTTGACACAGGAAAAACTTCTGGAATCTCAACTGCTTCCCAATTTGTTAAGGCTGCTTCACACCGGTATATCAGATTTGATGCTTCTCCGTCTTCAGTGTCATCTTCAACTGCACCAACTTGATCTCCATGGATAAATCCTGTGCTTAGGAAAACTTCTTGTATGCTCCGCACACGGTCCTTTGCAGGGACCAGGGCTCCTCCCTTGGCAGAAGGCTTGTACCCCAAACCAAAACGATCATTTTTCTCGCTGACATTGATGACTTGCCCCTAACCTGTAGGACCTCCACTTTCAACTGCTGACCTTGCACTATTCAAAGAGGCGAACGACAAACTGGTTTTCTCAATAGGCTCTTTTACCTCGGCAAGTGTGGCATTGGATTTTTCAAGTGCTTGGAAAGAGGTCTTTAAGGCATCCTCATCAGCCTCGATATAACGGAAAGAGGAGAGTTGACTAATGATAAAATCTTCTTCACCCGAGACAATGACGAGCTTGTCGTCGATGACAAACTTCATTTTCTGATGCAAAGTAGAAGTCACTGCCCCAGCAGCATGTATCCATGGACGTCCCAAAAGGCAGCTATACGCGGGATTTATGTCCATGACTTGGAAATTGATGGGGAATACATGCGGTCTGATCTGGATTGGTAGCTCTACCTCCCCAACTACTGTCCTTCGAGAACCATCAAATGCTTTTACCACAAGTGCACTAGGTTTCAATTCCGAACCTTGGTAAGATAATTTAGCAAGTGTCATCTTTGGTAGAACATTGAGGGACGATCCAGTGTCAACTAAAACCCTGGCCAGAGCATCTTCTTAGCACTTTATGGATACATGTAAGGCGCGGTTGTGATTCTTCCCTTCCTTGGGTAGCTCTTCATTGCTGAAACTTAGAGTGTTACAGGTTGTGATATTGGCGACCACCCCATTGAATTGGCCAACCGTTATATCTTGGGTAACATGAGCTTGAGCAAGCACTTTCAGTAGAGCCTCCCTATGAGCTTGGGAATTTAGAAGCAAGGACAAGATAGATATTTTTTACGGTGTCTGATGTAACTGATCAACTATCTTGTAGTCGTTTTTCTTTATTATTCTTAGAAATTCACTCGCTTCATCTGCTTGCACTGCCGGCTGTGCCCCTCCATACTCTGGGGCTGGATTTGCAGTTGAAGTTTCCCTTGTTGGTTCTTGAGGGATTATATTAACATTGGGAGTATAAATCCGACCGCTGCGGGTCATTCTGCTCGTCCCTACGATGTTAGTGATATTGGTGTCAACATTCTCCCAGCCTTTCTCACCTTCAACATCTTTGGGTTTTTCATCTACCACTCCATCTACCACAGTTATGTCATATTTCCAAGGTACCGCTTTGGTGCTTTCAAAAGGAAAGGGGGTAGGCATACAAACTACCACGGGTGATGGATGAACAACATCTTTTCTTTGATAAGTTATCTCAACAGGTTCTAGTAGATTGAAAAAGGGTTCAATGACTGAAACTTCCTCGTTTGTTGTAGGACCACAAACTTGAAAAACACCTTGATCCATCAAGTTTTGAATATCAGTTCGTACCACTTTACATCCCCTTCGATGAACGACACATTCTTCACAGTTGTCGTGGCATGTATCAATCAAACTAGCTCCCACCAATCTTGCATGAAGTGCTAGCAACGGAGTTTTAACATCTTCAACATTTTTTATTATACAAACATCAGAAGCATCCTCGATGGCATTAACATCACCATGCACCGGCAGAGGGTTACTTTTTACGTTGGGTCCAACATCTCGGAATGAAAGGATCTTCTTCTCAACCAGCTCTCGCACAATATGCTTCAAAGCATAACATCCCTCTAAATCATGCCCAGGGGCACCCTCATGGAAAGGACAATGGGCATCTTGATTGTACCATGGAGGTAAGGGATTTGGTGGAGGACCCAAAGGTCTGGGAGTCACCAACCCTTTTTGCAGTAACGATGGGTACAACTCAGTGTACGTCATAGGGATTGAAGCGAATGGAAGTCTACCTCTTTGTACCCTATTTTGATTTGGAAGATTTTGTGGACGTGGAGCCTGTGCCCTCGGCTGTTGATAAGCGGGTGGCATGGGTGCTTGCTGGTATACTGGTGCTTGTTGACTAGGTTGATAGACAGGAGCTTGTGACTGGTTGAAATTTGGTGTGACTGCTGCCACATACGGTTGTTGAACATACTGCACTGGATAAGTTGGTTGTTGCTGAGCAAATTGATGTTGCTTCTTCCATGAATGACTCCTCCTTTGACTGGTTGACACTGCATTTGTTTCACCCTCTTTCTTCCTTTGAAAACTTCCGGGAAACGTTTTGACATTATTACCAGATGTTTCAGAGGTGGTTATCATTTTTCCATTCTTCAATCCAAGCTCGGCCTTTATGCCCACGGCAACCAAGCAGAGAAGCTTTCCGATACACTACTCACCATCCTTTCATAGAATATAGGTTTTACCGTATCCATGAACCAATCTGCTAACTCCTTCTCAACAAGGGGTGGTTCGACTTGTGAGGCCACTTCCCTCCATCGTTGTGCATATTCCTTAAAAGACTCGTTATCTTTCTGGGACATGCTGAGCAATTGCCTCCTATCTGGGGCCATATCAATGTTATACTTATAATGTTGGATGAAATCATCAGATAAGTCTTGGAAACAACGAATTCTACTTTGATCAAGGCTTAAGTATCACTTAGAGGGAGCACCCCTCAAGCTGTCTTGGAAGCAATGTATCATAAGTTTATCGTCCTCTACGTGCGCAGCCATTTTTCGATAGTACATAATGAGGTGACTTTTAGGACATGAGTGGCCCTCATACCTATCAAAATATGGGGTCTTGAATTTTCCAGGAATCACGAGACCTGACACTAAGCACTTCTCCTTAGCAGCAGCACCAAAGACTTGGTCACCTTCCATAGCCCTTAACCTTTTCTCAAGAATCTGGAAATTCTCTTTCATCCCTCTTATGTCTTCATGCCTTTCATCATCTTCGTTTGAAAAATCCGGAGCATGTTGTTGATCTTCAAAATAAGGTTGCACGTGTGCACGGACGAGAGGTGGTGCGAACGTGTGGACCACTGGATGAGTTTCATTGATAGTTGGTAGAGGAGCCGTCTGCTGAGTGGATTGTACAAAACCAGGGGCGCCTTCAACTGGAGGTGTGAAACCGGGAGGTAAACCATAGACTGGCCAAGTGGTTGGTATTGTCCTTGCAGGTTGGGGTTCAAGCGTAGGACCGGTGACTTCTGAAACGACCGTCGTTTGGGTGTCCAACTTGGCCCTAATGACTTGTAGTATCTCCATGACTTGACCCATGTTTCCTCGTAAGTCTTCAAGTTCTGAGCTTACTCTCTCCAATTCTTGTTCTTGATCTGCCATTCTTTGACGAGCGCTGGCTTTGGTGTTGTAGTGGTGTTGAGGACTCAGTGTGGAACTGAAGAAGACACAAAAATGAGTTTTTTTTTTAAGAATGACATGAGTGTATGTTATGGGTGAATTTTGTGCATAGCTCTTAGTTATCTTTATTATTTATTCCAGCAATGTTAGAATATATTAAATGAGAATAACACGTAATAATTGAGACCCAAAATTACAACTTCCATTAATTAAAATCAAATTCAAATACAAAAGGATTTAACTTCAAGTACACATGATTCGAATACAAAAGATTTAAACACCAACAATTCAAATTCAAGTATAAGTAAACTTAAGCTCTGTCTCAGCTCTTATGATCGTAGCCAGATCTGTGGTGAGCTCCTTCATCATTTTCTTGTAAAACTTGACGAAATTGAAAACTTGAGGAGGCGTGTTTTCTGGACACATACACCAATCCGCTTCCTGGAGTTTTTCTGGGAGTTCCAACATGTTGAGGTTAACAAACCTAGCTAAGTTGCGGAACTTGCCATTCCATTCAAAATAGAGCTCTTGGAGTTTCTTGATGACCTGTTGATCTTCATCTAAGGTTGCTCTAGCCTCTCTATACAACCTTTTCCAGTACACACAATCATTCTTTAGGAGCAAGTAGGCTGCATCACCTTCTTGGCTCTCCAAAACTGCAAACCTCCTATTAGCTTCTTCCAACTGGTACTTGAGATGGTGACAGTTTCTTTCAGCTTCTTCCTTTTGGAGTATCTCGTGAGACAACTTCTCCTTGCATTTCTTCAAAGTGTCCCTCAGTCCACGGATCTGTGCCTCAAAGTCGAGCTTAATTTCTTTCTTATCCATAAGGGATTTATCCAACATTCTCCCTAACTCGCAAATTCTATATTCAGCTTTCTTGAGCTCTTCCTTCCTGGTTCGGATCACTGATGTGGAACCTATAAGGATATGATCAAGATCGTCCTTCTGGTCTTCCAATAGCCTTGCTCTCTTATTACTATCCTCTAGTTCTTGGGCTTTCCCTTTACGTTCCTCCTTCAAATTCTGATTTTCCAAGATAACTCGGTTCATCTGAATCCGTAATTCAGTATTCTCCAATTCGAGCTCCTTAACCATAGTAGTGAGTTTCTCCATGTCTTCAGGGAGTATGGGCTTGGGCTCAGAAGTTTTGGGAAAATTTGAAGCCTTTAAGATAAATGGCAAATGGATTTCCCCAACTCTTTCTTTCACCCATCAAGTGTAAGGTTCTTTGGCGAGAAGGTTTCTTTTTCCAAACTCTTTACCCTTCCTAACAACCTTTAACCAAGCCTTTTGTATTGCTCTTACATCAGGATTGCTTGCTTGGATGTCAAAGAGCACAAATGGTTGTAGGTCCTTTGCGTCAGGAGGACCATCCATGGAGTAGCCATGCTGCATTCGAGATAACATAGGGTTATAATTGATGCAACCCTTAGTACCCAACAACGGTACATTAGGAAATTCCCCACAACTGACTATAATGTCTGGGGTTTCCCACTCTCGGATATACCATCTGATGGAACTTGAAGTGAGAGAAGCTAATTTTTTAGGAGACTTAAGTTCTTTTGCCACAAAAGGGCCTTCTTCGGGCATGTGTTGCATGAACCATGTATAAAGCAAAGGAGCACATCACAACAAAGTTCCACCCTTCTTTTCATGTCGAGCGTGAAGGGCATGGTAAATGTCAGCTAAGAGAAATGGTACGGGATTGCCAGAGAGAAAGACTTCTATGGCTACCTGATCCACAAATTTTTCAACATTTGGGAAGAGCACAATCCCATGGCTCAATAAAGCCAACACAACATAGAATGCATTCTAATTTCCCTTTTTCTTGAACTTCAGAGCTAAATCTTCCAAAAACATCACGGCAAAACCTTCACAACCCCCTTTTTAAACCCAATTATCTAGAACGGTCGGGACATTGATACTTAGGGCTGCAGCTATCTTCTTTGGGCCTGCTTCTTCTTCGAGCTATGGAAATGGATTGAAATCTTTCAATTTGAGACCCAAGATTCTCTCAACTTCTTCCAAAGTAGGAGCTAGTTGGAAATCAACGAATGTGAAACAGCACAGAGGTGGAACATAATATTGTGCCAAAGAGCCGATAATTCCATAGTCAACTTTCTTAGTCAGAAGACTCAAAATTTTCCCATAGTTTTTTCCGAACTCATCACGTTTGCTGAGAGTCAAAT
The DNA here is from genome assembly GCF_024323335.1 of Lathyrus oleraceus. NCBI lineage: Eukaryota > Viridiplantae > Streptophyta > Magnoliopsida > Fabales > Fabaceae > Lathyrus > Lathyrus oleraceus. The sequence continues at coordinate 426,992,398 of NC_066585.1, read as the reverse complement.
CAGAGATCAAACCCTTCAGACTGTCCAGCTTAGGTTCCTTGTACTTAAGCGTGAAAGTGTTTCTCCTTGGAGTGGTCATTTTCAAGTTCTCAATTCCTGAAACAAATAAGAGACAACTAAGAGCTTTCTTTTTATGATGTTGATACAATGTATGTGGATGAATGTGATGCATTTTTTTGTATAAGTTCAATAGGCTTAAGGAATAGATGAGTCTGATTGCTTCATATAGAACATGGTTCTCACCAGGTATGATCTAAGGTTTCAAAAAAGGTTCCTAGAGTCATGGATCCATTAGACTGTTTGCTACCTACGACAACTTGCTTGCCGGGCATCAACTCCATCTAAAGAATCTACTCTAAGTGAGGTTCTCGCATCGATCCAACGAGAAATTCAACTCGCAGACCCATGCTACGCAACCATCTTTCCTAGTTGGGCAAAGAATTAAGGTTCTACAAATGGTTCTCAGAGTCATGGATCCTAAAGAAAATATCAAAGCTTACGGCAAATTACTTGCCGAGCGACAACATCCTCTCAAGAATCTACTCTAAGTAAGGTTCTCGCACCGACCCAACGAGATATTCATCTCGCGGACCGGCACTACTCAACCTTGTCCTATCTTATGTTTTTACTCGAGACTCGGGTAAAAAGTCTTTCCCACAAGGTTTGCAATCAGAGTATCCAAGTGCCAAAGCATAATCGAACCAATACAACATATTTATATCAATATGACAATAAATATAGCAAAACAATAAAGAAAAAGCCACACAAGTAAACAAACAAAGGCACACAAACGACCTAACTAGGCGTGACTCACTTAGGGTGTTGTCCCCAGCAGAGTCGCCATATGTCGCACCTCGAAAAATGAGAGCACGACTTAGCGTAGCGCAATCGCACGCTCGCATGATGGACTGAACAGAGTCGCCACCGAACTTTATTTATTCCTAAAAAGGAAAGCGGAAATATAGATAAAACCCAAGAAAGAACGACAATGATTATGGTCGTCGCAACCAATATCAGGGTTCGGGAGTCGATTACGCAAGGGGAAGGTATTAGCACCCCCTACGTATGTTGTACTCAACGGGAACCATTAGGTTAATTGTGTGCGTTATTGTTAGCTTAGAAATGTTAGGCTTCTCGAGTTATTAGGTGGGAAAGAAAGAAAGGGTGAGAGGAGAATATTTTTGGATTTTTGACGAAGGACTAAACCTAAGTTTTTTTATCAATGGGCCTGACAAGATTTACAAATCCTGCTCCTACGTATCTCAACAGAGAAATCAAGGCTTACGTAGTTCTGGGTAGAAAATGTTTGTTTGTTGGTCGATTTTAGCGAAAGCTATATTGTATTAATCGACGAAAACATTGTTTTACCTAAAACAGATTAGGAGCGGACGTATAGCACACATCAAATTGATTTACAAATCAACATTCGGAAAAATGTCACTTATCTCAACTCAACAATTATGGCCGAAGCATTGCTTTGCATCATCTTAAGATAATATGTCTTTCGTTTATGAAAAGGTTTTCTGATTAATCGCACGACGGCGAAAAAGAGTTTGATTGATTGGATGTATTTTTGAGTAATGGCGAGAACTTGGATGAGTGAGATATCCATCTCGAATCCTAGTCTCAGGAGTGCGTGGTATCCACCATGTTCCATTTCCATCTTTATTGAAAGGGGTTAAGATAGGAATTAAGTATTTTGGAGTTTGAAAGACGAGTACTTGTGACTTGCAAGCTCTTACAGCTTGGGTCTAATACTCGGGACTACGTATGGATATTCCACCCAGGTAGTCTGTTTCTTCCAATTTACTGAGAAAAGAAGTTTCAATATTTACAAGTATTTTGAAGAGGAGACGAATACATAGGGCTTACAAGCTCTTATAACTTGAGCCTAATATTCGGGATTACGACTAGATATTCCATCCAGGTAATCTTTTTCTTCCAACTTTATTAAGAAAATAATTTGAATAATAGAGTTTGGGGAAGAGAAGACGAATATTTGTGGCTTGCAAGCTCTTACAACTTGAGCCTAATATTCGGGATTACGACTGGATATTCCATCCAGGTAATCTTTTTCTTCCAACTTTAATAAGAAAATGATTTGAATAATAGAGTTTGGGGAAGAGAAGACGAATATTTGTGGCTTGCAAGCTCTTACAGCTTGAGCCTAATATTCGGGATTATAACTGGATATTCCATCCAGGATAATCTTTTTCTTCAAATTTTACTTATGAAAATAGTTTGGAATTAATAATGATTAATGTACAAAGGTTTGAATTTATTGAAAATTATGTGGGTATTGCTTAAAAGCTCATTGTAAGAAAGCATAAGAGTAAGCCATGTGAAGTTTATGGCGATGCCTAAAAGCACTCGACTTACAAGGGTATTAAAAAAAACGGGCTCGGTTGAATCAAGAGTCATTTAATTTTGAAATTGGCTCGAATTGAATGGTTTTAACTTGAGAACGATTGGGATGGTAGCGAGATAAGAATATTTAATTTGCAAAATTTAATTTATTAAAATTCATTTAAGTTGATTAATTAAGTTAATTAGGAGTAATTATCAAGATTATTTAGTTGAATCAAATAGTTAAGTTAATTAAAACTGATTAACCAAAATTAAACTAATCAACGAGAATTCTAAATAATTAATTAATTTAAATGACATGAGTATAAAAATAAATTAATTTTGATTTGTCAAATAAACAAACATATTTGCAAATAATAAATAGGTAATAAATAATTAAATAGATATATGTAGAAAGTAGAGACCAAACAAGGAATTAGCGCCCCCCCCCCCTTATCACCTTCTGTCACCATGACTTTTTATTATTATATATATAACAAAGTTTAAGTACCAATCCCAAAGCGACATGTGGCACCTAATTTAAAAGCAACAAAAAATCACAGTTGAGAATGGACCAAACATGAGAAAATATTTCGATCGACTTTCCTCCAAGCATTCCACTCATTTCCGCTGTTCATCATGAATTAACATAAAGGAGAAAATCTAAAACCTATATTCTCACAACTTGAATCATCCCCAAGTGACATATTTGGTCATAATAAGCACACAATAACAACAGTAAGGCCATGGATGATTATGTCGATCCCCACCTCCAAACAAACAAAACAAAACTGCAACTAAATTAGATCGTGAATCAACTGCACGATATCAACAAGACACAACCAATCAAGCCAACGATTAACATTAAACACCAACATAGTCAAGGTAATAGAATCCAAACAAGATCAAAGCCAACTCGAAAAATGAAAACAGAGTAACACTTAAGTTTTAACTTGAGAATGATTCAGACCATGCATCATAGCAGTAGCAGCATTCAAAAAAAATTTGAACAAAAGGAAAGTAATCGACCTGCTATGGCCACAAGCTACCACCGCTTGGGTTTGCTGTCGTGGTCGGAGTTGGTGTGCGGTTGAGGGGATTTTGTGCAATTCGCCAGTGGTAGTTTTGAAGGATCCGGCGTCGCGGCGTTCTTGAGAGTTGTTGGGACGACGACGGCGTTACGAAAGGTGGTGGTTATGGTTTTCGGAGGTGGAACGGGTTTCGCCGGTGGTTGGTTTTGAGAGTGAATCAGAACGGAGAGGAAGATGGACGGTGTTCGTTGTGAAGGTGATATGGTGATGACGGCGGTGGATGAAAGGATTGAAGAAGGGTTTCGGTTGTTGGTAGGGGTGAAGCGTGAAGGAGAAGAAGACAACGTTTCTTCTCTTTCTTTCCTTTCTTGTTTGGCGTGAGGGAGTGGTTTGTGGGGTGGTTTTTTGAGTGAGGTGAGTGATAGCTGGTAGGTGGAGAGTGAGTGAGAGAGACGCGGTGAAGGAAGGAACAGTGGAAGAGTCGAGGTTCATTCGCAAAAGGCTTTTTGTGATGATCGTTCCCCCCTTTTCCTTTTCACGGTCCCCTCCCCCTTTTAAAACATCAAGTCTTCTGTGGTATGTGAAGGGTTTTTGAGTGGGTGGTTTTTTTTGTAAAATTTCCTAAAATGCCTCAAGGTAAAAAGGTAATCCATTGATGCCATCAAAATAAAGACATTGGATCCCTTCATTTTTGTCCGTGTGTGCCTGCAGTATCTGGCCTTTTTCCATATATGTAGAAACAAAGTCTTTTTATGAAAAGGGGTTCACTTATATATTGTAAAAGGAATTAGAATGAATTAAATTTAAAAACAAATTATTTTAAATAACTAAAAATATAAGGAAAATATATTTAATTATTCCAATTATTGTGACTGAAAAATAAAAATAAAAATAACTCAAAGAACAAATAAAAATTGGCCGTAAAAATGCTCAAAAATAAACTGAAGGTACCAAAATGACCAGCACGAAATACAGCGCTTCTTTTAGTCTTGAAATAAATTTGACCGATTAAACAGGCTCGACCTGATCAAAAAAATGGCCAAAAAATTAGATGAAAAATTGATCGAGCATACCAGATTAAACTTCGCGAAATGTAGATTACTAAAGCTGATGTCTGGAAGCTTGATTTTAAAATTTCCATCCACTGATTTAACGCACATTTGATAATTGATTCAAACGGTTTGTCTGTAAAATCCGAAAATTTATTTCGACTGACGTTCTATATATTATGCAGTAAGGAATGCATGTCATGATATGCAAAGATGGAACAACTATGACAAATGTGTTAATCGGTGATTTAGGGTCAAAAATCGGGGTGTGACATTTATCATATAAGATGTTGCTTCGACTCGAGACAGAGAATCTCATTTTTACTGTTTGAGATGCTGCTTCATCAATATGAACTGTCTCATTTCAGATTTTTTTAGAGATATTGCTCTAAGTATCCTTGAAGAGTCTTAGATTCAATTAAGGTATCTTTCCCTCGCTGGAACATCTTAATTCTATCGTATAAGATGTTGCTTCGACTCGATACAGAGAATCTCAGTTTTACTGTTTGAGATGCTGTTTCATCAATATGAAGAGTCTCATTTCAGATTTTTTTAGAGATATTGCTCTAAGTATCCTCGAAGAGTCTTAGATTCAATTAAGGTATCTTTCCCTTGCTGGAACATCTTAATTCTATCATATAAGATGCTACTTCGACTCGATACAGAGAATCTCATTTATACTGTTTGAGATACTGCTTCATCAATATGAAGAGTCTCATTTCAGATTTTTTTAGTGATACTGCTCTAATATCCTCTGAGAGTCTTAGATTCAATTAAGGTATCTTTCCATTGCTGGAATATCTTAATTCTATCAGATAAGATGCTGCTTCGACTCGATACAGAGAATCTTATTTTTACTGTTTGAGATACTGCTTCATCAATATGAAGAGTCTCATTCCATATTTTTTAGAGATATTGCTCTAATATCCTCGGAGAGTCTTAGATTCAATTAAGGTATCTTTCCCTTGCTGGAACATCTTAATTCTATCATATAAGATGTTGCTTCGACTTGATACAGAGAATCTCATTTTTATTGTTGAGATGCTGCTTCATCAATATGAAGAGTCTCATGTCAGATTGTCTTTATACTGCTCTAGCATCCTGAAAAAGTCTTGAGATTTAGCTAGGGATGTCATTCCATTACTAATATATCTCGACTACGACGTCCAAGATACTGTTCTGACGACTCCCAGAAAGTCTTGGTTGTTCCGTTTTACTTTAGGATAATGTCTTTTACTATTTCTCACTGCATTTTCTTCCTGTATTTTCTTCCTTGCATTTCCTAGGACAAAATTTGGGTCTTTTTTGTATTTAATTATCTCCCACCGCGAATGCACGAAGACTGCTGTCATTCTTATTTTCCGGTTCGAGGTAATTAAATAGGGACAGCTGTCATACCCCAATTTTGTCCGGGTAAGAAAAATCTTTCATCAGCATTCACCACCAGATGTTATAAGGCATAAACTCTATCTTAGGGTTTTTCAGCCCTAAGCTACTCCAAACTCCCCATCATTTCTAAAGACCCATTCAATACTCACATGATTATTCTAAAGAAAACCCTCAAGTGACATCAAATTTTCAACAAATCTTTCAGTAGCATTTCATTTGTTAAGATCCTTGTACATGACTCAAGAAAACATTTGTTGCGTTTGTCTCTTATTGTTGTTAGTAAAGCATGGGATGGTATGCGCATTTTGGGACTTATTGGTTAACAAGGCCCATTTTGGTTTATCCATGAGATCTTTTGGTTTTAAAAAAAAGGGCCAATTCCCATCAACATGTTCATAACTAATATTACAAGTCCAAAGTGTGGTTCAAATCTCTTTTACATTACTAATCCAAAGTCCATTTTCTTATTAGTAAGTATTAAGAGCCATGTTATTTTTTTATGATCACTTGTTATTAGCCCATTTTCATATCCCAAATATTTATGCCAAATTCTAAATCCTTCATAGGTCCTTAAATTAAAGTTGTGTTTTTTTTAAACATGTATATGTTTGATTTAATCTAAGGTCAATTATTGGAAGGGACTATGGTGATGGACAACGTTTTAAGGCTCATTTTGGTTGAAATTGAGATTTTAATGCTTATGGTGTGCGTTTTATGTTGTTCCTTTAATGATTATTTATCCATACTAAGAGCAACCAATTTTTAAATGTTCATCGATGTATTTAGTGTGGCCCAAACAAGTTTCCAAATGGATATTAAAAAATAAGATTTGAATGTTTAAAAGTTGATTACATAAACAAATTTTAAATCTAAGATATTACAAACAATCCCAAAGTTAATACATTTATCTAAAAAATACAAAGTGAAATTGAATAATTAAATTTTGTGTTGCACATTCAACAGTTGAAGGCAAAACCCTTGAAACACCAGCGGCCAAAACCATCCTTTAGGCCAAAACACCCTAACTCAGACCGCCCAAAACCATCCCTTGGCCAAAGCACCCTAAAATCCAACTTCCTCATAGAGCTAGCGCAGCCAATCTTCTCCTCAATTAGGGTCATTTCACTTGTATGACCTACAGAGAAATAAGCTCAAGTCAAAAGTCTTATCAATAAGCACTTAAAAAACTAAAGAATAATGAATAAATTGATCAGTTCAAAGCTTTGCATAGAGGACCACCATGAACACCCAAGAAGGTATTTCGCTACAAGTCCAACAGTATTGAATCCACAAAATAATAATCCCACGAAATCTGGGATGAAAAAGTAAACCTGACAAGTTATCATAGGATACTAGCTCATGATGAAGGTAAATAACTTAAATACCCAGAGAACAGGAGATTGAACAGGGGACGGTGAATGAAAAAAGGCAAGAAATCAAAAGTAATTTTTCCATTTAACACAACCACATAGCATACAAAAAGAAAATAGAGGAAAGCAAAGAGATTTAAAAAGGATATAATAGGGCTTATCTGAATTGCGCCGGAGGAGACGTCCTCGCCGGACCGGCTCCGATCAAGTAGTCTTTCTTTTCCCTCCATTGCTTGAAATCTGTATACCATCTCGTTCGCCTTTCCAAACTGAGTAAAAACACCCTGTTATTTTCCTTAAATCGCGACTGTAGAAGCTTTAATTTTGGAATTAGGGTTTATGTTTAAACTGTTTGGGTTGCTATTTGGTTTCTGATTTGTTGTTCGAAATGAGTTTAGGTTTTGTTTGGTTGCGATGAGTTGTTGTTTGATCGGAGTTTGAGTTTGCTCATTTTGTTTTGAGTCTCGATCTGGTTATTAGAGAGAGATTTAGGAAGATCTAAGGCCAAATTTGGTTTCTCCGGCCCAAGAAAGGTAGGGTTAGTGTTGGAAGTTTTTGTCTTTGTGTGGTGGTTCGTCGGAGAAGAAGGTGGTGCCGCTGTCGTCGGCCGGCAACCGCCGTCTTCTCCAGAAGGTTGATCAGAGGAGGGTGGTTTTTGTTGCAGAGAGTTTAAGCTCTGAGTTGAGGGGAGAGAAAGAGTTCATCAAATGAACTCATTTCCTCAAATGTTCATATTATATTCACGCCTGGTTGGTGCATGAGGGACAAGTGTCACTCTGGAGGTGGACAACGTCTGCAGTTGACCGTTGGTCAACCAGATGTTCATGTGTGAATACCCCATCTTTCATTATCGTGTACACTCATCATCCACCCTTTGATTGGTTTGACCAGGTCAGATCCACGGATCCGACGGATGATGGTGATGCGTGTGGTCAACAGAGTTGACCGAGCTCAGCTGGGAGCTCCACTGGATTCGTGGGATGTGGTTTAGGGCCTATGAATTAGGCCCAAACTCGTTAGCTTTTTGCACCCCCTGGTGGAGATTGGTAGTGCCCACCTGAGCTTAGTTTACTCAAAGGCCCAATTGTCTTTTTTTTGTTTTTATTTCATTATCCATTTATAGTTAATGTTTAATTATTTACTTAACTTAAATAAGGTTCTTAACCACTAATAAAATTCCTATTATTATTAATTCCTAAGTTAATTATATAATTTACCATTATTTAATTAATTAATTTTTATTATTTTTACCATCATTTATTATTTGGATATAATTTAGGCAATTATTCATTGTGTGAAGTTTGTGCACATTATTATTTTGTATTTATTTATTTGTACCAATTCCTGAATACATATGTATGGTGTCATACAATTGTGACAAGATTATTTCAATTTCACCGATTTAAAAATCATTTTAATCAAATTTCAAAAATAAATCACATACTTCTCGATTCAATGTCGAGCCCATTTTCAGACACCTTTTGTAAGTCGATCGCTTTTAAAGCATCGCCATCAACCTCACATGGCTTACTCTTGGGCTTTCTTATAATGAGACCTATTCTATTTTAATTAATCGATTAAATGAACTATTCACTAAATAAATTCAATCCATTCGTAAACATAAATTTTAAACTTCGACCCAACATCGAGTATTCTTTATTAAAATTGAAATTAGAATACCTAATCACAATTAAATACTATTTCTTTTAGGAATAAAAAAGGAGATGGTTTTGAGATTTCAACTCCCCTCCTCGATTATTTGAATACGAATTCTTTTACTCGGTTAGTCGAATAATCGTCATTTCTAATCCACTTAAGCACAAACCTCGATTAAATCAAAACACTTTTATAATGATGAAATGAAAAAGGAGATAACTTTGAGTCTTCAACTTCTCTCCTCAATTGGTTGAATACGAGTTCTCTTACTCGGCCAGTCGAACAATTGTCATTTTTCCACAAACATACAACTTAATCAAATCATTTTCATAACAAACTGTACGAAAAAGGAGATGGTCTTGAGCCTTCGATTCCTTTTTTCAAATGCTTGCATATAAGTCGTCTTACTTAGCCATTCGAGCACTTGTCGTTCATTCTAAAATACATCAACCATATACAACCTTATTTTCATAAATACTCAGATGAAACCGAAAGTGGTTGATGACACTGAAATTCACCGTATTTTCGACTCTGATTTCGCATGCATTTTAGTAGTTTTATTGTCATTTTGTTGTGTTATTACTATGTTTCTCTTTGTTTTCGGGTTTTTACTTTAATCGGAGCCCCGATCGAGAAAATGAGTGAAAAAGAGCTAAAAACCCTAAAATTCAGCATTTTGTACTTGTGGCTGGCGCCATAGACCCTGTCATGACGTGTCCTAGCTCAACTTCCCTCAACTTCCATGTTCCCCATTACTTCCACTAAGGCGCCTCAGATTGGCCTTGTGGTGGGCGCCATGGCCTTGTGGCGGGCGCCACAAGAGGAAAAGTTTTCCCTCCCATTTTCAAGTTGAAGGGCATCCTTGTCATTTCCATCATTTTACTTTCCTATAAATAGAGACTCGAATTCACTTGTTCAATCATCCAAACTTAGAGCAGAGAAGATCTAAACTTAGAACAGAGGCAAACTCATAGAAAAATTTGTCTCACTTAGGCATATATTCAGTATTTTAAAGTGGTAATCGCTTCGCATTGGGGTGTTACGACAATTGTGTAATCGAGTTTTGTGATTGAGTCTGTAATCGAGTTTGGAGCACTTTGGAAGGAAGTTAATCCTGCTGCCATTTTCATTTCCGCTTTGCATTTTATTCAACCCTCCGATTGGAGCAGGTTTTTATTTCTTTGCCTTTATCTATTTATTTCCCGCACTCGCTTTACTTTATTTATTTCCCGCACTCGCTTTACTTTATTTATTTCCAGCACTTGTTTTACTTTATTTATTTCCCGCACTCACTTTACTTTTATTTATTTCCCGCACTCGCACTACTTATATTTATTTCCCGCACTCGCACTACTTTTATTTACTTTCCGCACTCGCACTACTTTTATTTACTTTCCGCACTCACACTACTTTTATTTAAATTAATGCACTTTTACTTTACCATGTCTAACTAAATCTATAAGGTTAGAATGTAAGGATCGTAATTGAACCGATAATCCGTACAATTGTTCGTAGAAACACTTAAGGGCTATTTTAACTTTCAACTTAAGTTTTCCCGCACTTAATTTCCGTTGGGTAAGAACGAAAGTCGTCCAACGTCTTTTTAAACTTAATTGTTTTTAACTATTTCAAAAACAGCGAAAGCGCTTTGCTTAGTTCATTAGGAGTTTTTAACTTAATAAGAAAAGAGATTTTAAAACTATTTTCGGACGCGTTTATAAGTTTAGAGTCTGGTTCGCAAGAATCTCTTTTGGTTAAGAAATCTAGGTTAAAATACTTTTCAACTTAGTCAAGATACTATATTTCTTAAAAATAGGTTTACTACTCTAACGCAATGCACGCCTTTTTATAAGTGACAATAAGAGGGTTTGATTAGGGAGTACAACTCGGTTCTGAATACGCGAAAGCGACAGTTCCTGTTAAATTAGTTCTTTTCGAAGTAGGAAACACTGCCCATAAGTAGCTCTATTAGCAAGTACTTGGATTATTAATTGATTATGTGAATTACATTCGATCCTATCTTTATTAATTGAACTTTATTCAGCACTTTACTTTTCATTGCACACTCTAAAAACACCTATTTTGATTGCCTTTGATAAACACCATAACAATAGATAACGATAGATTGACACTTGATCTCTGTGGATTCGACAATCTTTTATATTACTCTGACGCGTTCGTATACTTGCGAAAAGCACGCATCAAGTTTTTGGCGCCGTTGCCGGGGAACAATTTCGTCAAATTTCATTTCCCTGTTGTTATATCGTTTAGACTTAGGTTATTTCCCGTCGGTCAATGCGAAAAGCTCACAGCACCGGAAGCTTAGTTTACCCTCTAGCAGAACCTGAACATTACGCTCGCACACGTTTATTCTTTCATAGAATTAGGAGAGCTATGGCCGAAGATCAAAACCAAAGACCTCTTAAGGATTTTGCCCAACCATCTAACGAAGAACCTAGTTCTAGTATAGTAAACCCAACCATCCCAGCTAATAATTTCGAACTTAAACCTTCCCTGTTGCAACTAGTGCAACAAAGACAATTCGCAGGTCTCGCTACTGAGAACCCAAACCAACATTTAAAAATCTTTCTCCACTTAGCATACACTTTTAAAACCAATGGAGCTTCTCCTAAGGCAATACGTTTAAGATTATTCCCTTTTTCCCTCAAAGATAAAGCCCTATCATGGTTAGATTCCCTTCCACCCAATTCCATTACGACTTGGGATAACCTTAGAAGAGTATTCCTTGCTAGATACTTTCCCCCGAGTAAGACCGTCATTCTTCGAAACCATATAACTAGATTTACCCAGAACCAAGGAGAATCGTTGTTCGAAGCTTGGGAGAGATATAAAGAGCTGTTACGAGCATGCCCACATCATGGTTTAGAAAATTGGTTAATCATTCAAACCTTCTATAATGGACTTCACTATAACACTAAGATGACCATCGATGCTGCCGCAAGCGGTGCGCTGATGAACAAACCTTATCCTGAAGTTAGTTCCCTCATCGAAGATATGGCTTAAAACCATCAATCATGGGGAGTCGAACGAGCGACAGTTGAGAAGAAGGAAGCCCAAGGAGGAGTGCATGAACTAAGCTCTATAGACATGATGCAAGCTAAAATGGACGCGTTAGCCCTTAAGGTCGAGCATATGTGCATAAACCTGAATATTGTAGCCGCAGTTCCCTTCCACCCACTTTGAGCAAGTGAACTACACCCAAGGGAACCCGTACTCGAATACCTATAACCCTGGATGGAGGAATCACCCGAACTTCTCCTATAAAAACAATAACCCTATCCAAAATAATGCACCTCCGAGACCTAGTTATCAAGCCCCAAGATCAAATCAACCTATGCAACCTGTACAACCAAAGCCGAGCCTTGAGAAAATTATGGAAAATTTTATCACCGCTCAAACCCAACAAAACAAGGAGTTCATGAACCAGAACATTCATGTTAACGAATTGATTACTCAGTTAGGAACCAAGGTTGACCAAATAGTTACTCATACTAAGATGCTTGAAACCCAGATCTCTCAGGTAGCTTTAAACCAAGCCCCTCAGACTACACCTGGAGGACAGTTCCCTGGACAACCTCAACAGAATCCGAGAGGACAAGCCAATGCCATTATCCTACGAAGTGGGAACACTTATGATGAGCTACCAAACCCAAGATTGAGCGAACCCGAAACTTCTAAGGAATATACCAAACCCCCAGATAAAGTAAAGGAACCAGAGGAATCTGAAAACCAGGATGGTCAAGAAAAAGGAGAAGAACCTAAAGATAAAACTTATGTACCACCCCCGCCATATAAACCGCCTATACCATATCCGCAAAGACTCAAACAAACCCATACCAATAACCAATATCAAAATTTTATTAAAGTTATAGAAAAACTTCATGTAGAAATCCCTTTCACAGAAGCCATCACCCAAATACCTTCTTATGCAAAGTTTCTCAAAGACATCCTTACCAACAAACGTAGACTAGACGATCCGAAGCCTTTGGAATGTAATGCCATTTCCGAGAATAAATTAGCCAAAAAAGATAAAGATCCTGGAAATTTCTCAGTTCCTTGTCTTTTGGGTAGTCATGTCATCGAAAAAGCTTTTCTAGACTTAGGAGCTAGTGTGAGCTTAATGCCTTTAGCAGTTTGTGAGAGGTTAAACTTAGGAGAATTACAACCTACTAAGATGTCACTTCAGTTAGCCGATAGATCTGTTAAATATCTTATAGGCATTTTAGAAGATGTCCCTGTTAGGATAGGTCAGTTATTTATCCCTACTGATTTTGTTGTCATGGACATCAAAGAGGACAATGATATACCAATCCTTCTAGGTAGACCATTCTTATCAACTGCAGGAGCCATAATAGATGTCAAGAGAGGAAAGTTGACCTTTGAGGTAGGTGACGAGAAAATAGAATTTATACTTTCGAAATTTCTTATGGCACCTGTGATGGGAGACGCATGTTATACCTTAGATATCATTGATGAATGTGTTAGAGAATTAGAACAAGAAGAAATTGTAAAAACAATTAAGTTACCATCAACCCTCATAATGGAAGATGATGACTTTAAAAAACCCTACATCGATGATAACCTTTACGAATGTTTATCCCTTACCCCAGATCCTATGCCATGCCCTAAGAAACCAACCTTAGAACTTAAGGAACTGCCTAAGAATCTGAGATATGAGTTCCTCGATGAAGAGATGAACCGTCCAGTTATAGTCAGTGCTACCTTGAGCCAAGAGGAAACGAACCAACTTTTAGACGTTTTACGAAGATATCCCTCAGCCTTAGGATATAATATCTCTGACCTGAAAGGTATAAGCCCATCCATATGCATGCATCAGATTTCGCTCGAAGAAGATTCAAAACCCTCCAGAGAACATCAGAGAAGAATAAACCCTATAATGAGTGATGTTGTTAAAAAGGAAGTTCTTAAGTTGCTTGAGGCAGGTATAATCTATCAGATCTTGGAAAGTGAGTGGGTGAGCCATGTGCATGTAGTACCTAAAAAGGGAGGCATCACAGTCGTGCAGAACGATAAAGGCGAACATGTAGCAAATCATTTAGAAGGAGGATGGAGGATGTGTATAGATTATAGAAAATTAAATAAAGCAACCAGAAAGGATCATTTCCCTTTACCATTTATAGACCAGATGTTGGAGTGTCTAGCCAGACACTCCTACTTCTGCTATCTAGATGGATACTCAGGATTCTTCCAAATACCTATTCACCTCGAAGATCAAGAAAAAACTACCTTTACATGCCCTTATGGAACTTTTGCCTACAGACGAATGCCATTCGGCCTCTGTAATGTCCCAGCTACTTTCCAACGCTGCATGATGTCCATCTTTGCAGACTACCTAGATGGTATTATGGAAGTGTTTATGGATGATTTCTCGGTTTGCGGATTTGATTTCCATAATTGTCTTGCTCACCTTGAGAAAATCCTGGAAAGATGCGTGGAGGTGAACCTCGTGCTAAACTGGGAAAAGTGTCATTTCATGGTGACCGAAGGAATTGTTTTAGGACATATAGTCTCCAAAAAAGTTATAGAGGTAGATAGAGCTAAAATAGAAGTTATAGAAAACCTAAAACCCCCCAAAAATATCAGAGAAGTCCGAAGCTTTCTTGGAGACGCTGGATTCTACCGGCGTTTTATCAAGGACTTATCCAAAATAACTAAACCTTTAACTGGACTTTTAATGAAAGATGCCGAATTCATTTTCGATGAAAAATGTAATGACGCATTTAATCTTTTAAAGCAAGCATTAGTATCTGCACCCATTATGAAACCACCTGATTTGTCAGAACCTTTTGAGATAATGTGCGATGCTAGTGATTATGCGGTTGGAGCCGTTCTAGGACAAAGGAAAGATAAAAAATTACATGCAATTTATTATGCCAGTAGAACCCTAGACGCTTCCCAACTTAACTACGCAACAACTGAAAAAGAATTACTCGCTGTAGTTTTCGCTATAGACAAATTTAGATCTTATCTAGTAGGAGCAAAAATTATAGTTTACACTGATCATGCTACCATTTGTTACCTATTAAGTAAAAAAGATGCCAAACCCAGGTTACTCCGATGGATTCTATTACTACAAGAATTTGATTTAGATATAAGAGATAAAAAAGGCACTGAAAATGTAGTAGCCGATCACCTCTCTAGGCTAGAACATCTAAAACCAGACTTAGTACCCATAAATGATGATTTCGCCTACGATAGACTGATAGCTAGACTAGAAACCATTGAAGATAATAACCTAGGCCCTCATGAGCACTTCCAAAATTCCTTAGCAGTAAGTAACGTACCATGGTATGCAGACTTTGTTAATTACCTAGTTGCTGATATTGTACCCCCTGATCTTGACTACCACCGCAAGAAGAAATTCTTCCACGATGTAAGAAACTTCTATTGGGACGAACCGCTCCTTTTCAAAAGGGGTAAAGATGACATTTTTCGCCGTTGCGTTCCAGAAGAAGAGGTAAATAGTATTATCGAGCATTGTCATTCTGCACCCTATGGTGGACATGCGAGCACTTCTAAGACATACGCCAAGATTCTTCAAGCTGGCCTATTCTGGCCTACCATGTGGCGTGATGTCTATGCTTGCATTGTCAAATGTGATAGATGCCAACGCACTGGAAACATTTCAAGGCGTGATGAAATGCCTCTAAGAAACATTCAGGAAGTAGAACTCTTCGATGTATGGGGTGTAGATTTCATGGGACCTTTCCCACCATCCTTAGGAAACAGGTATATCTTAGTAGTTGTAGACTACGTGTCTAAGTGGATTGAAGTTATAGTTGCACCCACAAATGATACTAGCATAGTAATCAAGCTATTTAAAAACTATATTTTCCCTAGATTTGGAACACCATGTTTAGTCATAAGCGATGGAGGATCACACTTCATATCGAGGATATTTGATAAACTTTTAAGAAAATATGGAGTTAGGCATAGAGTAGCAACACCATACCATCCACAAACTAGTGGCCAAGTAGAAGTATCCAATAGGGAGATAAAACAAATCCTAGAGAAAACTGTTTCTATCTCTAGGAAAGACTGGTCTCAGAAGCTTCAAGAAGCATTATGGGCCTATAGAACCGCTTTCAAAACCCTTATAGGAATAACTCCTTACCAACTAGTTTATGGAAAATCCTGTCACTTACCTTTCGAGTTAGAGCATAAGATCTATTAGGCCATTAAAACTTTGAATTTAGACTACCTGACCGCTGGAGAAAAGCGTACCCTTGACATTCACAAACTATAAGAACTTAGGCAATCTGCCTACGAGAATGCAAAAATATACAAAGAGAGAACAAAAGCCTGGCATGACAAAAGAATAGTAAAGAAAAACTTCAATATAGGCGATCATGTTCTCCTTTTCAACTCTAGGTTATGACTCTTCCCTGGGAAGCTACACTCAAGATGGACTGGCCCTTTCGAAGTATCCAAGATTCTGAGATCCGGAGCCGTATAAATCAAGAACGAAACTTGTAGTCCATTCATTGTAAATGGACAAAGACTGAAGCTCTACGAAGGAGGAGACATTCCAGCATACTACTCAAGCCACACTCTGATTGATCCACCGATTCCTACTACTACAGGTGTATAAATTCTAATCGTCAAGCTAATGACGTTAAACAAGCGCTGCGTGGGAGGCAACCCATGGTTTTTCATTTTACTTCTTCGCATTTATTTATTTTTACTTTATTTTTATTTTATTTTTTTCACCGAGACTAAAAATTTGAATGGTTTGTATTTTCAGGATCACTTTCCTAACTTTTACAGGATGCAGGATTTCGACAATATGCATGTAGCCTATAGAGATGATGCTCAGAGAGAGCGCTACATCGCTCTGTATCAGCGTCCTATGGCGCCCACA
Organism: Lathyrus oleraceus; assembly: GCF_024323335.1. Classification (NCBI taxonomy): domain Eukaryota; kingdom Viridiplantae; phylum Streptophyta; class Magnoliopsida; order Fabales; family Fabaceae; genus Lathyrus; species Lathyrus oleraceus. The sequence goes on along the minus strand of NC_066585.1, from coordinate 426,975,654 downwards.
TGTTATCCTGATCAGCACTATATGGAGGCACTGGGTATCGAGCCGAGTATCCAATTTCTGAGCCACCAGCTTCACTGGGACGAGTTCGCTGACGATCTGAGTAACACCTACAGGAACTTGACATTGGAGTTCCTCAGTTCATTTGATTATGACCCATACTCTGGACCGGATGGGTATGCTGCTTTCAGGCTCTTTGGAGTTGAGTACTCTTTCAGCCAGAAAGAGTTCGGTGACCTATTAGGTTTCCAGACCACTCCTGATGCTATCCCGGAGACACCTATGGGATACTTTCTGGGTAAGGAGGTGGAGAAGTTTTGGAGTGATATATCAGGTGGCGGAAGCCAGGATCCATCTACGCAACTGTCTCAGGCTATACATAACCCAGCTTTTAGATACTTCCAAATAATATTGGCACATTCCTTCCTAGGAAGACCGGATGCTGAGACATTACTGAGTGAAGAGGAGATCTTCCTACTATTTTGTGCATCCTAGTCTCGCCTGTCGCAACCTGAAAAATACAGTGCGAAAGAAAACAACCGGCGAAAGAAAAAGACAGAAGAGTCGCCACCGTGCGTTATTCATCCCAAAGGAGGGAAAGGAAACGCTCAGAGTAAACCTGAAAAAGGAAAGTACAAGACGGGGTCTCGCAACCAAATCTTGGATTCGGGAGTCGGTTATGCGAAGGGAAGGTATTAGCACCCCTACGCATCCGTAGTACTCTACGGGATCCACTTTTGTAGTTCTTGTCTAAAGGGTGTGGGTTTATCTTGTGCTGTTTACCAAAAAAAAAGGGTTAAATAAAAATGACTCGCGCGGATGTCGCATCCACTGCATACGTATCTCATCTGAATATGAGAATCAGAGTCTTCGTAGCTCGGCTGACCTATGGGTTGGGGGATGTGTGCTCGCTAAGACATCACGTCTTATGCCTACGTATCTCATCTGGCCTGAGAATCAGAGCAAAACGTAGTTCGGCTAACTACGGGGTTATGGATTGGGTTTTGGAAGAACGACGTTACTACGCAATCTACCGGATGCTCGACCTTTGGAGACTTACTCACCTGTAGTAGAAGGAGTAAATGTGTGTTATGGAGAAGAAAAATCAATAAAGGGTTAGGGTTTGGGATGCTCAAGGGCAAAAAGGCAGTCCTTGACGAAGGAACCGCGCTACCTGCAGGGATATGAATACAAAACACAAAACATGTATCTCAAAGTAAAATGCCACCAAGGGGCTCAAACGTTGCCTCCTATCGAGGTCTTCCAGCTAGGAAAGCAGTAAAATGCGGGAAAAATGTAAAAGTACCACGCGGATAAAGATCCGAAGTAACAGCAATTAGAGGAATGGGAAACCCTGAGATCCTTCCAAGCTAATGCCATCAAAGAAAAGTGAGTCTGTACAGGTAATCGGAATGAACCTCCAGGGGTTATCCCACAAATAAAGTGGGAAACCATGCAAGTTATCCCTGCAAAAGTCATGTGAGCCCTCACAAAAACTCAACAAAAGGGTTAGTGAAATAAGATAGGGTAACCAAGAGTTGCCCCCAAATCAAAATGTAACCACATGAATCATGCCCTTTCAATTCACAAAAAAAAAACCAAGGGTAGGAGGCCTAAACCTCTTGTTAAACGTATGCATCAAAAGGGTATCAAATTCACCCATAATACCTCATACATTAAGAAAATTCAAATTGAAAGCATAGAGATGATGGATATAGGGCAAACCTGATTGGAGAGCTTGATTGAAATTGGATTGCACCGGGGTTTGCAGAACAATCTCAGGGTTTATATGAGGTAGAACTGGTTCTTTGCCAATGAGTTCCCTTCAGTGTCCGGAGGTTGCTCTGAACTCTGTTGACTCTTCTCTCACTTTCTTTTTCCTCCAGGGTTTTGTTCCAAGGAAACCTCAGAGTATTTTGCTTCTCTTCCTTCTTCTCCTCTTCTGTGTGGCCTTTGTTTCAATGAAACTCTAGTATTTATAGGCTAATATTGGTAGCTTAGTGGGCTTTTGAGAAAGGTCCAAGTCCAAGATTTTTTTATTATTTATTTATTTATTTAATTATTTATTTAATTAATTAATTAATTTTTTTTTTATCTAATTCTGATTGACATGATGAAATGCAATATGAAATGCTAAATGAATGCATGAATGAGGAGGGCAAATTTTGGGGTGTTACAGCTGCCCCTATTCAAACATCAGCTAACCCGAGTAGGATGAAAGCGAACAACTTATCAGACAAACGGGGTGAGCTGTGATTGAATACCAAAGACAAACCGAAAATTTGTGCTCCGAGAATACCACAAAAACGCGGAAATACACCGTGCTGTTTATTTTTCTTCCGATCCTCTGGCTTAATCTGGAGTTTCGATCCTCTGGCTGAACCTATACTCAATTTAGTCCTCTGGTTGGATATTAATTTTGATCCTCGGGATGGATACGATTTTGATCTTCTGGCTAGATCTTCTTCGATCTTCTGGCTAGATCTCCTTTGTTTCGATTCTCTGGCTGAATCTATTTCCTTTGATTCTCTGGCTGAATCTACTTCGATCTTCTGGCTAGATCTGAATTGTTTCGATTCTCTGGCTGAATCTATTTCCGGTCTTCGGGCTAGACCTGACTTCGATCTTCTGGCTAGATCTTCTTCGATCTTCTGGCTAGATCTCCTTTGTTTCGATTCTCGGGCTGAATCTACTTCGATCTTCTGGCTAGATCTGGATTGTTTTGATGATAAATTCCCGTCATTAGGATCCCGCATCTGAGGCATGCGCTGGTTGACCTTCTTTTGAAATCTAAACCCAACCTTCATATTAGATATGCAGCTTCGAGAATATTCCACTTTTGGGCTTCGTACATATTCTTCGAGCTAGAACATGTTGTAACGACTCCTCAATTAGACTTGCTGGGGAAATAAAGCTTGTAGGCGACTTCACTGGGGAATCTTCAAATTGAGCCTCAGGCTGACTCTTGGGAAAACGATTCTCAGGCTGAATCTTCAAGAATGACCCTCATGCTGGATCACGGGAAAACGATTCTCAGGCTGAATCTTCAAAAAGTGACCCTCATGCTGGATCACGGGAAAACGATTCTCAGGCTGAATCTTCAAAAAGTGACCCTCATGTTGGATCACGGGAAAACGATTCTCAGGCTGAATCTTCAAAATGACCCTCAGGCTGGATCACTCACGCTTGATCCTCTGGCTGGATCTCATGACCTTGGTTGTAAAGTAATTCTTCAGTCTGCTTGGAAGAACCTGTTTATCAGCTTATGTGTATGCTTGATATGATATGCATGCAAATGCAAATGTTATGCATGGTGTAAAAAAAAAAAAAGAAATCTGCTAGGGGAAGCAAACTCCGGTAGGGAACAGATCGCTGTATCAATCCTTGAATGCTCTGTGGGGAATGATCCGTCTTCCGGGACCAATGAGCCACCAAAAATAAATTGGCTGCTTGAAAAGTTGACCTTGCGGGGGGAGTATCAACTATGGAAACTTTTCTCGGCGAGGCTCTGTGAGGAGAGTCTGTGGGGAAAACACTTCCTGGGGAAATGTCGTAGGAAACGACCTTTGCTGGGGATATGAACTTGCTAATCGTCCTCAAGCTGGGGATTAGAACAAATCTGTTTGAAATAATCTGCTGGGGATGAGATGAACACTGGGAACACCACCCTCTTGTCCGTTGGGCATGCAACCACTCCGCTGTTGCTAGGAAGATACAGTCTGACACCGTCAACTCCGCTGGGGATATATAGTCTGGATACTGTCAACTCTACTGGGGATAGACAGTCTGGATACTGTCAACTCTGTTGGGGAACATGCTCTGCTGGGGAGAGACTTTGTCAACCGCTTGGGGATGAGGATTAATGACTTGGCATCCGGTTCCTGCGACCTGCAACCAAAAATACACGTATGCCTCGGGGGAATTACTCGGTTTGAATTCACCGTTCGGGATTAAGCACATTCAAAGCAATTTTAAATGTTTTCCTGTGCAAATCATCTGCAAAAGCCACCATTATGTTCATATGCAATATGTTTTATCAAAAATTCGGACATTTTTGCAAACAAACTGATAAATGAAAAATAAAGAGGCTCTTTAACTGAATTATTCGACTCTTACTGGGGAGAAAATTTGTGCCAGGAATAGGCGAGGGTATCAGGAAGCTGATCCCTGAAAAGAGGTGATCGCTATAAAAAAGAGAACTATCCTAATGGCAATGGGGAAACGGGGTCCCACTGAGTTTCGACTCTGCTATGGTTCGTATGTCCTCAAGACGCTCTGCTCATCTTGCTTTCTGAAGTGGATGATTAGTCGATCTTTAACCTTCGAAGATTGCCGGATTGAATGAAACGGTGATATAACACTGATGAACTCAGATCACAGTCATTCGCTTATTCCCTAACTTTTGCCTGGATCGCCCCCTTTTCGGGTTTTCAATCCACCGGGATACCCATTTTTGCCTGAGCCGCCCTTTTGGGTTTTCGACTCACCGGGTGTACTCTTTTTTTTTTATATATCCCTAATTTTTGCCCGAACCTCTTTATTCTTTTTTTTTGGTTCGTCGGGATGCCCCTTTTTTGCCTGGACTATTCTTTTTATTGTCCAGCGGGTCTATTTTATGCGAAGTATTTTTTTAACTGCGTCTGAGTTAATAGGGGACAGGAATCCTTCGCCCTCCATGGTTGTTAGCGTCAAAGCTCCGCCATAGAAAATCCTTTTAACCACGTGCGGACCCTCCTAGTTCGGTGTCCATTTGCCCCTGTGATCTGTGTTGGGAGGAAGAAATCTTTTGAGTACCAATTCACCGACTTGATACCCCCGAGGGCGCACTTTTTAACCAAATGCTTTCTTCATTCGTCTTTGACCGAGATACGTCAGTTCTGGGTACGTAGTTCCAGCATAGAACCATTTCCCTGTTGGTTTGATTGATAACCAAAGCTGAGTCCCCGTATACATCCAGGGATTTAATCTGTATTTTGACGGCTTCCTCAAGTCTTAGGATACAAGCTTCGTATTCGGCTTCATTGTTGGTGCAGGGAAAAGTTATTCTGGCACCAAATGGCATATGAACCCCCTTCCGGTGTGATCAACACTACACCAACTCCGCGACCATTGATGTGGACCGCCCCATCAAACATCATAACCCAATTGGATTCAGGGTCAGGCCCCTCCTCCGGGAGTGGTTCCTCTCAATCTTTCGATTTGAGAAACATGATGTCCTCATCAGGAAAGTCAAACCTCATAGGTTGGTAATCATCAATCGGTTGCTCTGCAAGATATTCTGACAAGACACTTCCCTTGATGGCTTTTTGTGAAGTGTATTGGCTGTCATACTCTGTCAGTATCATTTGTCACCTAGTAACCTTTCCGGTAAGTGCTGGCTTTTCAAAAATATACTTGACTGGATCCATTTTTGATATCAATAGAGTCGTGTGAGTCAACATATACTGTCTTAGTCGGCGAGCAGCCCATGCCAAAGCGCGGCAAGTTTTCTCGAGCAATGAGTATCTTTGTTCACAGTCGGTAAACTTTTGCTAAGGTAGTATATTGCATGCTCTTTTCGACCTGACTCGTCATGCTGACCGAGCACACAACCCATTGACCTTTCTAACACAGTCAAGTACATGATCAACGGTTTTTCCTCTCGGCCTGTAGACTGGCCCCGATCTTGATCTCTTTCTTGTCGTCTTCGGTACCGATGTTGACGGTCTCAATCACCTCCTGATAAGGTGTAATAGCTCGGTCCTCCTGTTTCAACAATCTGGCTAACCCTTCAGGCAATTCACAATCTTCCTCAGCCCCTTCTTCGGCTTGATAGATAGGATTGTCGAAGTCATACTTGGCCATAGCAGTGTCGTTAGCAGTGAGATCCGAGTGGTCGGCTCTGCATGATGGAGGATCATGCTTTACCTTAGAATGAGAGATTTTTTTTTGAAAGAAAGGAAAAACGAAAAAAGAAACATTGCCATTTTTTTTGTAAAAGTAAAAAAAAACTGAAATAAAGAGAACACAAAATTGTTTGCAAAAACCGTCCTTTATTGATGATAAAAATAATTGCGAAACGTAACTAAATGGATGGCCCTACAAATGAGCCGTTACACCTTGGGCAAAGTGTAAGACTTTATTATGCATGTAATAAAGGGAACAATAAAAATCACTCTTTCAGTAGAGTAACCCGGACGGTTTTTCGGACGACCAATTGTCGAGCTTTTCTCCTGAGACACACGGGCGAATCCAGCTATCTAAGTCACAGTCGCTGTCAGCCTTGTCTTCATCTGCAGCATTGACGACGTGGGGAGAAACCAAACCCCCGCTGGAGAGAGTACCGGTTTCATTCTTCTGAGATCCCGGAGCATACCCCAATCCAAACTTGTCTTCTTTGATGACTGGCTCCACAAATTTTCCCCAGCCTTGGGCATTACCAGCTTCAACCACTTCGACAGCATTAATCCCCTGCCCGCCGTGAGCCGCCATCGGGTTCTGGATAACATTAGGCACCGGAGCAAAATTGATAGCCTGGGCATCTCTCAAATCTTGTACCTTTAACTGGAGAGCCTTGCAATTATCTGTAGTATGGCCAGGTGCGTTGGAGTGAAAAGCACATCTGGCGTTGACATCATAACCTCTAGGCAAATTATTGGGATCGATTGGTGGGGCCAGAGTTCTCAGCGTAACCAGATTCATGTCAATCAGCTTGGGAAGTAATACTGAATAAGGCATTGGGATTGGCTCGATGACCCGGTCCGTTTGCCTTGGACGTTATTGATAGTGTCTCTGCTGACCCGGATTACCTCCTTGTTGTTGATTGTTGTACCTGGGTTGTTGTTGCGGATGATATTGCGGTTGAGGAACAGGTGTTGGAATAGTGACTGCGGCCACTTGATCTTGATAATAATTAGGGCGTCCTCTACCCCTGCCTCTTCCGGCATACACAGCGCTTGTCTCGCCTTCTTTTCTTCGCTGACCGTTACCAGCAAACGGTCTCTTGGGACCTGATGAGTTGGAAGCACTATTGTCTTGAATTCGGCCCATCTTCAACAGACTCTCGATTCTTTCTCCAGCAATTACTATCTCTGCAAAGCTGGTTGACGGGCAAGCAGCCAATCTCTCAATATAATTGCCTTGAAGAGTGTTCATGAACATGTCCGCCATCTCCCTTTCAGACATAGGGGGTTGGACGGACGCAGCAATCTGTCTCCAACGCTGAGCATACTCTCTAAAGGTTTCCTTGGCAGTCTGAGACATACCTTGCAACAAGGTCCGATTTGGAGCCATGTCCAAGTTGTATTGATATTGCTTGATAAAAGCCTCTGCCAAGTCTTTCCAGCTCTTGATGGTAGTACGAGACAAATGAGAATACCATTCACGAGAAGCTCCAGTTAGACTGTCTTCAAAATAGTACATCCACAGCTTTTCATCTTCCGTGTGAGCTCCCAACCTTCCCAGATAAGATTGGAGATGAGTGCGTGGGCAAGAAGCCCCGTTGTATTTCTCAAAAGTAGGGGGTTTGAACTTGTGAGGGATCCTTACTCCTTGAACCAGACCAAGATTTGTGACATCAAAGTGTAGCACCTCAAATTTGCACCTATCATTGTACATACATTCTCATATTAGGTCATAGCATATCATGGTCCACTGCATAGCATTGCATTGTCCCTTTTGCCTCAAGTGCAAGCCAATCAAGAAATTAGGTCAAACTGATCAGGAGATCAGTCAATCAAGCAAGCAAGTGTGTTTCTCAAGGAGCCAAGGCCCTAGGGTTGGTCCAACATGTTCACATGACTTGGAGGTCCATTTGAAGTGTTTAAGTCAAAGATTGGATGCTCAGAAGTTATCAGTCCATGCACAATCAGTCAGAAACCCTAGAAAGTCAAACTTGGTCAACTGTGGTTGATTTTATGGTTTTGATGGATGGATTTTGGTTTGAGAGAGCTTATTCATGTCCCAATAGGCCTCATGTATCATGGCAAACAATATCATTGAAGAATTTGAGGCCAATCAGAAAATTTCCAAAAATAGAAACTGGACCTGTAATTTTAACTGCCAAAAATGGAAACTTCTTGATCCCAAACCTACATCATGATACAAGCTTCAAATGAATTTTTGCCCAACATGAAAGTTGAAGATCTTGTTCTCCCATTTCCAAAAAGTCCAAGAACTCTCAATTCCCATGTATGGTTGACAAGATATCATCAATTCATTTTCACAAAATCTTGAACTTCAAAAGGCCATATCTCTCAAACCATTTGGCCAAAATTGGTGAGGTTTTTTCCAACAAACCACATTTTACCTCCTCTTTCCAAAAATGTAAATTTCATGTGCCAAAACATTGCCAATCAAAATGGCCCTTTTTGAACTATCATGTTTAATTTCAAGTGAGGTGCAATTTTGACTTTTTGAATTAAACATTTTCCATCCAAATGGCCAATTGGGATTGGTTTAGGACATTCTTTCTGACTTGCCAAAGGCCCATTTCGTGCCCATACTACCATCATACCTCCATTTGGACCAAACTTGGCAAATTAGCAAATAGTTTCAATTGAGCAAAACTTGATTAGCATTCACTTAGCCAATGTTAAACAGACCATATATAACATATTTTCTGTCATTGTGAACCCTAGCTGCAGCCATCAAACACTCAGAAATCCATTCATTCTCTCAAACCTCATTTTGATCATTTTTCAAAAACTGCAAAATACTCCAAAGGCCACGACCATACCATTGTTGCTGCATCATCCAAGCATCATTTCAGGCTCATTACAACCATCTTTCTCCATCTGTAAGCATCCTTGGTTCAACTGGTTTTGCAAAGCAACTTCCATGGCAGATCTGGGTTGAGGTATTCCCAAGCTTCATTGAGCCAAAATTACTTCACCATTCAACTTGTGGAGGCTAAATCTTCATCTGTTCGAGCTCATACTGGCCAAATAGCATCTAAATCTCCACTGAGCTTCAACATTGGTTAGTTTTCGAATCCCTTGTTTCACCAAACTTTGCCATGCTTAGTGTAGATCTTAGTGTGCTGATTCCAATGAACTTTGTATCGCATGAAATAGTTGAGTATTGGTTGAAATATTTTGAAATGAAGTTTGATGTTGTTTTTGATTTCTGCTCGATTCATGATGTGTGTGATGTTTTACTGAAAATTGATGTTGGATTTGTGTTTGCCATGCTTGGATGAACATGTATGTGTGCTCAATTTTAGTTTCTGGAAAAATTTTGAATCGAGCTTGTTGAGGAAGATGATGTTCTTGCTGTTTGCCCAGAAACCCTATTTTCTTCATAGCCGTGCCCAGAAATTTGGAGTTATACGTGTGCATGCTACTGTTGAGCCATGCTAACCAATGAGAATATTTCATTCTCGCGTCCAAAACGCAACCGTTTGGATTAGTGAACCACAATATTACTGAAATGCCATTCTCGGTCTAATATTTCCAATTTAATTCATTTAATTCCTCATTTTATTTCATTTGGCATGGCTCACTTGTAAAATTCATAACTTATCCATTTCAATTCCAAATTTCATGGGAATTTTTGCATCATCTTCATCATGATCCCTAGTTTTTTATCATAATTTTTCCAGAATTTTTTTGATCATTGAATTTTAAATGGCATTAGAGTTTGTAGAATGTGACCAAATATTGTACATCTTGCCAAACCTTTTGTGAAATTGTGTTGCATTATCCATTTGATCTGAAATTTTTTGTGCTTAATCTAAACTCATCCATGTTTATTTTGATGCAAAGATCATGATTTTATCCTATGTGGTTTGAGAGCTGTGAATTTTTGAATTAGGGTGTGACAATTTGTGTCACACCAATGATGTGCAACTTCATGATTTTTGATAACATGCTTCCTGACCTCCAATTGATGTGAATTTTTGCATGAGCCTACTCTTGTATGTCTAGTTCACATGTGAATTTTCTGGGAATTATTTGAGGCATTTCCTAATTTTTTGAGATTTTCTCCTCTGTTTGACCAAAATGTTGACTTCTTGTGATACATGTTGCCATTCCATTTGTGAAATCCTCATACTTTATTAGATGGACATGAAATTTTACATGAGATAACTAGACATCCTAAGCTTTGCCATGGTTTTAGTCCCATTCATTTATCATATGCCATCTCTGATTTATGAATTTTTCAAGTTGATGCATGTTTGGTTGACTTCTTTGAGCATGTTCAAAATTGCTTTCCCTTTCTGATTTTCATTGACTGCCTTCCACTTGTCCAAATGAGATGAAATTTGACATGCTTACCATGCTTTGTGTTGTTATTGATCATGATTTATTTGGTGATTTTTGGAAATGTTTTAGTTTGCTTTTGATGCAAGTCTTGCTGTTGACTCCTATGAGCTTCTGTTTGC